>NC_141337.1:23401717-23646717 GCF_037954235.1 Aulostomus chinensis
GGACGCACACACACACACTGACGCACACACCCACACACTGACGCACACACGCAATTTTCCATCCATAGAAACACTCATTGCAACAACGCATGTTAACTCAATATATTTCTTATATAAGAGTGATAAAATTATCCTTTTTAATCAGACACTGTTTATTAATTTATTGATACACGCTGACATTTATTTTTGAATGTCTTGTATGTGTGCGCGCGCGCGCAGTCAGTCCTGAGAGGATGAGGAGAATTAAAAAACAACAGTGACACCTCGCAACCAGGCGCTTCAGCAGACGTCATCACGTAGCCCCGCCCATCACGATATAGCTGATATATGGAGACGGAAGCAGATCGTCAACGGTTATTTCACCTCCAGCTGCTCGGAGAGTCTCGTACTTTCTGAGGAGCCACTAAAACTTGCAGGGACATCTTTGAACGAGCTTCTCACAGCTTTTTTGGAGTTTCGGCGGCCTTCAGCGACCCTCGGGGAGCTTCAGCGCGGTAAGACCCGATTCACCCGCTTCTTATCCACTCATGGTCCACCGTGCGAGGCTGGGCTCAGTTCGCCTTCCTGCCCCGGACTGCAGTCCACAATGAAGTGAGATTGATAATTGACAGAAATGTACAGGAATCTGTTAGTTTTACAGTTCGTCACTGTAAACCGTGTAAATTATTAGGCTAAGCTAATTAGCTTAGCATAAGTATTGTGACTTTAGTTTGAAAAAGGCTTTTTTTGCTTGGTGATGCAGACAAAGGCATTATTTTGTCCAAAATGTTTTTTTCCAACATTAAGAGGACTGACTTGCTGGTCTCATTTCACTTGTGAATGAGGTCAAGTTCATCCATGTACTGTTTTATCAGGCTGGTGCAGCTCCAGGTTGGTATTTGTCATTCTAATGGATCTGTTCCTGGGTCTGGCACTGTATTAAAGGCTCCGTCTATTATCAGAGCTGATAAATGATGGTACAGTGTGAATTTAAGCTTCTTGTACTCACCAAAAACCAGAAAATAGCATAGTTTCTACTGAGCCTCATTTAATATTCACACCAAGTTTTACACACCACATGTTTGAGTAGAGCTTTCTCTAAATGACAGGGATCATAAAATGGAGAATTTCAATATAAATGCAATGGTAAAAACTATAAACTGCTGAGTCAATTTGATGTTGGATTCTATTATCATCTTTCCAGAGTTGACAAGTAGAGGAGGACTGAGCAGCAAAAGGAGGCAGCAAACGTAAGGTCAGAGAAGAGAGACGGACAGGAGAGAGTTCAGCTGACTTGTTAGGGATTGTGAATTCATTGTTGCTGATGTGACAGTTAATATTGACTCCTGGTTGTGGATTCATTAGCTGTTTGTCTGTTTGAATGTGTCGGTGGAGTCACATCATGTATTTTGATTCATGTGAAGTTGTTTGAATTTGACAGGATAGTAAGTAGAGACGATGGGGAAGGAGTGGTGGAGAATAGTGGAGGAGGAGGAGGAGGAGGAGAGGCAGAGGAAGCTGGAAAGATCCAGAAGGGACAGAGCTAAGCTGTTGGAGACTGAGAGGCTGGAGAGGGAACAAGAAGAAAAGGTAAGAAAGGCAGAGGAGGAAGACCAGAGGCTAGGAGAAAAGGAAAGGTACAGAAAAAGGAGGGATGCCTGGTTAGAGAGGGAGAGGTTAGACCAAGACGTAGACAAAGGGAGGAAGATGAGGGAGGAATCGGTTAGACAGAGGGGTGACATGGGGAAAAGTGCCTTAATAAAACAGGCAAGACTGAGACAGGTGATCCTCAACCAAGAGGAAACAAAGAGGAAGGAGAGGCTGCAGGAAGAAGAGAGAAGGAGACAGAGGGAGGAGAGGGAATGGAGGCAGAAAAATATCTGGGAGGGTTGCAGGGAGAAGAGACTGAAAGTGACAGACAGGGCTTTCACTGCAAGGGAGGAGAGGGAATGGAGGCTGACTATTTATTGGGCGTTTCGTAAAGACAAACGCCTCCAGTCCATCGCCCAAGCCTCCAACAGAAATAAGGCAGTTAGAGTGAAACGCTTTAAAACTGTCCTCCCACGTAAGTGAAGTGGTGGAGGAGTGAGACAGGAGGTGGGAGGGGTGAGAGACAGTCAGGCTCTAGGTGAGGGACAGTAAGAGGGATGGGGGACAAGACAGTAGAGGGTGAGGGAGGAAGTAGGAACGGTGGGGACACAGTAGGGTGGGGGTTTATAAGAGGTTTCGTTTCCTGCATTCCAACAGCATTTAGAGGTAGAAGATCAATTGGCTCCAATAATCAGACCTGCAGTTTTTGCAGAATCCAGCTCTACTCCACAGGACCACCACTGGCAGTGTCAACAGCAGTACTGCTGGTATTTGCAGTAATACCTGTGGTATTACCTTAACTCTGGGGAATCATTGTGGAGGTCGTGTATGATCTGGAAAATAGTGACGTCCCTAAACTGGGGCTGCACGATTTTGACGAAAGCTATTTGCAATTATTTTGGGACAAATAAAAGGAACTCTCAATTTTTACAACATTGTTCTAATTTTTCATAGAAAACCAGTTGCGATGGTCAGCTGGAGTTGTTTTCTTGTTAATGCGCCATAAACACTGGCGTTTGTAAAGCACATGAGGTCTGCTGCTGCCACTGGGCCTGTGTGAGGAGAGCTCCAGTCACCTTTGGTGACCCAAGTGTAGGATAATGATGCCAGAAGATGAGATCCTGGCACTCACATGCTGGTGGAATGCAGGTTTTGCTTTTCCTTTCATGTTCCATCAAAAAGTAAAAGACACTGGTAACGGTACTCCTGGTTTACTGGGACGGGGTTCGATTCCCTGTGGTGTCTTGCTGATTGACTTGGCTTTACATGAATGGGAGGTCGGGGGAGACGGTGGGGAGGGTGAGAGATTAAGAACGTAGGAGCTGTAAGAGGGGAGGTTGATGTGGTTAAAAATCAGTATTTTAGGAATGAGTCTTTGCTCATGCGACTTATTAACGTGTGTGATGTTACATGATCGAGATATGAGAAGGCAAGGCAAGGTAATTTTCTTTGTAGAGCCGTTTTCACCACCAGTTTGTCTCCAGGCTTCATGGCATCATAACAACATCCTCTGTCCTTAGACCCTCACATTGACTGAGGAGAAACTCCATAGAAAACCCTTTGAACAGGGAAAAATCTGAGAAACCTCAGGGTGAGCAACAGAGGAGGATCCCTCACCAGGAGGGACAGACGTGCAGTCGATGTTGTTACAGACAAGCAAACAGTTTACAATGCAGAATGGAGGAAACATGGAAATGTTAATAACAGTTGAAGAAGGAAGCTTCTGGAAGGGGAGGCAGGGAGAGCAAGCCAGCTTGATGGGGTACTGGATGGTAGACTGGTTCATGGAAGGGGAGGCAGGGAGAGCAAGCCAGCTTGATGGGGGACTGGATGGTAGACTGGTTCCTGGGAGGGGAGGCAGGGAGAGCAAGCCAGCTTGATGGGGGACTGGATGGTAGACTGGTTCATGGGAGGGGAGCGCAGGCCGGTGTAACAGTGGGGAATAAGGGGGGGGGGGGGGGCGATGCAGGCGGCGGTTGGAGCTCTGGTGGATCTGTGGAAACACAGAGAGACTGAGAGACACCAAGGCCAAACTACAAAGTGCAACAAGCAGTGGTAATGACAGTTCCAAAAATGTGCAGGGAGGAGAGGAGGAGAGAGGGGGAGAGGAGAGGAGAGGAGAGGAGGGAAGGGCTCCATGTAACCTGATGTGTCCCCCAGCAGTCTCAGCCTATAGCAGCATAGCTATCAATGGTTCAGAGCTACCTGAACCAGTCCTAACTGACGGCTCTGTCATAGAGGAAAGTCTTAAGCCTGGACTTAAACGTAGTTAAAGTGTCTGCCTCTCTGACCCATGGAGAGATGCTGGTTCCACAGTAGAGGAACCCAGTAACTAAAGGCTCTACCTCCCAGTCTGTTTTAGAGATACTGGGAGTCACTAAAAGACCTGCATTCTGGGAGTGGAGTGCTCTGGTGGGACAGCAGGGACTAATGAGTTCTTTCAGATAGGATGGAGCTTTATCATTGAGAGCCTTATAAGTCAGCAGAAGGACTTTGAAGTGGATTCTAGATCCTACAGGAAGGAGAGAAGCTAAAGTAGAGAAATGTGTTCTCTCTTCTTAACTCCCGTCAAAACCCTGGGTGCAGCGTTCTGGACCAGCTGGAGACTCTTTAGAGAGAATTTAGGACATCCTGACAGGAGAGAGTTGCAGTGGTCCAGCCTAGAAGTGATAAATGCATGCACCAGTTTGTCAGCATCACTCTGGGAATGGATGTTCCTAATCTTAGTGATACTGCAGGTGGAAGAAGGCGGTCCTAGTCACATGCTTTATGTGGGAGCTGAAGGAAAGGTCCTGGTCAAAAATGACCCCAAGGTTCCTTGCAGTTGTACTCGAAGTTAGGGTGATGCCATCTAGAGTAGAGATCTGATTAGAGAGGTGTCCCTGAGGTGTTTAGGTCCAAACACGATGACCTCAGTTTGATCTGAATTTAGCAGTAAGAAGTTAGAAGACATCCAGGATTTAATGTCTTTCAGGCAGTCTTGCAGATTAGTAAGCTGGCTTGTGTCGTCTGGCTCCATCGACCAGTAGAGTTGTGTGTCGTCCTCATAACAGTGGAAGTTGATCAAGTGCTTCCGTATTATGTCACCAAATGGGAGCATGTAAAGAGTGAAGAGAATCGGTCCTAAAACTGAACCCTGTGGTACACCATATGTAACTCTACTGTACTCTGAATAGTCATTATTAACATTAACAAACTGAAACCTGTCTGATAAGTAGGACTTAAACCATTTTAGGGCAGTTCCTTTAATCCCAGTTTCATGGTCTAGTCTCTGTAGCAGGATGCTGTGGTCGATGGTGTCAAATGCAGCACTGAGGTCCAAAAGGACAAGCACAGAGACAAGACCTGTGTCTGAAGCTATAAGAAGATCATTACAGACTCTGACCAGTGCTGTTTCAGTGCTATGGTGTTCCCTGAATCCAGACTGGAAGGCTTCAAAGAGCTCGTTGCTGTGCAGATGTTCATGTAACTGCTCCAGGACAACCTTCTCAAGGATCTTGGAGATGCAGGGGAGGTTGGATATTGGCCTATAGTTGGCTAACACATCCTGGTCAAGAGAAGGTTTTTGAAGTGAAGGGTTGATGACAGCCACCTTAAAGGCCTGTGGCACATAACCTGTGACTAAGGAAAGATTAATTTGATTTAATATAGAAGTGTTGACTAGAGGGAAGGCATCCTTAAGGAGGCTTGTTGGGATGGGATCCAGCAGACAAGTGGCTGACTTGGAGGAACCGACTGCAGAAGTTAATTCTGACAGGTCGATGGGGGAGAAGCTGTCCAAGTGAGCACCAAGTCTGGGAGGTGCTTCTATGGGGACTGTAGTCTGTCCTCCATTACTGGCAATCTTTGTTCTAATATTCACAATCTTTTCAGTAAAGAAAGACAGGAAGTCGTTACTGCTGAGAGTTGGGGGGATGCATGGCTCAACAGCACTATGGTTCTTGGTGAGCCTGCCCACGGTGCTGAAGAGGAACCTGGGGTTGTTCTTATTCTTTTCTATCAGGGACGAGTAGTAAGCGCTTCTGGCATTACGGAGTTCTTTTTTATATATTAATAAACTCTCCTTCCAGGCTTGGCGGACTTCCTCGTGCTGGCTGGAATGTGTCTTCCTTTCCAGTTGTCTGGTCTTCTGTTTTAAGGCACGCAGCTCTGGGCTGTACCAGGGAACTATTCTTTTCTGGTTGATAACCTTCTTCTTCAGGGGAGCTACGGCATCAAGTGTCCCAAGGAGTGCTGCTGCAGTGCTGTCCACAAGATAGTCTCCCTGCGAGGGGGTGGAATCAGCATAACTGCCCATTATATCACTACAAGATGTGGCAGCAAGCTCTGCTGGAATAAGCTCCTAAATCTAGAAACAGCAGTGTCAGATAGACATCTACTGAAGTGGGACTTTTTCCCAGGTAGGATATAATTTGTTAAAGTAAATTCAAATGTAATTAAGGAGTGATCAGACAAGACGGGGTTCTGAGGAAGAACTGTAATGAGGTCAGCTTCTATTCCATCAGTGAGTACTAAATCAAGGATGTGATTAAAAGTGTGAGTGGGTTTGTTTACCCTCTGACAGAAGCCAACAGAATCAAGAAGTGACTTAAACGCAGTGGTCAGACGATCATCATTGATGTCCACATGGATGTTAAAGTCACCCACTAGAATGACTTTGTCTGAGTTCAATGCCAAGTTAGACAGAAAGTCAGGGAGTTCTTCTGAGAACTCAGAATAAGGTGCAGGAGGACGGTACACCCCAGCAAGTAAGAGTGGTTTCTCTGCTTTCCAGTCTGGGTGGGAAAAGCTGACAATAAGGCTCTCAAATGAGTTAATGAACTGTTAGGTCGAGGGTTAAGCAGCAAATTTGACTGATAGATTGCAGCTCCTCCTCTGCCAGTGGTGCGAGGTACATGGTAGTTAATGTAGCCAGGAGGGGAAGATTCATTTAAACTAACATACTCATCTTGCTGCACCCAGGTTTCAGTGAGTGCTAATACACCAATCTGATAATTAGTAATTAAATCGTTCACTAGGAGAGACTTGGATGGGAGAGATCGAATATTAAGCAAACCACATTTAATAGTTGCATTGTGCTGATTTGCTGGAGCAGTGGTTTTAATTTGAACTAAGTTGCTATAAATTACTCCTCCAGATTTGGGTGCAGGCTTATACAGCCTCGGGGCAGACACAGTTTCTATAGGCTGGGTGGGTGACAACACCAAGGAACCAGCAGAGGGGCGTGTTAAACTGCAGCTCTGCTTGCTGGTCTGAACTCTGGTTGCTTGTCAGGGATTAGTATGGCTAATAAATTGGCCTCTGTTCCTAGATAAGAGAGATGCACCATCCAAAGTAGGATGGACGCCATCTCTCCGAATCAGACCAGGCTTTCCCCAGAAGGAGCTCCAACTGTCTATGTAAGCCACGTTGTTATCTAAGCACCACCTGGACATCCAGCGATGGAATGAACGCATGCGGCTAAACATGTCGTCACTCGCTAAATTGGGCAGCGGGCCAGAGAAAACTACGGAGATCGACATTGTTTTTGCGTAGCTGCACACCGAAGCCATGTTAACTTCAGTTAATTCCGACTGGCGAAGCCGGGTGTCATTAGCGCCGACATGTATTACAATCTTACTGTATTTAACCTTACGTTTTGCCAGCAGCTTTAGATTTGCCTCAACGTCGCCCGCTCTGGCCCCTGGGATGCACTTTATGCTCGCTGGAGTCTCCACCTTCACGTTGCGGAGAACAGAACTGCCAATGACTGATGTCGGCTTCACAGCGGGGCTGCGAGCTACCGAGCCGACATGTAGAGTTTTACTCGCAGCGGGTGTGTCGCTGAGCGGGGAAAAGCGGTTGGAAACATGAAGGGGTTGGTGGGCAAACACGGGCTTACTGCGTCGAGGTTTCCCTCGTGATGTCACCCAGCGGGACTGGCTAGTTCCCGGCTGCTAGCGGTGGCTAGGCTAGGTGGCTCCGCACCCGCTCAGGTGGACTGAGAAGCTCCTGAAGGTAAAGGACTAGGACGCTAGCTTCCATGGTGCGGAGCCGAGTCTCTAACTCACTAAGCCTCGCCTCCAGGACTACAAACAAACTACACTTATTACACGTACCATTAACACTAAAAGAGGCAGAGGAAGCACTTTATTTTGATGCTATTTTCGCCCTCTAGTGGCTGAGTTTGGTTAAGCACTGCTTTCATTGTCACGAGCGACCTGGTAGTCATGGGAACAGCTAACATTTCTCACAGAGTTCATGTGTTGTCTAACTGCTATGTTTATTGCTCATTTCTACATTTGTGCCTTGAGAAAGCATCGTCTTTCAGTTCATTTGTGACATTGTTGTAGTGATGAGGTAATGTTTCGAACTGGAACTTCATTTTTTTGTTTGACAATATGAAAATAGCAAAGTGCAGCGCTCATTTTTCTGACGGCTATTTAGCTAGCCCGCCAGGTTGGCTCTCAGTTGCTCGTTAGCTTCTAATGTCAGGTCTAGAAATGATGTCCTTGTGTATCCAGTAGAGGGCGCTCCGACTCTGACATGTCACGCTCCACAGCAACCCCACAGTGTGAGCGTGAAGGAGTGTACGGTGCTGGAAAGACAGCATCGCATACCAGACTGAAATCAAGCAGCTTACCTCAGTGGTGAGTTTATAATAATTAGTTTGTGGAATACAAAAAAGTTTCCAATGACGTCCCTTGTTGCGTCTGTCACGTTTCACTGAGATTATCAGTCCAGCGTGACATGATATGTTAGCAAGCTAAAGAAAGTTAGGATAACCTAGCTTAAATGTTAGCTACCTTGCTAAACTATTTCAGCGAGTGAGTCACGGCGTCATGAAGGATGTAACAGTAACGTTCCAGTACTTCAAGGTAATATTCCGCTCACTCAGGCAGCTGCATGCTACCAGACGAGATAAGACCAGAGCAAATTAGCATGACGCTTCATCAAAAAAACAAAACAAAAAACAAAGGTTGTGGCTGCTTTTATTTTCAGCAGCGCGGACTGTGTGTTTTTAACTTCTGAGGAGGAAAAAGCGTTTCTGACTATTGCGGCTTCCTGCACGATCCTTTTAGCCGCTGAGAATGGGAGGTTGGGTCCTCATCTTAGTGGATTCATGACGCGCTCCCAGAGGCCAAGCTGACAGAAACGCTGAGATCCAAAGGCGTTTTGGTGCATTTATTATAAAACAACCAGCCCAGAGCTATCACAGCGCATCAAGGATGGATTCATGAAAAAATGAAACCAGTGATTAATCAGGAAAAGGGTGATGAATGAATGAGTGGGTCGCGATCAACAAAAACTACGGCGACTACCCGACCCTGACTCTCTCTCCTCTGTGTTCCCGGCGAGTGCCCACCTTTACGCACATGCACCTCTGCACGCACACACGCCTACTCCCCCGTGAACCAACCCCTATGCAACACACACACACTCAAGCACACCACGCCCCTCCTTCTTAGCCTGTGTGTCTCCTACACTGACCGAAGTTAGAACTTCATGGAGGAAAGAAAATGAACACCGTTGAGAGGGCATGCGAATCCATACGACGCTGTTCATCCGCCTGCCTCTCACCTACAGAGACACACTGACCGACATCTAAATTAGACACTGAGCAATGTAATGCACAGCAATAACAGCCCTGCCATGAGTTCTGCTTCAATAAATCTGTTACTTTGTAAATGCTGACACTGTCAGAGAGACTTGTAAATGTTTACTGAGATGATAGTGGGTTGCCCTTCAAGGTGAAACTTGGTAACAAGTGTTTGGAATGATATTTAAGACAACAAAAGCAGGTATTTTGTCCTTTTTACATGAAGCATGTAAAAAAATAAACAAATAATCGGTCAATATATTGGTTATAATGTATTGGTTATTGGAATGTTTTATTCTCTGATATAGAAATCGGCCCCAAACATATCCTTATCGGTCAGGCCCTCACGTGATGCTTCAACTGCAAATATCTGTACAAATCTTTGTCAGTTTAACTTTCTTGATCCTTTATTTTTTGGGAGCTTTTGAGTTCTTCATTCCTCCTTCAATGCATCTTCGGTCCAACTTCCAACTTCTTTATCTCTGTATGTTCTATTTGGTTTGATCTCTGTGTCCTACACATCCGTTTTAGGAATCTCCTCTGTGCTACCAAGTTCTACTTTGTGACTGTTGTGAACCAGATCTTGAAAGATACGCCCAGCTCTGGATGAACCTGCTCCTGAAGGGTTTTCTCTATTTATCATCACCAATTATGGCCTGTATAGGAACCCTGTCTTATATTCATGCCAGTTTCTTCCACCACGCTGCACAGGAGGGCTCCCACGAGTTTAGCAGTGTTTCTCTCTCTCCCCGTCCCCATTCCAGCCAAGCATCTGGTTTTAGCAACTGTATCAGATTCATGTTTTTACAGATTTTGTCTTGGTGATCCTCGCCCCTGCAGATTTGTTTCAGAATTTCTTCTTTTTGCATTTAAAGAGGTTTGGACATTGACTTTTGTTACACAAAATCTGACAATTACAATGTAATTTGTACAACTCAAGTGGAGTTAAACAAGTCCCTCGGGCCTCTTGGGCTCCTGGCCATTGAACCTTTTTCTAGCATTGAACCAAAGAGCCAAGCTCATTAGAGGAGAGCTGCCGTGGCAGTGACCCAGCTCAGTGGATGTCCTCATTCCCAGCTTAAAAAGATGTCAGAAGTGGGCAACTAGTTCCTAGACATACATCCTTGTTGGAGACAGAGGAGACCTGGGAGAGGACAGATTCCCAGAGCCAGAGAGGACATGGGAGAGGACAGATTCCCAGAGCCAGAGAGGACATGGGAGAGGACAGATCCGCAGAGAGAGGAGACAGACAAGGAAGAGAAACTCCTACAGCTTGAGAAGATGTGGGGACAAAGACCAAAAAGGAGGTCAGAGAGAGAAAAACCTGTGAGACAGAACAACGGGTCCAACTGTGGAGGAACTGAGCAGGTCAGAGTGAACGTCACACTGGTGCGTACTTCAACATGGCGGCACATATCTGAAGATTCTAAAACAAGCCAACTCCTTCACGCCAATTTACACAGTTTGATTCATCAAAAACTCAAACTGCGGTCAGAGATTTTCAACTCTCTCACCCACAAACAAGCCTCATCGATAAATCTGGAAGAAGAGACCCTGGAAAGTTTGCAGGGGTACGTCGACGAGTGCTCCCACCAAGTCGTCATGGGGAAGACCGACAACGCGGCGACTCCACTTCCTAAAAGAAGCCGACAGTCCAGCGCACCCTCATCACCCGATAAGGACTTCGGGGACATCCTGGAATCAATGGACAAGAAACTGACAAGTTTCGACGCAAGACTCTCTCTGGTGGAAATCCTCCACAGAGAGTTCCAGGCTCTCCGAGAGTCGCTGGAATTCAGCCAGCAACAGGTGGCTTCACTGGCCGCTGAAAATCAAGCCCTGAAAGCCTCCATGAAAACACTCACCGAGGGGCGACGGAGATGAGAACAAACGGATGAAAGAGGCCATCCTCGACATCCAAGCTAGGAGCATGCGGGACAGCCTGGTATTCTCCGGCATACCTGAGCAGACGGAGGAAGACCCCGAGCTGTCCCTCAAAGACTTCCTCCACAAACAACTGAAACTTCCGATGGAGACCGTGAAGAACATCACCTTCCACCGGGTGCATCGCCTTGGAGGGAAGAGGCCAGAGAACCGGCGGCCCAGACCCATCGTTGCGAAGTTGGAGCACTTCAAGCAGAAGGAGCTGGTGAAGAGCCGGGGCAGGGAGCTGAGAGGAACGGACTTCAGCGTGAACGATCACTTCCCTAAGGAGATGCTGGAGCGCCGCAAACGCCTGTTCCCTGTCAGGAAGACGTTCATCGACGGAGGATCCCGCGCTGTCATCGCGTGGACAAACTGTACGTTAACGGCCAGCTGTTCCGTGATCCGGAGATCACCCCTTGGCTCTGCTAAAGCGCGTCTCCTCTCTCCACCGGAACTCACCGGATTCAGCCGAGGATGGTGTGAGCATGGTGAAGGTCATGGATGAAGGTAACACCAGTTTCTCTCATTCGTAGTTTTTTCTTCTGTCTCTTTCAACACTGTGTTGAACCTAAAAACATAAAAACGCACGTGGTCGACTGCTACATGCCGAGTTCACTCTCGAGTGTGTATTTATGTGAGTGTTCATGTCCCCCCTTTGTCCTTCCTGTCGTTGTTCTGTGTTCCATGTCATTTTGAAATGTGATGTTTACATGGTTTGTAGTGCAGGGATATAATATTGTTACATTTGCCACACACATGCACTCTCATCCTCTCTGGCGCCACCACACACACGCACAAAGACACAGGTACAGGTTCTCTTGCTCACTCACCTACTGATTACAACTTACACTCAGTAGATCAGTTTAGACACTAACAAACTAGGGTTTGTCACTTGGAATGTACGTGGAATCGGCTCACGTGAAGAACGGCTAAAAATCTTAACACACCGACACAAGCAGACATTGTCCTGTTACAGGAAACCCATCTACCTAAAACAGGTAATCGTGTGTTCAGCTCCCAGTCCCGCACGCAGGAGGAATGGACGATATTCTGTGAGATAAATGACCAGCCTGATGTCTCAGCTTGGGTGCTGGGGCAGGCGGCAAAAGCAGTCATGTGAGGCAAAATAATATCTTCCTCTTCACATCAGAAAAAACAGGAGAAAGCTCTCGAAACAGAATTGGATGAAAAAATTCAAGCCTTGGAGACATCTTATGCTGCCTCCCAAGAGGAACACCTACTGAGAGAATTGAGGGAATTAAAACCAAACGATTTACTCGACATCAAAACACAATTTCAGCTGCAGAGACGACGCTTGGAGAACTTTGAACAGAACAATAAATCCAGCAGATTTTTAGCAAACCAACTAAAACAGAACAAAGAAAGAGCAACAATGTCCTCCATTAAGGACTCCAATGGGGAAACAACCTGTGACCCAGAAGAAATCAATGACATTTTTAGGGAATTGTATAAAAACTTTACTCACCTGAGATGAACCCCTCCAAATCTGGCATTGAAACCTTTCTGAGCACAAGTGACTTGCCAAAATTAAATCAAGACCAAATAACGGCTCTGGAGTCACCGATTTCAATGGAGGAACTTCAAGAAGCCCTGAAACATTTGCCGAACAAGAAAGCCCCAAGACTGCAGAAGATTACAAAGAGTTTACAGTGTACAAGTACAAAGATTTAGTTGTTCATTTCCAGAACATCAGAATCTAGGAATGGAATCAGGAGGGTAGAGTGGAGCCGACCCCCCTCTACCCTCCCCTTGTCTTTGTGGGAGGCCACAGCGTACCAGGTGATGATGATGATGACGAAGGCTGGTGGAGTGCATCATCATCATCACCATTGTCATCACCATCATCACCACCATCATCAGGTCGAACCCCCTCAGCTGCAGGAACTCCATGAGCCTTATAGGTCGCTTGTGTCCTGCAGTTATTGACTCATGAAATCAGAATCAGGGGAGTTCTCAGATCTGATCTCAGAGCCTCATTGGCTGTCAGGTTCCACTCCGCCCTCTCCTGTCTGTTCTACCCGTTCAAGGATTCATTCTTTTTTCCTCCACCTTTCACTTTTTTCAGCTCTTTGCAGCTTCACTGTCACCTTGCAGTTTCTGGAGGAAATGTTTCTGAGGGCCTGAACACGGAGGACTACATGTTCTCACACTCACTCCCTTCTCGATCCACGTGAAGGAGAACGTGGAGGGAGGGCGCACGCTGGCGTAGGGCCAGAGTTCTGATGTCAGTGGAGATGACAGACGCAGATCACAGCGTCCAGTCAAGATGACAACATCAGAGACACCATCGCTGACAGCAGCCAGTGATCCTAGGATGACAGATTCAAGGACACCGGAGTGTAAAGGAACACGTTTCCTACTCTCTGCAAACACAAACCAGTCTACCAGTCGACCAACAACTCAGAATGGTTCCCTATCAGGAACTGGTGAAGTTGGGACAGGGCGCATTCGGCCAAGTTTTCAGGGCCAAGGAAACGGAAACTGGCAGAGTGAGTAGCTTGAGCTGGGACGGGATTAGACGGACTGTTGTCATTGACTTAGTTTCCATGTGTCAGCATCTGCTCTCATGTGTCCCTCAGATCGTGGCTCTGAAGTTCATCGAAAAAGATGGTCGCTCATATCAGGAGATCCGACTCCTCAAGAGGGAAATGGCCGTTATGAGCAAAATCCGCCATCCCAACATTGTAGCGCTGCTGAGCAGCTTCCAAATGGAAAAATATGTAAGACAGCGATGAATCTTCCCTCTGAATGCCTCCTGCTCTCAGGTGGATCCTTGATCCGCTGCACCATCGTCTCATTGTGTGACCAAATCTCTCCACTGTGTCAACAGCTTGTTTTTGTGATGGAGTACGCTGGAGGCTCCAACCTGCTCCAGGCCCTTCACAATGGTGGGACCTTCCCAGAGCACCAGGTACTCCTTCATTACACACAGTCACGCCGGACATGACACTCACTGAGACTTCACCCCATCAACATTTGCACTTCTCTCCCTCTTCCAAGGTCCAGAATTTTGCCTGCCAGCTGCTCTCAGCATTCCACTACTTGCACTCACGTCACATTATTCATCGGGACGTGAAGACGGCCAACACTGTGCTGGGGGACGACGGCGTGGTCAAACTGTGCGACTTTGGGTAAGAAGATTTCGACGTTGAAGGAAAAGGTGGCTGTGAGCGTCATCATCTACAAGTGTGTTTATATTTGATGCCGTTCTGTCTCAGGTTTGCCAGGGCCTTGAGGAAGCCCACGTCCAAGCTGACGTACCAGATGGGAACCGTAGCCTTCATGTCCCCTGAGCGGATAAGGGGGGAGCCCTACAACCACACTGCTGATCTCTGGGCTCTGGGCTGCACCCTGTTTGAGCTCCACACTGGGGAGCTTCCCTTCTACTCAAAGTCCAGACGCCAAATGATGCAGCTCATCCTGGAAAGCTCGGTTGAGTGGCCCAACAACATGAGCCCCAGCTGCAAGGTACAACAGCTCCATCCTTATACTGCGTCCTCAGCTGCTAACTAGCTAGCTAGCCACTGTGTTAGCATGCTCAAACACAAGCTAACATTAACAGCCAAAAGATGCTTACTGCTGCTTATTAAGACAAAGAAAAGTGTAGCGTCCTGCTCACCGTGACCATGTGACGTCTCCTTTACAGAGTTTCCTGAGAGGTCTGTTGACCAGAGACCCTGAGGAGAGGCTGTCATGGCCTCTGATCCTGACTCATCCTTTTGTTGCTGGCGGTGTTCATCACTTGGATGAGGACGGTGACGAGGATGAAGATGAGGAGAGACCTGAGTCAGAGGACAGCAATGAGACGAGTGACAGTGATGAGACCAGTGACGAAGAAAGTGATGAAGATGATGATGAGATCAGTGAAGAAGACGAGGATGAGGACAGTGAAGAAGACGAGGATGAGGACAGTGAAGAAGACGAGGATGAGGACAGTGAGGACACCGAGGATGAGGACAGCGAGGACACCAGCGATGAGGAGAGTGATGAAGACTCTGAGCATCTACAGCTAGAGAACCTGGTTGGAGAGCACGATGAGGGAAACGGAGACAGGAGGATGAAGCTTAAGAACCTCCGATGGATCCGTAAAAAGCTGGGTCTGAGGTCCACCACGGACAGAACCAGGGAGGACAGGCTCCAGGCCCTCTCCTTGAAGACAGACATGCAAATCCTCCATCTCAAGATGAATAAAGAGATCGAGGCAATGCGAGAAGACGCAGCTCAGAGAGAGCGTTCTCTTCGGAGGGAGACGGAGAACCTGAAGGTGACACTCGAGGCCTGTGTGGGGAAACTGGCCGCTGACCTCCAGGCGGAGAGGCGGAAAAACGCTCTCCTGGAAAAGGAGCTGCAAGAGGTCCGCCTCCGTGAGGAGGTCAGGAAGAGAAGAGAGACTGCTCTTGAGGTGGCAGAGACCCACCAGGTGGAGCGTCACACAGAGGTGGGGCTTCAGCAAGATGAAGTCAGGGAGGAAAACCTGGACCTTGAGAGAATGCAGCAGTCGTTGGACCACGGGAGGACCTCCAGAGAGGGGGCAGAACCGGTTCCAACAGCCCCTGAACCTCTGGAGGACGCTGCTGTGCCAGAAGTGAAGAAAAGGTCCTTCTGGAAAACAGCTGGGATCTGTCTGGGGCTGACCCTGATCCCTGTGGCCGTAGCGGCCCTGATTGTCAGGCGCTGATGACCCAGCCGGGGTGGGGGCTGTACTGGTGGATCAAGAGTTCTGCTTCTCTGATGAGTCCTGTATTATAAAGCAGTGGTTCTGAGGGTCCAGGGTCTGAGGAGGCTCCCCAGCAAGGATGGCATAAATGATGAGGGCTCAATCACCGGCTGATCTTGAAATGTAAGGAATTCAGGGGTGTGTAAAAGTAGCTCGACTGCGCCCCCTAGATACTTTCAAATTGTTCCCACTAGCTGCTTGTTTATGAACATGAAATTCAGCAGACGTGTGGAACAAGCTGGTCAGGGGCTGATGCTGCTGGGGCCTGGCAGGGCGGGTCTACTACCTGGATCCAGATCCTTCTCTCCTGGCAGATCTTCAGAGGACTCACTGCTGACTCATCATTTCATGTTGTTTTCATGCTTGATTCATTAAATGTTCTTTTGCTCAAAGTTGTTCTGACACACAAGTTGAGTTCACTAAATAAACACTGAGTTGGTGAGTACATTTGTCAAGACCACGTTGGACTCTGTGGTGTCTCTGGACCCCTGCCCACTCCGACCAGCGACGACATGTTTAGCCGGACGTCATCGTTCAAGCGCAGGCCGTCGAGGTGGCGCCCAGCAAACCAAGGAGGCTTCCTCCTGATTTTCTCCTCAGTTTCCTTCATGAACAGAGATTCCAGCGTCTGCTGGTCCAGCCTCAGTTGCCCCTCTTGGTCGTGGCTCCATGTGAACGCTGCTACTCTGTCCCTGACAGCTGAACTGAAACCTGGAACTCTGGTTTCTTTTGCTTTTAGCTTTACTGTCTTTTAACTCTTAATAAAAACATGGAATTCTAGAACCCCACGTATTCAAACAGCTCAGGATTTGTTTGGAACCCACATAAAAGAAGCATTTCATACAAAGATACATCAAAAATATTGAATTTTATGTTTTGTATTTTGTACCCCACAAAAAAATGACTTGAGTGAGGGGTAAACTTATTTGCAGTCTTTTGCGCGTGTGCAGTTACCATTGTTTTCCAGCAGAGGGAGGTAGTGGTGCTTTTTACGGGAAAGGAAGCGCAGCGCAACGGCGTTTCCGGGTTCGGCGTCAAATTGACAAAGACAAAGGAACCATTTATTATCAACCTCATCGTTCTTTTGGCTCAGTTTCACAGTCACAAGTGTGAGTTCACCCATTAAAAAGACTTCCATCCAGGTGCTGATTCTCTGTGACTATCAGAATGGGTCCAGACCCTCCTGCCCCCAACCAACCCCCGCTGGTCCCTGAGTCTGAGGGAAGCTCTAAAAGCATGGTGGTGGTGCTGGAGAGGTGAAGGTGCGCGTGACCGAAGGAAGTGAGGAGCAACAGCTGATGTCTGAGAAGATGAAGCAGATTCTCTCATGGAGCTCCCCCAACCAGGAGAACTGAGCTGGCTCAATCACGCCTCAGGGTCCCTGTCCTCGACCTGGTCTCCGGTGTCCAGCAGCAGCACGTCGCCCCTGAAGACCCGGCCCTTCTTGACCGCCGCAGCTCTTCGGACCACACGCTCCCCTCGCCACATGTCCCCGAGTGCTTCCTAGTGTCGTCCTGGTGGAAGAGGACATGAAGCAAGAATTTAAAGGAAAATGGAACCTTCTGTCATTCATGAACAATTCTTTGCACCGATTGTCATTTATTTGACTCTTTTTGTTTTAGCATCAATGAGACTTGTTTATTCTACTTTTCATTATTTAGCCTCTAGTAATTTGGTATCGTGGAGAGTCCTCGTTTTCTAAGTTCTTGCGTGCTGCGGCTGGTGGGGCCTCCACCCGTGGTCCGAGTTCAGTCACCTTGGATGTGACTTTGATTTGTGGCTGCACATCCTTGTTATTGAGGTGTTTCATGTTGAACTGCGTCTTTTATGAGAATCAGGCTTTTTGCTCGCTGCGTTTTAACAAGTGATTGAAATTCAGATGACGGGGTACTTTGTTCCGGCTTTAGAGCAGTACTAAAGTCGGCCAGCAGAGGGCGCGCAGAGCTCGGAGGAGCTTCATGCCAAATTGAGGTGAAGTGGAGAAGAAATCCTCCAGCCGAGCTACGCCGACGCTAAACGCTGCCCCTCTTGATTTGTCAACCCAGGTGGGCTACAATTCCGATGAAATACATAAATACGTGTTCCCGATTAAGGGATGATAGTATTGCTAATAAGTTGTGACTATCTTTAATGTTTGAAGTTGAAGACTTTGTCGTAATCTTTTAAATAGAGAAGTTTGCTGCATGCTAAGCTAGCAGACCTGTTGCTAGGTAACACCAGAACACGGAAATGCTCTGAGGTGTTAATATTTGTTCTGTATCAAAGCCAAAAGACACAAAAGGTTCATGTAGTTGTGTGTGTGTGTAGATGTCATTTAGTTAAGAAATATAATTTAGAGCAACAAGGAAATTCTCTCCTTTTTCGGTGTGGGTTTGCTTGGTGTTCTCTAGTTGAATGTCTGTGTCCCCCTCCCTTATCTTATTATATTGTATTTTATTTCATATTGAGACTTCGATGGGCTTAAATTATTGTTTTGTGTTTCCTGCGTCAAAAAGCTGGAATCAATCCTCCAGTGCAGTCATGGAGAGAGCGGCTTGGAAGTGGGAAGGTGGGAGTCCCTTTCCTTCAGGATTCCTTCAAAATCCTTCTGCTGACTTATAAGGCTCTCAATGATAAAGCTCCATCCTATCTGAAAGAACTCATTAGTCCCTGCTGTCCACCAGAGCACTCCACTCCCAGAATGCAGGTCTTTTAGTGACTCCCAGTATCTCTAAAACAGACTGGGAGGTAGAGCCTTTAGTTACCGGGCTCCTCTACTGTGGAACCAGCATCTCTCCATGGGTCAGAGAGGCAGACACTTTAACTACGTTTAAGTCCAGGCTTAAGACCTTCCTCTATGACAGAGCCGTCAGTTAGGACTGGTTGAGGTAGCTCTGAACCATTGATAGCTATGCTGCTATAGGCTGAGACTGCTGGGGGACACATCAGGTTACATGGAGCCCTTCCCTCCTCTCCTCTCCTCTCCCCCTCTCTCCTCCTCTCCTCTCCTCATTACCATTACTTGTTGCACTTTGTAGTTTGTCCTTGGTGTCTCTCAGTCTCTCTGTGTTTCCACAGATCCACCAGAGCTCCAACCGCCGCCTGCATCGCCCCCCCCCCCCCCCCTTATTCCCCACTGTTACACCGGTGCGCTGCGCTCCCCTTCCAGGAACCAGTCTACCATCCAGTCCCCCATCAAGCTGGCTTGCTCTCCCTGCCTCCCCTCCCATGAACCAGTCTACCATCAAGCTGGCTTGCTCTCCCTGCCTCCCCTTCCATGAACCAGTCTACCATCCAGTCCCCCATCAAGCTGGCTTGCTCTCCCTGCCTCCCCTTCCATGAACCAGTCTACCATCCAGTCCCCCATCAAGCTGGCTTGCTCTCCCTGCGCTCCCCTCCCAGGAACCAGTCTACCATCCAGTCCCCCATCAAGCTGGCTTGCTCTCCCTGCCTCCCCTTCCAGAAGCTTCCTTCTTCAGCTGTTATTAACATTTCCATGTTTCCCACATTTTGTATTGTAAACTGTTTTCTTGTCTGTAACAACATCTACTGCACGTCTGTCCGTCCTGGTGAGGGATCCTCCTCTGTTGCTCACCCTGAGGTTTCTCTGATTTTTCCCTGTTCAAAGGGTTTTCTATGGAGTTTCTCCTCAGTCGATGTGAGGGTCTGAGGACAGAGGATGTTGTTATGATGCCATGAAGCCTGGAGACAAACTGGTGGTGAAAACGGCTCTACAAAGAAAATTACCTTGCCTTGCCTTCTCATATCTCGATCATGTAACATCACACACGTTAATAAGTCGCATGAGCAAAGACTCATTCCTAAAATACTGATTTTTAACCACATCAACCTCCCCTCTTACAGCTCCTACGTTCTTAATCTCTCACCCTCCCCACCGTCTCCCCCGACCTCCCATTCATGTAAAGCCAAGTCAATCAGCAAGACACCACAGGGAATCGAACCCCGTCCCAGTAAACCAGGAGTACCGTTACCAGTGTCTTTTACTTTTTGATGGAACATGAAAGGAAAAGCAAAACCTGCATTCCACCAGCATGTGAGTGCCAGGATCTCATCTTCTGGCATCATTATCCTACACTTGGGTCACCAAAGGTGACTGGAGCTCTCCTCACACAGGCCCAGTGGCAGCAGCAGACCTCATGTGCTTTACAAACGCCAGTGTTTATGGCGCATTAACAAGAAAACAACTCCAGTTGACCATCGCAACTGGTTTTCTATGAAAAATTAGAACAATGTTGTAAAAATTGAGAGTTCCTTTTATTTGTCCCAAAATAATTGCAAATAGCTTTCGTCAAAATCGTGCAGCCCCAGTTTAGGGACGTCGCTATTTTCCAGATCATACACGACCTCCACAATGATTCCCCAGAGTTAAGGTAATACCACAGGTATTACTGCAAATACCAGCAGTACTGCTGTTGACACTGCCAGTGGTGGTCCTGTGGAGTAGAGCTGGATTCTGCAAAAACTGCAGGTCTGATTATTGGAGCCAATTGATCTTCTACCTCTAAATGCTGTTGGAATGCAGGAAACGAAACCTCTTATAAACCCCCACCCTACTGTGTCCCCACCGTTCCTACTTCCTCCCTCACCCCCTACTGTCTTGTCCCCCATCCCTCTTACTGTCCCTCACCTAGAGCCTGACTGTCTCTCACCCCTCCCACCTCCTGTCTCACTCCTCCACCACTTCACTTACGTGGGAGGACAGTTTTAAAGCGTTTCACTCTAACTGCCTTATTTCTGTTGGAGGCTTGGGCGATGGACTGGAGGCGTTTGTCTTTACGAAACGCCCAATAAATAGTCAGCCTCCATTCCCTCTCCTCCCTTGCAGTGAAAGCCCTGTCTGTCACTTTCAGTCTCTTCTCCCTGCGACCCTCCCAGATATTTTTCTGCCTCCATTCCCTCTCCTCCCTCTGTCTCCTTCTCTCTTCTTCCTGCAGCCTCTCCTTCCTCTTTGTTTCCTCTTGGTTGAGGATCACCTGTCTCAGTCTTGCCTGTTTTATTAAGGCACTTTTCCCCATGTCACCCCTCTGTCTAACCGATTCCTCCCTCATCTTCCTCCCTTCGTCTACGTCTTGGTCTAACCTCTCCCTCTCTAACCAGGCATCCCTCCTTTTTCTGTACCTTTCCTTTTCTCCTAGCCTCTGGTCTTCCTCCTCTGCCTTGCTTACCTTTTCTTCTTGTTCCCTCTCCAGCCTCTCAGTCTCCAACAGCTTAGCTCTGTCCCTTCTGGATCTTTCCAGCTTCCTCTGCCTCTCCTCCTCCTCCTCCTCCTCCACTATTCTCCACCACTCCTTCCCCATCGTCTCTACTTA
Source organism: Aulostomus chinensis (assembly GCF_037954235.1). Classification (NCBI taxonomy): domain Eukaryota; kingdom Metazoa; phylum Chordata; class Actinopteri; order Syngnathiformes; family Aulostomidae; genus Aulostomus; species Aulostomus chinensis. The sequence goes on from NC_141337.1 coordinate 23,422,839, forward strand.
CTATCCTGTCAAATTCAAACAACTTCACATGAATCAAAATACATGATGTGACTCCACCGACACATTCAAACAGACAAACAGCTAATGAATCCACAACCAGGAGTCAATATTAACTGTCACATCAGCAACAATGAATTCACAATCCCTAACAAGTCAGCTGAACTCTCTCCTGTCCGTCTCTCTTCTCTGACCTTACGTTTGCTGCCTCCTTCTGCTGCTCAGTCCTCCTCTACTTGTCAACTCTGGAAAGATGATAATAGAATCCAACATCAAATTGACTCAGCAGTTTATAGTTTTTACCATTGCATTTATATTGAAATTCTCCATTTTATGATCCCTGTCATTTGGAGAAAGCTCTACTCAAACATGTGGTGTGTAAAACTTGGTGTGAATATTAAATGAGGCTCAGTAGAAACTATGCTATTTTCTGGTTTTTGGTGAGTCCAAGAAGCTTAAATTCACACTGTACCATCATTTATCAGCTCTGATAATAGACGGAGCCTTTAATACAGTGCCAGACCCAGGAACAGATCCATTAGAGTGACAAATACCAACCTGGAGCTGCACCAGCCTGATAAAACAGTACATGGATGAACTTGACCTCATTCACAAGTGAAATGAGACCAGCAAGTCAGTCCTCTTAATGTTGGAAAAAGACATTTTGGACAAAATAATGCCTTTGTCTGCATCACCAAGCAAAAAAAGCCTTTTTCAAACTAAAGTCACAATACTTATGCTAAGCTAATTAGCTTAGCCTAATAATTTACACGGTTTACAGTGACGAACTGTAAAACTAACAGATTCCTGTAGATTTCTGTCAATTATCAATCTCACTTCATTGTGGACTGCAGTCCGGGGCAGGAAGGCGAACTGAGCCCAGCCTCGCACGGTGGACCATGAGTGGATAAGAAGCGGGTGAATCGGGTCTTACCGCGCTGAAGCTCCCCGAGGGTCGCTGAAGGCCGCCGAAACTCCAAAAAAGCTGGGAGAAGCTCGTTCAAAGATGTCCCTGCAAGTTTTAGTGGCTCCTCAGAAAGTACGAGACTCTCCGAGCAGCTGGAGGTGAAATAACCGTTGATGATCTGCTTCCGTCTCCATATATCAGCTATATCGTGATGGGCGGGGCTACGTGATGACGTCTGCTGAAGCGCCTGGTTGCTAGGTGTCACTGTTGTTTTTCAATTCTCATCCTCTCAGGACTGACTGCGCGCGCGCGCACATACAAGACATTCAAAAATAAATGTCAGCGTGTATCAATAAATTAATAAACAGTGTCTGATTAAAAAGGATAATTTTATCACTCTTATATAAGAAATATATTGAGTTAACATGCGCTGTTGCAATGAGTGTTTCTATGGATGGAAAATTGCGTGTGTGCGTCAGTGTGCGTGTGTGTGCGTCAGTGTGTGTGTGTGTGTGCGTCAGTGTGTGTGTGTGTGTGCGTCAGTGTGTGTGTGCGTGCATGCGCGATATGGCCTCTTAAATTATATCTCAGTATTTCAGGTACATTTTGATCACAATTGTCTTGACAAGATTTAAAAACAAATTGTCTTGGGGGCGGCACGGAGGTGCAGTGGTCAGCACTGTCCCCTCACAGAAAGAAGGTTTCAGGTTCCAGCCCCGGCTGCAGCTCGGGGTCTGTCTGAGTGAGTCTCCATGTTCTCCCTGCACCTGCGTGGGTTCTCTACGGTACTCCAGCTTCCTGCCACAGTCCAAAGATCTTCATCAAGAGGAGACGAGGTTCATCCAGACAAGAGGATTAGAAGTAGAAAATGGATGGATGGATGGATGGATGGATGTTAGATGGATAGATGGATGGATAGATAGATGGATGGATGATAGATAGATAGATGGATGGATGGATGGATGCATGGATCGATGCATGGATCGATGGATAGATGGATGATGGATGGATGCATGGGTGGTTGGATGGATGATGGATGGATGGATGCATGGATGGATGGAAGCATGGATGATGGATGGATGGATGGATGATGGATGCATGGATGATGGATGCATGGATGGATGCATGGATGATGGATGATGCATGGATAGATGGATGATGGATGGATGGATGGATGGATGATGGATGCATGGATGGATGCATGGATGGATGGATGGATGATGGATGGATGATAGATAGATAGATGGATGGATGCATGGATGGATGATGGATGGATGATAGATAGATAGATGGATGGATGCATGGATGGATGGATGCATGGATGATGGATGGATGCATGGATGATGGATGGATGCATGGGTGGATGGATGGATGGATAGATGGATGCATGGGTGGGTGGATGGATGGATGGATGCATGGATGGATGCATGGATGGATGGACTGTCTTGGTGGTGAGTGCAGGCAGCAGCATTTCTTCGTGCCAACAACATTCAGTAATTAACAGTTTCCATCCTCCTCTGACGAGCCGCTGCCATCCTGACAGCTGCCTGATTCATGTGCTTCTCCAGGACTGCAGGAGGCCATCAATTTGATGTCCATCAGTAGAATTTTACCATTGAATCCTTCCATGAAGTCCTTGCTGCTCAGGGAAACAGGAACACTGGGCTCAGCAGAGCTGCAGCTCTCTGTCAGTCTGGCCACTGTGCTGAAGAGGAACCTGGGCTTGTTCTGATTGTCCTCTCTTCATGCTGAGTCGTAGGCTGCTCCAGGTTTACGTGGGGCTTTCCTGTCATTTTTGAAGCTCTCTTGCCAGATCACGTCACTCTTCCAGTTTTGAGGCCAGCCATATCCTCTCCAGCTTTGTGTTGTTTGTTTCAGCTGTTGAATTGCAGAATTGTTCCATGGTGCTTGTTTCCATTGTTTTGTTCAGAAAACCTGGCAGGAGGAAGTTTAAATTTGAAAACGTAGCCAAAGGAACGAGTCAACTTTTTCAAACATGTCACCTTCACACACTTTAATCCTGGTGCCTCCACATCTGGGCCTAACACTCACCCTGAACTTCAGATTTGAACACTTAAACAGCACTCGGGTCTTTGTACGTTCTCTCATGAGCCTTTGCAAACTTAGCAGGTCCAGAACTTCTCTTCCAATTCATTGTGTTTCAAGAGACCCACAATTCCCCATGAGAGTAGAAAGGTGATTTTGCATGACTTTATGTCACATTGAAGTTGACCTTTGACCTGTCAGAAACAAAATGTCATCTCTTCATGCTATTAGACATTTATGTGAAAAAGACTTTGCCAGAGGAGTATAAATGTTTGAGTTGTGGGAAAAACCTCCCAAACAGATCTGTGCTGCCTCCTGGTGGACATTTCTGATAACTGCTAGTGCACGTGATTAACTTGAGGTTTCTGAATCCTTCTTCATTGATCACACCACATGAAGCTGAGCACACGTTGTCTAAAATCACGTTCTTTTATACGTGCTGGGAAAGTTGTAGGTGATACCTCATTTGCACATTCAAACATATTTGAGAACATTTTCAAGAACTTCAGTGAAACATTTCAACATTCATTTTGGTGAAGTGGAAGTCACCGTTGATCCCTCAAAGCCTTCCAGAGATACGATGTTGAGGAGAATGGGACGGACGGACGGGTGGAAGGAAGGCCTGAAAACACGTAACAACCATGACTGTCATCGGCGTGGGGGCGTGGTCAGATAAGAGCTGTATTCTGACCTGCGAGCTTCCAGGCGACAGTGTGGATCCTGCAGTCCAGCAGACAGCAGCTTCACCCCTGAATCCTGCATCTGGTTGTTACTGAGGTTCAGTTCTCCCAGACGAGAGGACTGAGAGCTGAAAACTGAAGACAGAACTGAACAGCTTCTCTCTGAGAGGTTGCACTTCACCAGCCTGAAGAAGAAATGGAAACATTTGAAAACACATCTGTCAGCGATGAAAAATGTTCTAATTTTAAGGTCAAGAATCACGGTGACATTATTTATATATGCCTCATTTTCTTAGTGCAGATCATTTAAGACTTTGACAGAACACTTCAATTGTCATTTTGATGAAATGGAAATCACCGTTGATCCCTCAAGGTGGTACTGAGATGGACTTGATGAATGGATAATGATGTCACATGGAAGTTGACCTTTGACCCTGGGCTATAAAATGTGATCATTTCATGCTATGAGACAATTGAGTGAATATTTGCGAACTGTGTGAATCATTGAGTCACACCAAAAACTGTGCTCTCACAGTGACCTTTGACCTCCACACACACACACACACACACACACACACACACACACACACACACACACTGTATCCTGAGATCTGAGCACTGAAACCGTACTCAGAGCTGGTCTGTCCACAAATGTGGGGAGAAAAAGGTGTCCTGGGTCACACTGAAGCCTCATCAGCTGATACTCTTTGTTTAAGTGGAAATACCCCCTGCTGAGAGAGAGAGAGGGGCAGCGTCTGATCAAAACATTCTCATGTGGAGGCTCATTGAGAGAGATTATTGTTACTGCAGCTGCAATCAACATCTTGGGGAATTTGATGAGTTAGGAACATGCTGAGAAACACAACTGGTCTGGATCATGATCATTTCTCCCTCTTCTGCTTTTTAATTTCTGAATGACAAACATGATAAAAGTCCACCAACTGCACCGCTGCCTCAGCACAGCCAGCCACTTGTGATGGAACACATCAGGGTGGATGATCAAACCAGGTGCACACAGGGCCTGAGATATGATGTTGAGGAGAACGGGACAGATGGACGAGAGGAAGGCTGCTTTGAAAACATTACACCTCCAACACGACTGTCACCGGCGTGAAGGTGTGACAAAGTGAGAGGTGTTGTCTGACCTGAGAGTTTCCAGGTGACAGTGTGGATCCTCCAGTCCAACAGACAGCAGCTTCACTCATGAATCCTGCAGCTGGTTGTTCCTCAGGTTCAGTTCTCCCAGACTAGAGGACAGACTACAACTCAGCTGGTTGTTCCTCAGGTTCAGTTCTCCCAGACTAGAGGACAGACTCCAACTCAGCTGGTTGTTCCTCAGGCTCAGTTCTCCCAGACTAGAGGACAGACTACAACTCAGCTGGTGTTCCTCAGGTTCAGTTCTCCCAGACTAGAGGACAGACTACAACTCAGCTGGTGTTCCTCAGGTTCAGTTCTCCCAGACTAGAGGACAGACTACAACTCAGCTGGTGTTCCTCAGGTTCAGTTCTCCCTGACTAGAGGACAGACTACAACTCAGCTGGTTGTTCCTCAGGTTCAGTTCTCCCTGACTAGAGGACAGACTACAACTCAGCTGGTTGTTCCTCAGGTTCAGTTCTCCCAGACTAGAGGACAGACTACAACTCAGCTGGTTGTTCCTCAGGTTCAGTTCTCCCAGACTAGAGGACAGACTACAACTCAGCTGGTTGTTCCTAGGGTTCAGTTCTCCCTGACTAGAGGACAGACTACAACTCAGCTGGTTGTTCCTCAGGTTCAGTTCTCCCAGACTAGAGGACAGACTACAACTCAGCTGGTTGTTCCTCAGGTTCAGTTCTCCCAGACTAGAGGACAGACTACAACTCAGCTGGTGTTCCTCGGCGGGCGATGAAGAGGTGTGGCCAGGATCCAACACCATAGGATGCACTGTCTGTTCCAGGTCTTCAGCATGACGGAGTCTGCCGCCAACACGAATGAGCTCCTCCTCCTTATCCACCTCAGGTGACAAGGTGAGCAATCTGCTGCTGGATGAGACAGGTTTGCCTGCTTTCAGGAGCCACAGTTCTTCTGGGAAGCTCTCGCTGGGATCACTTGAGGATGAGGGTCTCTGCATTGCGGTGACCTTCAGCAGTGCAGTCCCTGTTCTGATCTGCCCCCCCATGCAGCTCCTGCGCTGTAGCTTCTAGCAGCTCCCTCCAGGTGTCACACTGCTTCGTGTTCACATCTGACGCACTGACTGTGGTTGCAGTGACACCACAGGAGATAGACTTCCGTAGCTCAGAGGCGTCGCCCACATCTTCAACACCAGGTTTGACAGGCCACTCTTGGAGGCTGGAGGAGGAACGGAGGCCCTTGGCAGGGCGGCTGGAGCCTATCCCAGCTGCCTTTGGGAGAGTCGCCAGTCCATCGCAGGGCCGACACGTACAGATGGACAACCATTCCCTTCCACAGCCACACCTACGGTCAATTTCAACGTTTTGGGATGTGGGAGGAGGCCAGAGTGCCTGGAGAAACCCACCCAGGCTCAGGAGGAACATGCCAACTCCACACAGAGAGATCCCACGCTCGGCTCGAACCTGGAACCTTCTTGCTGTGAGGCCCACTGTGCTGCCCATCCCTCTCCCACTCTCAGCCAATCTTCACCCCAATCAGCCTCTACCACTCACACCTGTTCACCCCACAGGTTATGAAGCTTCCCCTGCCCTCCTCATTGTCAGATTGTTTCTCTGCTTTGTGAGAGTCTCCAGCACTTTTCTCCTGCTTGCTTTGCCTGTTGCCGACCCTGCCTGCTCCTGTTTCTGCCTCCTGTCTGCCCCTTTGGTAACATCCATGCTGACTTTTCCTTTGTTGTGTTTTGTAGAAGACCTTTTTTTTTTGGACCTTTTTCCTTTCTTGCTCTGATTTTTCTTTGCTGCCCCTTCCCCTCTCACCTGCTCCCGTTCCCTGGTGGACGTGCTTCTGCATCAGCCAAGCTTTCCCAAGTTGCTCAGAAAGCTCTTTTGCATTTTCCTTCACCAATGTCTCGTGTGTTGCATTTGGGTCCATTTTAGTCCTCGTTTCACATTAAGTGTCAATCAAAGGGGATTAGTGTCAGATTCACTCGTGCCTCAATGATGCAACAATGAGATTAATATCCACAATCAATCATCTGTTCATTAAAACCTGATTTTTCTTGTGTCAACACATTTCTTTTAAAATCAACAGGAGTTGTCATGGAATCTGGTTCTGTCTTTCAATGGTATGATAGCAGTTGACAGCGTAGGAGCTCGTAGCTTTGAGTTTGGTGCTCACATAACACAGCAGCTTCAAACAGAAGCTTTTCTTGTTTTGGTCAAGTGAAGGGTTTGTTGTCCCAGAAAAACATTCACTGTAGTTGGTGAAACTCAAATGTTTACCATTTGAGTAAAACTCTGTAATTGTACTGATCAGTACAAGGAGCAACCCAGTCTTTGTAGGGATTAGGGTTGGGATTCATTAGGATTTGAATGATTCCGAATCCTTACCGAATCCTTCAAAATGGTCCGAGTCCTTACCCAATCCTTCAAAATGGTCCGACTCCTTACCCAATCCTTCAAAATGGTCCGAGTCCTTACCGAATCCTTCAAAATGGTCCGAGTCCTTACCCAATCCTTCAAAATGGTCCGAGTCCTTACCCAATCCTCTGACTGAATCCTACATTGTATCCATGATACCTGCAACCAGACTATTAAATATCAGATCTCTGATGCTGAAAACTGAATTGGTTAATGAACTGATATCTGACAATTGTACTGACCTGCTCTGTCTCACTGAAACCTGGCTGCTTGTTGATGAGTATGTTAGTCTAAAAGAATCCACTCCTCCCAGTCACATTAATACTCATATTCCTCCAGGCTCTGGCCCAGGAGGTGGAGTTGCTGCCATTTTTGACAAAAGTTTAGTTATAAATCCCAAACCCAAAATAAGTTTCAATTCATTTGAAAGCCTGATTCTCAGTTTGTCTCATCCAGCCTGGAAAACTCTACAGCCACTCTTATCTACTATTGTGTACCGCCCTCCTGGTCCTGACTCTGAATTCTGATCTGAATTCTCAGAGTTTCTATCAGTTTAGTTCTCAAATCAGATCAAGTCATGATTGTAGGTGACTTCAATGTTCATGTGGATGTTGATAACCACAGTCTGGTGCTGCATTTCTCTCTCTTCTAGACTCACTTGGTTTCCATCAGTCTGTTCATGAACCCACTCACCATCACAACAACACCCTTGACCTCGTCCTAACATGTGGAACTGAAGCTGAACATCCAGTTGTATTTCCACAGAACGCTTTTATCAGACCATCAATTAATCGCTTTTGAATTTGCACTCATCAACGACACTCCACTCAGGAAAACGGTGGTTTCCAGATGTTTGTCTGATCAGGCCACACCTGGATTTAAGGAAGGGATTCCATTGGCGCTAAATTCAGTGTCTTGTCCCATTGTTACAGAGGACACTGTTGTCAACCTTAGTCCCTCCCAAACTGATCATTTTATCAAGAGTGCAACCGGCACCTTAAGAACAACTTTGGACTCAATTGCCCCATTTAAAAGAAATCTATAAATCCAAGGAAACAAGCACCTTGGTACAATTCAGAAACCAGACAGCTTAAACAAAAAACCCAGAAGTTAGAGAGAATATGGCGCTCCTCCAAACTGGAGGAGTCTCATACAATCCGGCAAGACAGCCTTAAAAGTTACAAGAAAGCCCTTCGTATAGCGAGAGCAGCCTACCACTCGGCACTCATCGAGGAGCAGAAGAACAACCCCAGGTTCCTCTTCAGTCCTGTAGCCAGACTGACAGAGAGCCACAGCTCTACTGAACCAAGCATTCCTGTTTCCCTGGGCAGCAAAGATTCTACGGACTTCTTTAATGACAAAATTGTCCTTAATAGAGAGAAAATTCACCTCCTCCTGCCATCAGCTGACAACATGGCACCTATAGCCTCAGAAGCCTTCGAGGCTGCTGGAGGACCAGACATGCACTTGACAGTTTTTCTACCGTTAGCCTTGATGAGCTCAGTTCAATCATTTCCTCCTCTAAACCATCCACCTGTCTTCTCGACCCCATCCCAACCAAGCTACTTAAGGACTATCTACCCCTCATTAGCCCCTCTCTCTCTTGGACATGATCAATGTGTTGCTGGTATCTGGTTACGTCCCACAGTCCTTTAAAGTAGCAGTAATTACACCCCTTCTCAAAAAAGCAACCCTGGATCCAGGAGTTTTGGCCAACTACAGACCAATATCAAATCTTCCATTTCTCTCCAAACTTCTGGAGAAAGCAGTTGCTCAACAGCTCTGTGACTTTCTCCATAGCAACAGCTCATGAGAGGATTTCCAGTCAGGGTTCAGGATTCATCCTAGCACAGAAACAGCACTTGTCAAAGTTACCAATGACCTCCTACTAGCATCAGATGAGGGACTGGTCTCTGTGCTGGTCTTATTAGATCTTAGTGGACCAATCCTCGTCACCCTTTATCCGCTTCCTCTCGGTCACATTATTAGGAAACACTCCATTAGTTTTCACTGCTAAGCAGACGACCCACAGCTGTACGTATCAATGCATCCTCATGAAATAAATCAGCTGACTAAACTGGAGGCCGTCTAAAGGAGATAAAAACTTGGTTGACCCATAATTTCCCTCTATTAAACTCAGATAAAACTGAAGTCATTGTCCTGGGCCCAAAACACCTTAGAGACACCCTATCTCATGAGACAGGTACCCTGGAAGGCATTACCTTGGCCCCCAGCACGACCGTAAGGAACCTAGGAGTTCTCTTTGATCAGGATCTGTCCTTTAATGCCCACATGAAGCAAATTTCTAGGACTGCTTTCTTTCATTGACAAAACATCGCTAAGATCAGACACATCCTGTCTCAAAAGGATGCAGAAACACTAGTCCATGCCTTTGTCACTTCCAGGCTGGATTACTGCACCTCCCTCCTATCAGGCTGCACCAATAAGTCCCTAAAGACTCTCCAGCTGGTCCAGAATGCTGCTGCCGCGTGCTGACAAGAACTAGTAGAAGAGACCATGTCTCTCCTGGACTGGCTTCTCTGCATGGCTCCCTGTCAAATTTAGAATAGAATTCAAAATTCTCCTTCTAACATACAAAGTCCTCAACAGTCAGGCACCTTCATCCCTGACAGAGCTCCTAGTCTCCTATTATCCAGCCAGAACCCTCCACTCCCAGGATGCAGGGTTACTGGTGGTTCAGAGAGTTTCTAAAAGTAGAACGGGAGCCAGAGCCTTCAGCTATCAGGCTCCCCTCCTGTGGAACCGTCTCCCAGTTTCGGTCCGGGATGCAGACACCCTCTCGACCTTTAAGAGCAGACTTAAGACCTTCCTTTTTGATCAGGCTTATAGTTGGACTACTTAGGCTGGCCCTTAGATATGCTGCTATAGGCTCAGACTGCCAGGGATCTCCCATGGAGCACTGGGCTTCTCTCTACTCATCTCTGTCCTCCTATATGTGTCATGCATAAATCATACTCATACATATCACTAACTCGTCTTCTTCTCCGAAGCCTTTGGGCTCCCCTCATCCCAGATCCCAGGTGCTGCTGGAGGAGGCTGCAGACCTGAAGAGGCTCAAGCTGCCACCCGTAGCTCCACCTGCTCACGTCCCCGTCTGTCCATCAGTCTCTTCCCTTTATCACTCTCTTTATCTCTGTCCCACTCTTTCCTTCTGCATATCTGTCTTCCTCCATTGTCTGTCTTTGTCTCTGCCCCGCTCTCCTGCTCTCTTTCCCCCCAACCGGTCAAAGCAGAAGGCTGTCCCCACTGATCCTGGGTCTGCTCGACGTTCCTGCCTGTTAAAAGGAAGGTTTTCGTCGCCGCTGTTCCAGGATGTGCTTGCTGATGGAGAACTGCTGGGTGGAGGTTCATTGAAGGAGTGAGGTACTGGACCTGCTCTACTTGGAAAGAGTCAGGACAGAACTTTTGTTGTGATTTGGTGCTAAATAAATACAATTGACTTGACTTGACTTCCGATACTTAAAAAAGTACTTAATTAACACAAATGCAATCATACCAATACAAAAACTTGATTCTAACTTGCACAGTACAATTAGAAGATTTGTGTAAAGAAATGGATCAGACATTTAGGTTGTTGGGAGCATGAATAAACTTAACAGTTCTTTTGCAACTTTACTTACCATATCTGCTTTTTCTGGACGAATCCTAGACTGTTCTTGGCTACTGAGAACACTCTGATGGTGTTGATGACAGAGGTAGGACATTCGGTTCCTTTAATGGATTCGAGTCCTTCTGGGTCACTCGCTTCACAGATCCGGGTTAACGGGTCTTTTGAGTCACTTGAGTCAGTATCACCAAGACCACAATCCTAGATGACACACAGCCCAAATGCCCGCTGACGTCATCTGCCCCGAGGAGCAAGGGGACTGGTTGACGAGAGCGCTGCAGGACAGAGACAAAAATTTAGGCAGAACCAAAAGGATTTACTTTGATGTTTTCTTTTTGCACTGAACCAAAGAAGAAGTCTGTCATGTTGAGAAACACGCTCACACACATCCGTTTTACAGGCGTGATCGTTTCATTTCATGACATTGCAAACTAACATGAACACACAGTTTTCTTGTGTTAATTTGGAGGTGAAAAAGCTGCTTAATTTGTAGCGATAGTCGGAATTCTAGAATGTCACACCAGGTCTTACCCACTCTCCCATTACCAACGAAACTGAGCGATGTTTTGTGCTACTGAAAGTTCCGGAGCTCAGTTGAATCTGCTGTTTCTTACAATTGAGGAAATTCCACTGATCCATTCAGGTTTGGGTATCTGAGTCTGCTATTTAGGAAGTTCCTCTAACACATTTGGGTTAGTGAGTCAGAGTCTGCCACCGCAGAAGTGCAACGGATCCACTCGTATCAGTGGGTCTGGGTCTATAGAGGAAGAAGCACTGACCCACTTGGGGTTGTTGGTCCAAGTCTGCTATTATGGAACTGCTACAGGCAGGATGAGTCTGGATCTGTGAGTGGACCCCACTGACCTTGGCAACTATCGACCAATCTCCAACCTCCCTTCCATCAGGAAGACACTCGAGAGAGCAGTTGCCACCAAGCTCCACCATCCATCCTCAACCATCCACTCCTGGATGACCACCAACCTGCTCCAACTCAACAGCCAGAAAACGGAAGTCATTGCCATCGCTCCTAACGCTCTGCTTAACAACGTTTTGGATCTTGTCCTCTCAGTGGATGGTGTCTCCACCTCTCTGTCCACGTAGGTCTGCAACCTTGGTGTCATCCAGGATTCAACCCTTTCATTTGACTCACACATTAAATCTGTCACCAAATCTGCCTTCTTCCACATCAGAAACGTCTCCAGACTCCGGCCATCACTCTGACTCTGTTGCTGAAACCCTCATACACGCCTTCATCACCTCAGGTCTGGACGATTGGAATGCCATCCTCCATGGGATCACCAATAAAACTATGGACAGGCTTCAACATGTGCAAAACTTGGCTGCCAGGGTTCTCACCCACAACAAACCCTGGCAGCACATCCCCCACCCCCACTGGCTCCCCACCAAATACCAGATGACCCTCAAAATCCTCATCCTCACCTACAAATCTCTGCATGCACTGGCCCCTCAGTATCTATCCCACCTCCTTCACGTTCACCATCCCTCATGGAACCTGCAGTCTGCCAACCTGGGTCTCCTGACCGTCCCCTGCACAAGCAGACGCACCTTTGGGAGCAGGGCCTTCAGTGTGGATGCTCCCACTCTGTGGAATTTGCTCCCAATACATCTGGGCGAGGCCCAAACCCTGGAATCCTTTAAATCTTTGTTGAAGAGGCACTTGTTCTCCCAGGCCTTCACCTGTTAAATTTGTCGTCTTGTTGTTTTCGGTGTTATTGTTAAGCGTCCTTGGGTGTCGTGAAAGGCGCTATATAAATCATAATTATTATTATTATGATCATGATTATTATTTCCCCTGGAGAGGAGCACCGGGCCCAGGTGCTCCCAGTCAGCGGTCATGCCAATAATAACGTGGGAGGAGAGGAAGACAGAGAGGCTTACCACACCAGACAATATGCCTCACATTGGCCGGGCTGTCACACAGCTGTGTTTCTGAACTTGCCAATACTGGCAGCTAGGCTACTTGCTAAAAGCTAGATAGATGGTAGATCTACTACACGAGAATATACAGGTTAAGAGGAAAGTTACTGACACAGTTTGTTCACGTAGCCTCGTGGCAGCAGGAAGTGCAGGGCCAAAGGGTGAACAGAGACAACAGACTCACCAATCCTGGGTTACTTAAAGGACCTGAGTGAAAGATCTGAGTTGGTCTGAGTTAACCCAATTCTAGTTGACGATGCTTGCCCTGGCTGCGGGCCTTCCTGGAGCAGCTTCATCCTGCACAGCCTGCGGGTGGGACAGTGAGGACAGTGGCGCTGGTTACGAAGGTTTTCTCAGGTAAAATTAGCTCCAAACTAAATCTGACATATTTTGATGACATCATGATGTCAATTGTTCATAAATATGCACTGACCTTGTCAAATAAAGATACAAACCAATGTTACATTCCTGAAGGGGTTTACTCAAAACTAAGTCAGACAATAAGACGGTAGATACATTATAAAAGTCCGAGTACTTTTATTGACATTACACTGCCAAAAGCAGTACAACTAAATTAAAAGTGCTGCTCTTTGTCCAGGTGCCACAGAAAACCCAGCCACACAGCACTACAGTCCCCATACCCATTCAATAATAAATAGCTAAACTCAATAGGAAATAGCAAAAAATCAATAAACGTAGTTAGAGGAAAAAAAACAAAAAAGAAAACGGACTCAATCAATGAATGTGTGTGTGTGTGTGTGTGTGTGTGTGTGTGTGTGTGTGTGTGTGTGTGTGTGTGTGTGTGTGTGTGTGTAATTTGAGCCCATTCAGTGTGTGTATGGTTGTCAGGAAAAGCTGAGACTGATTCTGGAAATCGGGGGTTTAATGGATGGTTATCGCCTCCCAGAGGCAGGAGGTGGAACAGATGGTGACCAGGATGAGCTTCGTCCTTGATGATGGCTGAGGCTCTGCTGAAGTAGCGAGTGTTGGCCATCTATTCCAGGAAGGAAGAGAAGAGCCCATGATTTTGTGGGCTGTTGTTTTTACCGTCTGCAGACGGTTGTTATTCCTCTTCAGCAGCCAAAGAAAGCATCTCTGAACCTTTTTCGCAGCATCCTTTGTGTTGGCAGACCAGGTGAGGTTGTCAGGGATACGAGTCCCTATAAATCTAAAGTTTTGGACTCTTCCCACACACTCACCCTCGATGAAAAGTGGTGGAGGATCAGTGCCTCCTTTTCTGAGGTGATGTGATATTCTTTCATGCTTTTTTTCTATTTTGTGTTCATCCTTGTATGCCACCTCATCCTCTCCAAATATGAACCCCACTACTTTTGTGTCATCTGCAGATTTTATGATGGACTTTTTTGGAAGGAGCTGCTATGCAGTCATAGATGTCTAATGAATGTAGGTTGGACCTCCACATCATCCAGCCTTGGGGTGTTGATTCTAATGGTGGAGGAGAGACGGGGTAGCTTTACAGTCTGCGTGTGGTTTGTTCAGAAGTCTTTCGTCTAGTTGCAGGTGTGGCAGACCGAGGTCAGACAGTTTGCTGATCCATACGTTGGGGTGATTTTATTGAATGCTCAGCTGTTATCAACAAATGGCCCTGATAGCCTGTGCTAATGAACATTGTGGGCACTTGTTTGGTAAAGGCTTGAATCTATGGAACGTTCATTCACATAAAACAATACAATGCACGAGAACTTGAACGCTGTTAAAATCATCTTACTGCTCTGCAGACAGTCAGCCAGCTTCTCCTGATTCATCCTCTTGAGGAAGCACAGTGTGATCTTCAGAAACGCCTCTCTGCTGCTCCTCTGCTCGTCCTCCTCACCAAACACCTCTTCTGGGTCATCAGGACTCAGAACCCTCCGAACCCTCTTCAGCTCTTTCTTCACAAAATGGACAATGTTCTCCTCAAGCAGCTGGAACAGGGTAAAATGTCAGTGCAGAGTGATCGAACCTTTAGGGTCCAATGTCATTGGACCCACCCACTTTTACCATAATTTGGGTACATTTTCTGGTCAAAATTCAAAACATCCATGTATGGACTAGATTGTTGAGATGCTTGATCTTTGAGAACCGATTATCGGCCTGTACCATTTATTCTGTAATATAATTTCATCTGGACAATCCCCCTCTCTCTCCTGAGAGAGACTGAGCAAGGTTTCGTTGCTGAAGGGCAGCAACAGTGTATCGCTGCAGTGGACCAGAGCAGAGACAGTCAGTGGACAGGTGTGCGAGCGCTGGAAAGCCAAAATATTTTCTATGCGCTCACCCCCCCCCCCCCCCCCACACCCATAAAGGTGACGTTAAGGACTGTACATACGCATCTTTTGAGCCCGAGTGACCCCAACCAGGGGGACAGAGTGAGGTGCTGCACTCCAGACGATCTTTGAACACGCTAGTAGGCTCCAATCCTGACATGTAGCATACCAACATGATGGAGAGAAACTCAGCTAAAAGCACATCCTAAGAACTGCCAACCAAAGGAAACACAGCTCACAACCCAAGCAAGTATGTGGGCATGGAACAAAAACACCAAAACGGCGTTTCTGCTTCTGCACATTTCACCACCTCATGCTACCAGATGCTAACCAAACACATGACATCATATGAAAGCATGATCCAACGACAGGGGGAGAATCAGGTGGAGACCAGAGAGATAGGAGAGAGAATGGGAAAGAGAAATGGAGAGAGGGAACGAGAGAGAGAGAGAAGGAGTTTGTCACCCAGCCTGCAGATACATTGATTTCTGAGAAATGTCAGTATTATGAGCAGTGAAGTCATTTTATATTTGTTCTAGTTTGATCCTCATCTATATTTGTAAATGTTGATTGAATATGTTTATTAAATTCATTTAAGGACCATAAGCAATTGAGTTGTCATGCCTTGTGTCCCATTCCCATTCGGAGGGGAAAATATCCGGAAAATACCTCAAGACTGACTAAGTTTAAAGTCCAAAGTCTGAGGTTTTTTTCTTTGTTCCATTTTGATTTGTGGGTGCCAAACGCAGGAAAAATATAGCCTTAGTGAAAGACAGCCATTGAAGGGGAAGAGAATCATGTCTGGGACATGTAGTAGTTTACCAAACCCACCATTTAACTTGATATTTGCTCTCTTGTCACAGCGATATTAAACCAGCTTTAAAATGCACTAGAATGCAGGAGGTTGCATCGTGGTCGTAGCAACTCTATACAGAAGAGTACAAGGACCTCCAACCCACTCAAAGACACACAACCACTTCTTTAAAGAAAATGTAGAGCAAAGTTATTCAGACGTCCTATTCTTTTTTAATTTCCTGTCCTGTTCAGCAGCTGGGGCGAGCAGCATCAATGTTCCTGGTGCCTTGTTGGACTGAAGCAGTTTTACTCTGCATACACAAAAACAACAACAATAGCAGAAAGAAAAACAAACTAACAAACAAAAACAGTAACAACAATAACAACAGAAGAAAAACAAGAAAAACATTGGTTGCAGAATTTCCAGTGCAAATTTACCATTTGGTTTAATATAATTTTAAAATAAATGTCTGAGTGTGTGATTATGGATCAGTGTGCTCCGCATGTGTGTGTGTGTGTGTGTGTGCTACAGTTTGTCTTGGCTGATGCAGGGAGCTGATTGTAGCTGATGTGGGGGACCAGAACAACACGCCCCCAGTCTAGGATAGCAGGCAGGTCAGGACCAGGCCACCAGGGCACCCAGAAACCCCCCGAACACAGGGAGCCACAAGGAGCCACAGGGAGCCAAAGGGAGACACAAGGAGCCAAAGGGAGCCAAAGGGAGACACAAGGAGCCACAGGGAGCCAAAGGGAGACACAAGGAGCCACAGGGAGCCAAAGGGAGACACAAGGAGCGGCAGGGAGCCAAAGGGAGACACAAGGAGCCACAGGGAGCCAAAGGGAGACACAAGGAGCCAAAGGGAGCCAAAGGGAGACACAAGGAGCCAAAGGGAGCCAAAGGGAGACACAAGGAGCCAAAGGGAGACACAAGGAGCCACAAGGAGCCACAGGGAGCCAAAGAGAGACACAAGGAGCCACAGGGCGAAAAAGGGAGACACAGGGAGCCACAAGGAGCCAAAGGGAGACACAAGGAGCCACAGGGAGCCAAAGGGAGTCAAAGGGAGCCAAAGGCCACAGCAGTGTTGTTTTTGGCAGGCATTTTAGATTTACTTTTAGTCTTTTGGACCAAATGCTTCTTAGTTTTAGTCACATTTTAGTCATTTCTATCCTTGATAGTTTTAGTCGACGAAAACTCAAAGGTTTTAGTCAAATATCAAAGATACCTATAAAGATATATGTGTATGTACTTCATAGGCCAATACAGGTGTTAGAATGAAGCACTGGAACTGATCCAACTTTCAAAGGTCAGTTTTTCCCCTCTTTTTCTTTCTCTACCTTTTACTTTTAGTGTTTTGTTGCAGAAGCAGACAACACACAGGCACACAATATGAGTATTGTATCACAATAAAACAGGATGAAACAAAAATAAAAGAACACTTGACTTCCGTTCGTCTTAGTCTCATTTTCCTCATGGAAAAAAGGGTCTGACGTCGTCGTTTTCATCCAGCGTGAAGAAAACAACACTGCAGAGGAAAAGGAGAAGAGGGAAAAAACAAACAAAAACCTAATAGGGCCTGAGCCTGAAGGTACTTAAAAAAAACTGATTAACATGGATTATGAGTTCACAACAAAAGACTCTTCTAATCAGTTGTTGTAGAAACACCCTGGACAGGTCACCAGTCCATGGCAGGACAACACATAGAGACAGACAACCATTGGCTCTCCCAGCCACACCTACGGTCAATTTAGAGTCTGGATTAACACACACACACACACACACACACACACACAGAGCGCTGCCCTTGGGAGCGAGCCTTCGTGCAGCAGCCCCTCACCTCCTGCCTCGCTCACACAAACACCGCTGGCTGTATTTTTTTGTAGTGTCGTCGCTCTACGTGTGGAAGCTGCCGTGAGATGGCGTCTGCAGGACCTTCACACCCAGTTTTAAGAAATAAACAAATCAGCAGAAGTGCTGTTCGGAGGTTCTTTGGATTTGAGTCGGACGAACAAGGAAAGGACAGCAGCAAGCCGACATGCAAGAGATGCAACAGAACTGAGTCGACAAAAGGAGGGAACACGACGAAGGTAGCAAAGCTCCTCCATGACAGACACCGGACCTGAGTAGATTTAGAGGTCCAGAGGCTGCTAACAGCAGAACTTGAAGTACGTGTTGCCTGGAGTTACCACATCTATCGGGCTTGACTTTGACGTGTTGTCTTGTTAGCGAGCGGTAGCTCAAGCTAATGCTCAGTAGGCTACATATATTAAAACTTGTTTGCGTACTGTTAATGTGTACAGAAAAACTTGCAAAACTTCTCGACCTCAAGAATAAAGTTCTTTATTTTTCTTTCAAAAAGAAACATTTTTGCACTCAATTCTGAGTGGCTGCTTGGCATCAAAAATCAAATCGAATGTCAACATTTTTCAAAATAAAGAATAAAAGTCTGAAATCCAGTGTGGTGACAACACTTCTTCTTGCTGGGGGCCACAGTGATGACCACTGCTCCACGGCACCACCCATTAATGATATTTACATCAATAAAAGTTTTTATTGTACACAAACTTCTAATGACATTATTCTTAAAAATTGTAATCACAAGTTACTTGAGAGCAAAACTGTCCCTTTTGGAATATTTTCCTTTAACTGCAAGTAAATCTATTTTTAGGATTTAAGTGGGTTTATTAATGCATTTAGTTTTGCAAATGAAAAGTTTTGTTTACAAAATAAAAACCTTTGCTTGCAGCTGAAGATTTTGTTTGAGAGTCAAAAAGACTTGCTGCCACATAAATCAGGGTTTTTGTGTGACTTTTTTATGCTATAAAACAAAACAGGTTTGGGAGCAAATCTTTCCACATTTAATTTTTTTTAAAATGCAATTCAAAAGAATTTGAGATCATCTCACAATTTTGTTTGCAGATCAAACAGCTTGGTTTCGGGGTCAAAAACCTTTTCTTTGTTCAGGCCAAGTTGAAGGGCGACCTGGATGCATCCTGAAGGAAAGGGACTCCCACCTTCCCACTTCCAGGCCGCTCTCTCCATGACTGCACTGGAGGATTGATTCCAGCTTTTTGACGCAGGAAACACAAAATAATTTAAGCCCATCGAAGTCTCAATATGAAATAAAATACAATATAATAAGATAAGGGAGGGGGACACAGACGTTCAACTAGAGAACACCAAGCAAACCCACACCGAAAAAGGAGAGAGTTTCCTTGTTGCTCTAAATTATATTTCTTAACTAAATGACATCTACACACACACACAACTACATGAACCTTTTGTGTCTTTTGGCTTTGATACAGAACAATATTAACACCTCAGACCATTTCCGTGTTCCGGTGTTACCTAGCAACAGGTTTGCTAGCTTAGCATGCAGCAAACTTCTCTATTTAAAAGATTACGACAAAGTCTTCAACTTCAAACATTAAAGATAGTATTGCGAATAAGTTGTGACTATCATCCCTTAATCGGGAACACGTATTTATGTATTTCATAGGAATTGTAGCCCACCTGGGTTGACAAATCAAGAGGGGCAGCGTTTAGCGTCGGCGTAGCTCGGCTGGAGGATTTCTTCTCCACTTCACCTCAATTTGGCATGAAGCTCCTCCGAGCTCTGCGCGCCCTCTGCTGGCCGACTTTAGTACTGCTCTAAAGCCGGAACAAAGTACCCCGTCATCTGAATTTCAATCACTTGTTAAAACGCAGCGAGCAAAAAGCCTGATTCTCATAAAAGACGCAGTTCAACATGAAACACCTCAATAACAAGGATGTGCAGCCACAAATCAAAGTCACATCCAAGGTGACTGAACTCGGACCACCGGACGGGTGGAGGCCCCACCAGCCGCAGCACGCAAGAACTTAGAAAACGAGGACTCTCCACGATACCAAATCACTAGAGGCTAAATAATGAAAAGTAGAATAAACAAGTCTCATTGATGCTAAAACAAAAAGAGTCAAATAAATGACAATCGGTGCAAAGAATTGTTCATGAATGACAGAAGGTTCCATTTTCCTTTAAATTCTTGCTTCATGTCCTCTTCCACCAGGAGGACACTAGGAAGCACTCGGGGACATGTGGCGAGGGGAGCGTGTGGTCCGAAGAGCCGCGGCGGTCAAGAAGGGCCGGGTCTTCAGGGGCGACGTGCTGCTGCTGGACACCGGAGACCAGGTCGAGGACAGGGACCCTGAGGCTGGATTGAGCCAGCTCAGTTCTCCTGGTTGGGGGAGCTCCATGAGAGAATCTGCTTCATCTTCTCAGACATCAGCTGTTGCTCCTCACTTCCTTCGGTCACGCGCACCTTCACCTCTCCAGCACCACCACCATGCTTTTAGAGCTTCCCTCAGACTCAGGGACCAGCGGGGGTTGGTTGGGGGCAGGAGGGTCTGGACCCATTCTGATAGTCACAGAGAATCAGCACCTGGATGGAAGTCTTTTTAATGGGTGAACTCACACTTGTGACTGTGAAACTGAGCCAAAAGAACGACGAGGTTGATAATAAATGGTTCCTTTGTATTTGTCAATTTGACGCCGAACCCGGAAACGCCGTTGCGCTGCGCTTCCTTTCCCGTAAAAAGCACCACTACCTCCCTCTGCTGGAAAACAATGGTAACTGCACACGCGCAAAAGACTGCAAATAAGTTTACCCCTCACTCAAGTCATTTTTTTGTGGGGTACAAAATACAAAACATAAAATTCAATATTTTTGATGTATCTTTGTATGAAATGCTTCTTTTATGTGGGTTCCAAACAAATCCTGAGCTGTTTGAATACGTGGGGTTCTAGAATTCCATGTTTTTATTAAGAGTTAAAAGACAGTAAAGCTAAAAGCAAAAGAAACCAGAGTTCCAGGTTTCAGTTCAGCTGTCAGGGACAGAGTAGCAGCGTTCACATGGAGCCACGACCAAGAGGGGCAACTGAGGCTGGACCAGCAGACGCTGGAATCTCTGTTCATGAAGGAAACTGAGGAGAAAATCAGGAGGAAGCCCCCTTGGTTTGCTGGGCGCCACCTCGACGGCCTGCGCTTGAACGATGACGTCCGGCTAAACATGTCGTCGCTGGTCGGAGTGGGCAGGGGTCCAGAGACACCACAGAGTCCAACATGGTCTTGACAAATGTACTCACCAACTCAGTGTTTATTTAGTGAACTCAACTTGTGTCAGAACAACTTTGAGCAAAAGAACATTTAATGAATCAAGCATGAAAACAGCATGAAATGATGAGTCAGCAGTGAGTCCTCTGAAGATCTGCCAGGAGAGAAGGATCTGGATCCAGGTAGTAGACCCGCCCTGCCAGGCCCCAGCAGCATCAGCCCCTGACCAGCTTGTTCCACACGTCTGCTGAATTTCATGTTCATAAACAAGCAGCTAGTGGGAACAATTTGAAAGTATCTAGGGGGCGCAGTCGAGCTACTTTTACACACCCCTGAATTCCTTACATTTCAAGATCAGCCGGTGATTGAGCCCTCATCATTTATGCCATCCTTGCTGGGGAGCCTCCTCAGACCCTGGACCCTCAGAACCACTGCTTTATAATACAGGACTCATCAGAGAACCAGAACTCTTGATCCACCAGTACAGCCCCCACCCCGGCTGGGTCATCAGCGCCTGACAATCAGGGCCGCTACGGCCACAGGGATCAGGGTCAGACCCAGACAGATCCCAGCTGTTTTCCAGAAGGACCTTTTCTTCACTTCTGGCACAGCAGCGTCCTCCAGAGGTTCAGGGGCTGTTGGAACCGGTTCTGCCCCCTCTCTGGAGGTCCTCCCGTGGTCCAACGACTGCTGCATTCTCTCAAGGTCCAGGTTTTCCTCCCTGACTTCATCTTGCTGAAGCCCCACCTCTGTGTGACGCTCCACCTGGTGGGTCTCTGCCACCTCAAGAGCAGTCTCTCCTCTCTTCCTGACCTCCTCACGGAGGCGGACCTCTTGCAGCTCCTTTTCCAGGAGAGCGTTTTTCCGCCTCTCCGCCTGGAGGTCAGCGGCCAGTTTCCCCACACAGGCCTCGAGTGTCACCTTCAGGTTCTCCCTCTCCCTCCGAAGAGAACGCTCTCTCTGAGCTGCGTCTTCTCGCATTGCCTCGATCTCTTTATTCATCTTGAGATGGAGGATTTGCATGTCTGTCTTCAAGGAGAGGGCCTGGAGCCTGTCCTCCCTGGTTCTGTCCGTGGTGGACCTCAGACCCAGCTTTTTACGGATCCATCGGAGGTTCTTAAGCTTCATCCTCCTGTCTCCGTTTCCCTCATCGTGCTCTCCAACCAGGTTCTCTAGCTGTAGATGCTCAGAGTCTTCATCACTCTCCTCATCGCTGGTGTCCTCGCTGTCTTCATCGCTGGTGTCCCCGCTGTCCTCATCCTCGGTGTCCTCACTGTCCTCATCCTCGTCTTCTTCACTGTCCTCATCCTCGTCTTCTTCACTGTCCTCATCCTCGTCTTCTTCACTGATCTCATCATCATCTTCATCACTTTCTTCGTCACTGGTCTCATCACTGTCACTCGTCTCATTGCTGTCCTCTGACTCAGGTCTCTCCTCATCTTCATCCTCGTCACCGTCCTCATCCAAGTGATGAACACCGCCAGCAACAAAAGGATGAGTCAGGATCAGAGGCCATGACAGCCTCTCCTCAGGGTCTCTGGTCAACAGACCTCTCAGGAAACTCTGTAAAGGAGACGTCACATGGTCACGGTGAGCAGGACGCTACACTTTTCTTTGTCTTAATAAGCAGCAGTAAGCATCTTTTGGCTGTTAATGTTAGCTTGTGTTTGAGCATGCTAACACAGTGGCTAGCTAGCTAGTTAGCAGCTGAGGACGCAGTATAAGGATGGAGCTGTTGTACCTTGCAGCTGGGGCTCATGTTGTTGGGCCACTCAACCGAGCTTTCCAGGATGAGCTGCATCATTTGGCGTCTGGACTTTGAGTAGAAGGGAAGCTCCCCAGTGTGGAGCTCAAACAGGGTGCAGCCCAGAGCCCAGAGATCAGCAGTGTGGTTGTAGGGCTCCCCCCTTATCCGCTCAGGGGACATGAAGGCTACGGTTCCCATCTGGTACGTCAGCTTGGACGTGGGCTTCCTCAAGGCCCTGGCAAACCTGAGACAGAACGGCATCAAATATAAACACACTCGTAGATGATGACGCTCACAGCCACCTTTTCCTTCAACGTCGAAATCTTCTTACCCAAAGTCGCACAGTTTGACCACGCCGTCGTCCCCCAGCACAGTGTTGGCCGTCTTCACGTCCCGATGAATAATGTGACGTGAGTGCAAGTAGTGGAATGCTGAGAGCAGCTGGCAGGCAAAATTCTGGACCTTGGAAGAGGGAGAGAAGTGCAAATGTTGATGGGGTGAAGTCTCAGTGAGTGTCATGTCCGGCGTGACTGTGTGTAATGAAGGAGTACCTGGTGCTCTGGGAAGGTCCCACCATTGTGAAGGGCCTGGAGCAGGTTGGAGCCTCCAGCGTACTCCATCACAAAAACAAGCTGTTGACACAGTGGAGAGATTTGGTCACACAATGAGACGATGGTGCAGCGGATCAAGGATCCACCTGAGAGCAGGAGGCATTCAGAGGGAAGATTCATCGCTGTCTTACATATTTTTCCATTTGGAAGCTGCTCAGCAGCGCTACAATGTTGGGATGGCGGATTTTGCTCATAACGGCCATTTCCCTCTTGAGGAGTCGGATCTCCTGATATGAGCGACCATCTTTTTCGATGAACTTCAGAGCCACGATCTGAGGGACACATGAGAGCAGATGCTGACACATGGAAACTAAGTCAATGACAACAGTCCGTCTAATCCCGTCCCAGCTCAAGCTACTCACTCTGCCAGTTTCCGTTTCCTTGGCCCTGAAAACTTGGCCGAATGCGCCCTGTCCCAACTTCACCAGTTCCTGATAGGGAACCATTCTGAGTTGTTGGTCGACTGGTAGACTGGTTTGTGTTTGCAGAGAGTAGGAAACGTGTTCCTTTACACTCCGGTGTCCTTGAATCTGTCATCCTAGGATCACTGGCTGCTGTCAGCGATGGTGTCTCTGATGTTGTCATCTTGACTGGACGCTGTGATCTGCGTCTGTCATCTCCACTGACATCAGAACTCTGGCCCTACGCCAGCGTGCGCCCTCCCTCCACGTTCTCCTTCACGTGGATCGAGAAGGGAGTGAGTGTGAGAACATGTAGTCCTCCGTGTTCAGGCCCTCAGAAACATTTCCTCCAGAAACTGCAAGGTGACAGTGAAGCTGCAAAGAGCTGAAAAAAGTGAAAGGTGGAGGAAAAAAGAATGAATCCTTGAACGGGTAGAACAGACAGGAGAGGGCGGAGTGGAACCTGACAGCCAATGAGGCTCTGAGATCAGATCTGAGAACTCCCCTGATTCTGATTTCATGAGTCAATAACAGCAGGACACAAGCGACCTATAAGGCTCATGGAGTTCCTGCAGCTGAGGGGGTTCGACCTGATGATGGTGGTGATGGTGATGATGGTGATGACAATGGTGATGATGGTGATGATGGTGATGACAATGGTGATGATGACGATGCACTCCACCAGCCTTCGTCATCGTCATCATCACCTGGTACGCTGTGGCCTCCCACAAAGACAAGGGGAGGGTAGAGGGGGGTCGGCTCCACTCTACCCTCCTGATTCCATTCCTAGATTCTGATGTTCTGGAAATGAACAACTAAATCTTTGTACTTGTACACTGTAAACTCTTTGTAATCTTCTGCAGTCTTGGGGCTTTCTTGTTCGGCGAATGTTTAAGGGCTTCTTGAAGTTCCTCCATTGAAATCGGTGACTCCAGAGCCGTTATTTGGTCTTGATTTAATTTTGGCAAGTCACTTGTGCTCAGAAAGGTTTCAATGCCAGATTTGGAGGGGTTCATCTCAGGTGAGTAAAGTTTTTATACAATTCCCTAAAAATGTCATTGATTTCTTCTGGGTCACAGGTTGTTTCCCCATTGGAGTCCTTAATGGAGGACATTGTTGCTCTTTCTTTGTTCTGTTTTAGTTGGTTTGCTAAAAATCTGCTGGATTTATTGTTCTGTTCAAAGTTCTCCAAGCGTCGTCTCTGCAGCTGAAATTGTGTTTTGATGTCGAGTAAATCGTTTGGTTTTAATTCCCTCAATTCTCTCAGTAGGTGTTCCTCTTGGGAGGCAGCATAAGATGTCTCCAAGGCTTGAATTTTTTCATCCAATTCTGTTTCAAGAGCTTTCTCCTGTTTTTCCTGATGTGAAGAGGAAGATATTATTTTGCCTCACATGACTGCTTTTGCCGCCTGCCCCAGCACCCAAGCTGAGACATCAGGCTGGTCATTTATCTCACAGAATATCGTCCATTCCTCCTGCGTGCGGGACTGGGAGCTGAACACACGATTACCTGTTTTAGGTAGATGGGTTTCCTGTAACAGGACAATGTCTGCTTGTGTCGGTGTGTTAAGATTTTTAGCCGTTCTTCACGTGAGCCGATTCCACGTACATTCCAAGTGACAAACCCTAGTTTGAGGGTCTAAGGGCAGAGGATGTTGTTATGATGCCATGTGAAGCCCTTTGAGACTGTTTGTGAAAACGGGCTATACAAATAAAATTGCCTTGCCTTGCCTTGCCTAGTTTGTTAGTGTCTAAACTGATCTACTGAGTGTAAGTTGTAATCAGTCGGTGAGTGAGCAAGAGAACCTGTACCTGTGTCTTTGTGCGTGTGTGGTGGCGCCAGAGAGGATGAGAGTGCATGTGTGTGGCAAATGTAACAATATTATATCCCTGCACTACAAACCATGTAAACATCACATTTCAAAATGACATGGAACACAGAACAACGACAGGAAGGACAAAGGGGGGACATGAACACTCACATAAATACACACTCGAGAGTGAACTCGGCATGTAGCAGTCGACCACGTGCGTTTTTATGTTTTTAGGTTCAACACAGTGTTGAAAGAGACAGAAGAGAAAACTACGAATGAGAGAAACTGGTGTTACCTTCATCCATGACCTTCACCATGCTCACACCATCCTCGGCTGAATCCGGTGAGTTCCGGTGGAGAGAGGAGACGCGCTTTAGCAGAGCCAAGGGGTGATCTCCGGATCACGGAACAGCTGGCCGTTAACGTACAGTTTGTCCACGCGATGACAGCGCGGGATCCTCCGTCGATGAACGTCTTCCTGACAGGGAACAGGCGTTTGCGGCGCTCCAGCATCTCCTTAGGGAAGTGATCGTTCACGCTGAAGTCCGTTCCTCTCAGCTCCCTGCCCCGGCTCTTCACCAGCTCCTTCTGCTTGAAGTGCTCCAACTTCGCAACGATGGGTCTGGGCCGCCGGTTCTCTGGCCTCTTCCCTCCAAGGCGATGCACCCGGTGGAAGGTGATGTTCTTCACGGTCTCCATCGGAAGTTTCAGTTGTTTGTGGAGGAAGTCTTTGAGGGACAGCTCGGGGTCTTCCTCCGTCTGCTCAGGTATGCCGGAGAATACCAGGCTGTCCCGCATGCTCCTAGCTTGGATGTCGAGGATGGCCTCTTTCATCCGTTTGTTCTCATCTCCGTCGCCCCTCGGTGAGTGTTTTCATGGAGGCTTTAAGGGCTTGATTTTCAGCGGCCAGTGAAGCCACCTGTTGCTGGCTGAATTCCAGCGACTCTCGGAGAGCCTGGAACTCTCGGTGGAGGATTTCCACCAGAGAGAGTCTTGCGTCGAAACTTGTCAGTTTCTTGTCCATTGATTCCAGGATGTCCCCGAAGTCCTTATCGGGTGATGAGGGTGCGCTGGACTGTCGGCTTCTTTTAGGAAGTGGAGTCGCCGCGTTGTCGGTCTTCCCCATGACGACTTGGTGGGAGCACTCGTCGACGTACCCCTGCAAACTTTCCAGGGTCTCTTCTTCCAGATTTATCGATGAGGCTTGTTTGTGGGTGAGAGAGTTGAAAATCTCTGACCGCAGTTTGAGTTTTTGATGAATCAAACTGTGTAAATTGGCGTGAAGGAGTTGGCTTGTTTTAGAATCTTCAGATATGTGCCGCCATGTTGAAGTACGCACCAGTGTGACGTTCACTCTGACCTGCTCAGTTCCTCCACAGTTGGACCCGTTGTTCTGTCTCACAGGTTTTTCTCTCTCTGACCTCCTTTTTGGTCTTTGTCCCCACATCTTCTCAAGCTGTAGGAGTTTCTCTTCCTTGTCTGTCTCCTCTCTCTGTGGATCTGTCCTCTCCCATGTCCTCTCTGGCTCTGGGAATCTGTCCTCTCCCATGTCCTCTCTGGCTCTGGGAATCTGTCCTCTCCCAGGTCTCCTCTGTCTCCAACAAGGATGTATGTCTAGGAACTAGTTGCCCACTTCTGACGTCTTTTTAAGCTGGGAATGAGGACAT
Organism: Aulostomus chinensis; assembly: GCF_037954235.1. Lineage (NCBI taxonomy): Eukaryota > Metazoa > Chordata > Actinopteri > Syngnathiformes > Aulostomidae > Aulostomus > Aulostomus chinensis. The sequence continues at coordinate 23,449,954 of NC_141337.1, forward strand.
CCACTGAGCTGGGTCACTGCCACGGCAGCTCTCCTCTAAATGAGCTTGGCTCTTTGGTTCAATGCTAGAAAAAGGTTCAATGGCCAGGAGCCCAAGAGGCCCGAGGGACTTGTTTAACTCCACTTGAGTTGTACAAATTACATTGTAATTGTCAGATTTTGTGTAACAAAAGTCAATGTCCAAACCTCTTTAAATGCAAAAAGAAGAAATTCTGAAACAAATCTGCAGGGGCGAGGATCACCAAGACAAAATCTGTAAAAACATGAATCTGATACAGTTGCTAAAACCAGATGCTTGGCTGGAATGGGGACGGGGAGAGAGAGAAACACTGCTAAACTCGTGGGAGCCCTCCTGTGCAGCGTGGTGGAAGAAACTGACATGAATATAAGACAGGGTTCCTATACAGGCCATAATTGGTGATGATAAATAGAGAAAACCCTTCAGGAGCAGGTTCATCCAGAGCTGGGCGTATCTTTCAAGATCTGGTTCACAACAGTCACAAAGTAGAACTTGGTAGCACAGAGGAGATTCCTAAAACGGATGTGTAGGACACAGAGATCAAGCCAAATAGAACATACAGAGATAAAGAAGTTGGAAGTTGGACCGAAGATGCATTGAAGGAGGAATGAAGAACTCAAAAGCTCCCAAAAAATAAAGGATCAAGAAAGTTAAACTGACAAAGATTTGTACAGATATTTGCAGTTGAAGCATCACGTGAGGGCCTGACCGATAAGGATATGTTTGGGGCCGATTTCTATATCAGAGAATAAAACATTCCAATAACCAATACATTATAACCAATATATTGACCGATTATTTGTTTATTTTTTTACATGTTTCATATAAAAAGGACAAAATACCTGCTTTTGTTGTCTTAAATATCATTCCAAACACTTGTTACCAAGTTTCACCTTGAAGGGCAACCCACTATCATCTCAGTAAACATTTACAAGTCTCTCTGACAGTGTCAACATTTACAAAGTAACAGATTTATTGAAGCAGAACTCATGGCAGGGCTGTTATTGCTGTGCATTACATTGCTCAGTGTCTAATTTAGATGTCGGTCAGTGTGTCTCTGTAGGTGAGAGGCAGGCGGATGAACAGCGTCGTATGGATTCGCATGCCCTCTCAACGGTGTTCATTTTCTTTCCTCCATGAAGTTCTAACTTCGGTCAGTGTAGGAGACACACAGGCTAAGAAGGAGGGGCGTGGTGTGCTTGAGTGTGTGTGTGTTGCATAGGGGTTGGTTCACGGGGGAGTAGGCGTGTGTGCGTGCAGAGGTGCATGTGCGTAAAGGTGGGCACTCGCCGGGAACACAGAGGAGAGAGAGTCAGGGTCGGGTAGTAGCCGTAGTTTTTGTTGATCGCGACCCACTCATTCATTCATCACCCTTTTCCTGATTAATCACTGGTTTCATTTTTTCATGAATCCATCCTTGATGCGCTGTGATAGCTCTGGGCTGGTTGTTTTATAATAAATGCACCAAAACGCCTTTGGATCTCAGCGTTTCTGTCAGCTTGGCCTCTGGGAGCGCGTCATGAATCCACTAAGATGAGGACCCAACCTCCCATTCTCAGCGGCTAAAAGGATCGTGCAGGAAGCCGCAATAGTCAGAAACGCTTTTTCCTCCTCAGAAGTTAAAAACACACAGTCCGCGCTGCTGAAAATAAAAGCAGCCACAACCTTTGTTTTTGTGTTTTGTTTTTTTGATGAAGCGTCATGCTAATTTGCTCTGGTCTTATCTCGTCTGGTAGCATGCAGCTGCCTGAGTGAGCGGAATATTACTTTGAAGTACTGGAACGTTACTGTTACATCCTTCATGACGCCGTGACTCACTCGCTGAAATAGTTTAGCAAGGTAGCTAACATTTAAGCTAGGTTATCCTAACTTTCTTTAGCTTGCTAACATATCATGTCACGCTGGACTGATAATCTCAGTGAAACGTGACAGACGCAACAAGGGACGTCATTGGAAACTTTTTAGTATTCCACAAACTAATTATTATAAACTCACCACTGAGGCAAGCTGCTTGATTTCAGTCTGGTATGCGATGCTGTCTTTCCAGCACCGTTCACTCCTTCACGCTCACACTGTGGGGTTGCTGTGGAGCGTGACATGTCAGAGTCGGAGCGCCCTCTACTGGATACACAAGGACATCATTTCTAGACCTGACATTAGAAGCTAACGAGCAACTGAGAGCCAACCTGGCTGGCTAGCTAAATAGCCGTCAGAAAAATGAGCGCTGCACTTTGCTATTTTCATATTGTCAAACAAAAAAATGAAGGTCCATTTCGAAACATTACCTCATCACTACAACAATGTCACAAATGAACTGAAAGACGATGCTTTCTCAAGGCACAAATGTAGAAATGAGCAATAAACATAGGAGCTGGGCAACACATGAACTCTGTGAGAAATGTTAGCTGTTCCCATGACTACCAGGTCGCTCGTGACAATGAAAGCAGTGCTAAACCAAACTCAGCCACTAGAGGGCGAAAATAGCATCAAAATAAAGTGCTTCCTCTGCCTCTTTTAGTGTTAATGGTACGTGTAATAAGTGTAGTTTGTTTGTAGTCCTGGAGGCGAGGCTTAGTAAGTTAGAGACTCGGCTCCGCACCATGGAAGCTAGCGTCCTAGTCCTTTACCTCCAGGAGCTTCTCAGTCCACCTTAGCGGGTGCGGAGCCACCTAGCCTAGCCACCGCTAGCAGCCGGGAACTCGCCAGTCCCGCTGGGTGACATCACGAGGGAAACCTAGACGCAGTAAGCCCGTGTTTGCCCACCAACCCCTTCATGTTTCCAACCGCTTTTCCCCGCTCAGCGACACACCCGCTGCGAGTAAAACTCTACATGCCGGCTCGGTAGCTCGCAGCCCCGCTGTGAAGCCGACATCAGTCATTGGCAGTTCTGTTCTCCGCAACGTGAAGGTGGAGACTCCAGCGAGCATAAAGTGCATCCCAGGGGCCAGAGCGGGCGACGTTGAGGCAAATCTAAAGCTGCTGGCAAAACGTAAGGTTAAATACAGTAAGATTGTAATACATGTCGGTGCTAATGACACCCGGCTTCGCCAGTCGGAATTAACTAAAGTTAACATGGCTTCGGTGTGCAGCTACGCAAAAACAATGTCGAACTCCGTCGTTTTCTCTGGCCCGCTGCCCAATTTAGCGAGCGACGACATGTTTAGCCGCATGCGTTCATTCCATCGCTGGATGTCCAGGTGGTGCTTAGATAACAACGTGGCTTACATAGACAGTTGGAGCTCCTTCTGGGGAAAGCCTGGTCTGATTCGGAGAGATGGCGTCCATCCTACTTTGGATGGTGCATCTCTCTTATCTAGGAACAGAGGCCAATTTATTAGCCATACTAATCCCTGACAAGCACCCAGAGTTCAGACCAGCAGGCAGAGCTGCAGTTTAAACGCCCCTCTGCTGGTTCCTTGGTGTTGTCACCCACCCAGCCTATAGAAACTGTGTCTGCCCCGAGGCTGTATAAGCCTGCACCCAAATCTGGAGGAGTAACTTATAGCAACTTAGTTCAAATTAAAACCACTGCTCCAGCAAATCAACACAATGCAACTATTAAATGTGGTTTGCTTAATATTCGATCTCTCCCATCCAAGTCTCTCCTAGTGAACGATTTAATTACTAATTATCAGATTGGTGTATTAGCACTCACTGAAACCTGGGTGCAGCAAGATGAGTATGTTAGTTTAAATGAATCTTCCCCTCCTGGCTACATTAACTACCATGTACCTCGCACCACTGGCAGAGGAGGAGGAGCTGCAATCTGTCAGTCAAATTTGGTGCTTAACCCTCGACCTAACAGTTCATTCACTCATTTGAGAGCCTGACTGTCAGCTTTTCCCACCCAGACTGGAAAGCAGAGAAACCACTCTTACTTGCTGTGGTGTACCGTCCTCCTGCACCTTATTCTGAGTTCTCAGAAGAACTCCCTGACTTTCTGTCTGACTTGGCATTGAACTCAGACAAAGTCATTCTAGTGGGTGACTTTAACATCCATGTGGACATCAATGATGATCGTCTGACCACTGCGTTTAAGTCACTTCTTGATTCTGTTGGCTTCTGTCAGAGGGTAAACAAACCCACTCACACTTTTAATCACATCCTTGATTTAGTACTCACTGATGGAATAGAAGCTGACCTCATTACAGTTCTTCCTCAGAACCCCGTCTTGTCTGATCACTCCTTAATTACATTTGAATTTACTTAAACAAATTATATCCTACCTGGGAAAAAGTCCCGCTTCAGTAGATGTCTATCTGACACTGCTGTTTCTAGATTTAAGGAGCTTATTCCAGCAGAACTTGCTGCCACATCTTGTAGTAATATAATGGGCAGTTATGCTGATTTCACCCCCTCGCAGGGAGACTATCTTGTGGACAGCACTGCAGCAGCACTCCTTGGGACACTTGATGCCGTAGCTCCCCTGAAGAAGAAGGTTATCAACCAGAAAAGAATAGTCCCCTGGTACAGCCCAGAGCTGCGTGCCTTAAAACAGAAGACCAGACAACTGGAAAGGAAGACACATTCCAGCCAGCACGAGGAAGTCCGCCAAGCCTGGAAGGAGAGTTTATTAATATATAAAAAAGAACTCCGTAATGCTAGAAGCGCTTACTACTCGTCCCTGATAGAAAAGAATAAGAACAACGCCAGGTTCCTCTTCAGCACCGTGGGCAGGCTCACCAAGAACCATAGTGCTGTTGAGCCATGCATCCCCCAACTCTCAGCAGTAACGACTTCCTGTCTTTCTTTACTGAAAAGATTGTGAATATTAGAACAAAGATTGCCAGTAATGGAGGACAGACTACAGTCCCCATAGAAGCACCTCCCAGACTTGGTGCTCACTTGGACAGCTTCTCCCCCATCGACCTGTCAGAATTAACTTCTGCAGTCGGTTCCTCCAAGTCAGCCACTTGTCTGCTGGATCCCATCCCAACAAGCCTCCTTAAGGACGCCTTCCCTCTAGTCAACACTTCTATATTAAATCAAATTAATCTTTCCTTAGTCACAGGTTATGTGCCACAGGCCTTTAAGGTGGCTGTCATCAACCCTTCACTTCAAAAACCTTCTCTTGACCCAGATGTGTTAGCCAACTATCCAACCTCCCCTGCATCTCCAAGATCTTTGAGAAGGTTGTCCTTGAGCAGCTACATGGACATCTGCACAGCAACGAGCTCTTTTAAGCCTTCCAGTCTGGATTCAGGGAACACCATAGCACTGAAACAGCACTGGTCAGAGTCTCTAATGATCTTCTTATAGCTTCAGACACAGGTCTTGTCTCTGTGCTTGTCCTTTTGGACCTCAGTGCTGCATTTGACACCATCGACCACAGCATCCTGCTACAAAGACTAGACCATGAAACTGGGATTAAAGGAACTGCCCTAAAATGGTTCAAGTCCTACTTATCAGACAGGTTTCAGTTTGTTAATGTTAATAATGACTATTCAGAGGACAGCAGAGTCACATATGGTGGACCACAGGGTTCAGTTTTAGGACCGATGCTCTTCACTCTTTACATGCTCCCATTAGGTGACATAATACAGAAGCACTCGATCAACTTCCACTGTTATGAGGACGACACACAACTCTACTGGTCGATGGAGCCAGACGACACAAGCCAGTTTACTAATCTGCAAGACTGCCTGAAAGACATTAAATCCTGGATGTCTTCTAACTTCTTACTGCTAAATTCAGATCAAACTGAGGTCATCGTGTTTGGACGTAAACACGTCAGGGACACCTCTCTAATCAGATCTCTACTCTAGATGGCATCACCTTGACCCCGAGTACAACTGCAAGGAACCTTGGAGTCTTTTTTTTTTTGGAACAATTTATTTATTCAAATTTCAGACAGAATACAATACAGTATTTGAGAGTGAACATAGGGTATTAATAACACCCCCCCCCCAACCTCCCCCATGGACAAGAGTGGACAAAAAAAAAAAAAGAGAATAAATAAACAAATAAGTCAATAAAATAACAGCAGGAGTCACATACAGTTATACATACATACGTGAATTCCAGAATGGAGCCCTATTTCAAATCCGAGCCTGGACGTCACCTAAAGGAGCAGCTCCATTGTGTAAAAAGGTTACAAATCCGCCCCAACATTTATCAAAGACTAATGGCTTTTTCTTAAGATTAAACATGATCTTTTCTGAAGGTCGGTATGACGAGAGCTCTTTAAGCCATAGAGAAACACTGGGGGAGTCCTCGCTTTTCCACTTAATGGCTATACATTTGTTAGCTGCAATTAGGGCTCGTCTGATGAAGCGAGTGTTGACTCTCATATTGATTGGCAAGACCGACAAGTCCCCTAATAGTGTCAGCCGTGGGTTGGCTGGGATTTCCACCCCCACAATTCCTCTAACAATTTCCAGGATAGGTCCAAAACATGTGGAGAAGGGATCCTATTTCAGTCTTACACCTAGGACAGCATTCAGGATGGTTGCTACTTATCTTATGGAGACGGTGTGGAGTCATGTAAACCCTATGTATAAGATTAAACTGTAAAAGTTTGTGTCGGCTGTTATATGAGAACGATTGAGAGCTACTACATATTTCCTTCCATTGGAAGTCCTCAAAGGTAGAATTAGTGTCTGTTTCCCACTTAAGTTTTGCTTTAGAAGCTTCATTTTCTGCCAGGCTCCTTAGTCTGTTGTAAGCATAGGATAAAAAGCCTTTAGAGTTATGCTTGTCTCGCATCATACTATCTATCACAGAGTCCTCCAAGGGGCTAAGTTTCCCACCTTGCTGTACCCTGATAAAATCTCTGACTTGTAGATATTTTAAAAAGTGTGCAGAGGGGAGCCCGAAAGAAAGTCTCAGTTGCTCAAAGGATCTCAGATTATTGTGCTCATATAAATGGTGCTCATGCCTCTGCTGTGCCAGTCTCTTGTAATGCTGTCTCTCAATGCCCCAGGTAAAGTCGGATTAAAATGAAATGGAGTGGAAGCGTATAGTGTGCGGACATAATGGAGCTTTGATCTGGTTTCATCCCAGATTTTGGATGTAAGTTTTACCATCGGGGTCACATTTCTTTGCTTGTGATAAGAGTGAATAAATGGGATGCTTGCCAAGACTTCCGTTGTATGAGATTGTTCCATCTGTTTCCAAGATGGCGGGTGTTCTAGATCTTTGATCCAAGTCCAGACGGCTCTGGACTGAGCAGCCAAATAATATGACTGAAAATCTGGGAAGTTCAAACCACCCTGATCAGTGGGCCGACAAAGGCTTTTGAGCTTAACTCTGGGGATTTTACCGTTCCACAGAAATCAAGATATCAGCCTATCCAGGTTTTTAAAGAAAGTCTTCGGAATTGGTGTTGGCAGTGCTTGAAACAAGTAAAGAAATTTCGGTAAAATATTCATTTTAATACAATTTATTCTTCCAATTAGGGATATGGGAAGAGACTTCCATCTGTCTAGATCGGCTTCAACTTTTTTAAACAAAGGATCATAGTTAAGAGAGTAAATCTGATGTAACTGGTTAGGTATTTGCATACCAAGATAACCAACCTTATCGGGGTCCCAATGAAAGGGAATGTTTCCCCTTGCTATTCCTTGAGCAGCTGAGTTAATAGGTATCATCACACTTTTCTGTTTATTTATTTTGTATCCGGAAATGCAGTTATATTCTTCTAACAGGGTGCAGATGGCGGGGAGCGATATCTCTATATTAGTCAGATACAGCATATTGTCGTCAGCATAAAGCGAAATAACATGCTTCACATCTTCGACCATAATGCCCTCTATTACAGGATGTGCTCTAATAGCAGGTGCGAGGGGCTCTACCACCAGTGAGAAGAGGAGCGGAGACAAGGGACAGCCCTGGCGAGTGCCACGCGACAGGGAGAAGAGACATGAGATGTCAGAGTTTGTTGGAATCATTGCTGATGGATTAAGATGGAGTATCTTTATCATCTGTATCAAATTTGGGCCGAAATTCATTTTTCTAAAAACTGCAAAAAGATAGGGCCGTTCTAAACGATCGAATGCCTTTTCAGCATCTAATGAAAGGCCAACAACCGGTACATTAACATTTTGGGCGCAGCAAATTACATTCAGGAACCTGCCAATGTTATCCGAGGAAAAGCGGTTCTGAATGAAGCCAGTTTGATCTTTATGTATGAGGTCAGGCATCACTTTCTCTAGTCTGGTGGCTATGACTTTGGTAAAAATCTTATATTCTGATGAGAGAAGGCTATGGGCCTGTAAGAGCCACAGAGTTTTGGGTCCTTGCCTGGTTTTAGCAAGACAGTGATCAGAGCCTGTTCCTAAGTTTTAGGAAGTTTGTGTGTTTCAAGTGAGTGTTTGAACATGTCCATTAGCGGTGTTATTAAAATAGACGCAAATGCTTTATAAAAGTCCATAGAAAATCCATCCGGCCCCGGTGACTTTCCTGATGAAAGCTTACCAATTGCATTTAAAACCTCCTGTTTACTAATATTTGCCTCTAAGCCATCCCGTGTCTCCACCGCCACCCCCGGAAAGACAAGCCCCTCCAAAAAGTCGGCCATTTTATGAGTGTCGACGCCCTGAGAGGAATACAAGTCTGCATAAAAATCTTTAAAAATGTCATTGATACGTTTGGGATCATGGACTATTGAGGCATTATCTCTGGTCTTCATTGAGGGGATGCATCTTGAGTTTTCCTCTTTTCGAATCTGCCAGGCTAATAATTTACCACTCTTATCCCCATGTTCATAGTATTGCTGTTTCGTTCTAGCCATGGCATTCTCAATCGCCCTAGTGGTTAGCAGATTGTATTCCGTCCTTTTAATGTTTAGAAGATGAAAAGTCGCTTCATGATGAGTTTGGGAGTGTTCTTTTTCAAGATTCCTAATCTCTGATTCAAGTGTTTTGGTTTTCAACGTGTATTGCTTGTTTTTCCATGACGTGTAGCTTATAGTCTCACCTCTTACATATGCTTTTAAGGATTCCCACACAGCCGTTGGTGAGGCAGTCCCTCTATTAATGCTAATAAAACTTTCAACTTTGTTACTAATTAGTGTAACATAGTTTTTGTCGTTAAGTAGATATGTGGGGAAACGCCAAAGTCTGTAACTATTAGTAATGTTCCTTTGAGCCATCTGGAGCATGAGAGGGGCATGATCCGAGTGAGTCATAGCTAAATATTCGCATGAGGATATAAGGTGGAACCTGTCAGGATGAGTAAGAAAATATCAATTCTGGAGTAGCTTTTATGAGCATGTGAGGAAAAGGAATACTCACGAACTAACTTGTGTTTTTCTCTCCAGACATCTACAAGTTTGAAATGTGCTGTTTCTTTTTTGAGAGTCTTCGCTGCTTGGGATAGAGTTTTGGGATTAGAGGATGATCGATCTTTGGACGGGTCCAGAACTAGATTCATATCACCACCTATGAGAAGTTCACCAGCATGACAAATTAGTGTGAAAAACAAGCTTTGGAAAAATTGAGGACAGTCATAGTTTGGGCCGTAAATATTAACTAGTGTGATAGGTTCACCTACCAGGGAACCCTTAAGTATTAAGTATCTGCCCTGTTTGTCTTTCTCAACCTTATCCACTTGTAGGGGGACCCTTGGGGTCATTTTTGACCAGGACCTTTCCTTCAGCTCCCACATAAATCATGTGACTAGGACCGCCTTCTTCCATCTGCAGTATCGCTAAGATTAGGAATATCCTTTCCCAGAGTGATGCTGACAAACTGGTGCATGCATTTATCACTTCTAGGCTGGACCACTGCAACTCTCTCCTGTCAGGATGTCCTAAATTCTCTCTAAAGAGTCTCCAGCTGGTCCAGAACGCTGCAGCCAGGGTTTTGACGGGAGTTAAGAAGAGAGAACACATCTCTCCACTTTAGCTTCTCTCCTTCCTGTAGGATCTAGAATCCACTTCAAAATCCTTCTGCTGACTTATAAGGCTCTCAATGATAAAGCCCCATCCTATCTGAAAGAACTCATTAGTCCCTGCTGTCCACCAGAGCACTCCACTCCCAGAATGCAGGTCTTTTAGTGACTCCCAGTATCTCTAAAACAGACTGGGAGGTAGAGCCTTTAGTTACTGGGTTCCTCTACTGTGGAACCAGCATCTCTCCATGGGTCAGAGAGGCAGACACTTTAACTACGTTTAAGTCCAGGCTTAAGACCTTCCTCTATGACAGAGCCGTCAGTTAGGACTGGTTCAGGTAGCTCTGAACCATTGATAGCTATGCTGCTACAGGCTTAGACTGCTGGGGGACACATCAGGTTACATGGAGCCCTTCCCTCCTCTCCTCTCTTCTCCCCCCCCCCTCTCCTCCTCTCCTCCCTGCACATTTTTGGAACTGTCACTACCACTACTTGTTGCACTTTGTAGTTTGTCCTTGGTGTCTCTCAGTCTCTCTGTGTTTCCACAGATCCACCAGGGCTCCAACCGCCGCCTGCATCGCCCCCCCCCCCTTATTCCCCACTGTTACACCGGCCTGCGCTCCCCTTCCATGAACCAGTCTACCATCCAGTCCCCCATCAAGCTGGCTTGCTCTCCCTGCCTCCCCTTCCATGAACCAGTCTGCCATCCAGTCCCCCATCAAGCTGGCTTGCTCTCCCTGCCTCCCCTTCCATGAACCAGTCTGCCATCCAGTCCCCCATCAAGCTGGCTTGCTCTCCCTGCCTCCCCTCCCATGAACCAGTCTGCCATCCAGTCCCCCATCAAGCTGGCTTGCTCTCCCTGCCTCCCCTTCCATGAACCAGTCTACCATCCAGTCCCCCATCAAGCTGGCTTGCTCTCCCTGCCTCCCCTTCCAGAAGCTTCCTTCTTCAACTGTTATTAACATTTCCATGTTTCCTCCATTCTGCATTGTAAACTGTTTTCTTGTCTGTAACAACATCGACTGCACGTCTGTCCCTCCTGGTGAGGGATCCTCCTCTGTTGCTCACCCTGAGGTTTCTCAGATTTTTCCCTGTTACAGGTTTTCTATGGAGTTTCTCCTCAGTCAATGTGAGGGTCTAAGGGCAGAGGATGTTGTTATGATGCCATGAAGCCTGGAGACAAACTGGTGGTGAAAACGGCTCTACAAAGAAAATTACCTTGCCTTGCCTTCTCATATCTCGATCATGTAACATCACACACGTTAATAAGTCGCATGAGCAAAGACTCATTCCTAAAATACAGATTTTTAACCACATCAACCTCCCCTCTTGCAGCTCCTACGTTCTTAATCTCTCACCCTCCCCACCGTCTCCCCCGACCTCCCATTCATGTAAAGCCAAGTCAATCAGCAAGACACCACAGGGAATCGAACCCCGTCCCAGTAAACCAGGAGTACCGTTACCAGTGTCTTTTACTTTTTGATGGAACATGAAAGGAAAAGCAAAACCTGCATTCCACCAGCATGTGAGTGCCAGGATCTCATCTTCTGGCATCATTATCCTACACTTGGGTCACCAAAGGTGACTGGAGCTCTCCTCACACAGGCCCAGTGGCAGCAGCAGACCTCATGTGCTTTACAAACGCCAGTGTTTATGGCGCATTAACAAGAAAACAACTCCAGTTGACCATCGCAACTGGTTTTCTATGAAAAATTAGAACAATGTTGTAAAAATTGAGAGTTCCTTTTATTTGTCCCAAAATAATTGCAAATAGCTTTCATCAAAATCGTGCAGCCCCAGTTTAGGGACGTCGCTATTTTCCAGATCATACACGACCTCCACAATGATTCCCCAGAGTTAAGGTAATACCACAGGTATTACTGCAAATACCAGCAGTACTGCTGTTGACACTGCCAGTGGTGGTCCTGTGGAGTAGAGCTGGATTCTGCAAAAACTGCAGGTCTGATTATTGGAGCCAATTGATCTTCTACCTCTAAATGCTGTTGGAATGCAGGAAACGAAACCTCTTATAAACCCCCACCCTACTGTGTCCCCACCGTTCCTACTTCCTCCCTCACCCCCTACTGTCTTGTCCCCCATCCCTCTTACTGTCCCTCACCTAGAGCCTGACTGTCTCTCACCCCTCCCACCTCCTGTCTCACTCCTCCACCACTTCACTTACGTGGGAGGACAGTTTTAAAGCGTTTCACTCTAACTGCCTTATTTCTGTTGGAGGCTTGGGCGATGGACTGGAGGCGTTTGTCTTTACGAAACGCCCAATAAATAGTCAGCCTCCATTCCCTCTCCTCCCTTGCAGTGAAAGCCCTGTCTGTCACTTTCAGTCTCTTCTCCCTGCGACCCTCCCAGATATTTTTCTGCCTCCATTCCCTCTCCTCCCTCTGTCTCCTTCTCTCTTCTTCCTGCAGCCTCTCCTTCCTCTTTGTTTCCTCTTGGTTGAGGATCACCTGTCTCAGTCTTGCCTGTTTTATTAAGGCACTTTTCCCCATGTCACCCCTCTGTCTAACCGATTCCTCCCTCATCTTCCTCCCTTTGTCTACGTCTTGGTCTAACCTCTCCCTCTCTAACCAGGCATCCCTCCTTTTTCTGTACCTTTCCTTTTCTCCTAGCCTCTGGTCTTCCTCCTCTGCCTTTCTTACCTTTTCTTCTTGTTCCCTCTCCAGCCTCTCAGTCTCCAACAGCTTAGCTCTGTCCCTTCTGGATCTTTCCAGCTTCCTCTGCCTCTCCTCCTCCTCCTCCTCCTCCACTATTCTCCACCACTCCTTCCCCATCGTCTCTACTTACTATCCTGTCAAATTCAAACAACTTCACATGAATCAAAATACATGATGTGACTCCACCGACACATTCAAACAGACAAACAGCTAATGAATCCACAACCAGGAGTCAATATTAACTGTCACATCAGCAACAATGAATTCACAATCCCTAACAAGTCAGCTGAACTCTCTCCTGTCCGTCTCTCTTCTCTGACCTTACGTTTGCTGCCTCCTTCTGCTGCTCAGTCCTCCTCTACTTGTCAACTCTGGAAAGATGATAATAGAATCCAACATCAAACTGACTCAGCAGTTTATAGTTTTTACCATTGCATTTATATTGAAATTCTCCATTTTATGATCCCTGTCATTTAGAGAAAGCTCTACTCAAACATGTGGTGTGTAAAACTTGGTGTGAATATTAAATGAGGCTCAGTAGAAACTTCTAGAAACTTTCTGGTTTTTGGTGAGTCCAAGAAGCTTAAATTCACACTGTACCATCATTTATCAGCTCTGATAATAGACGGAGCCTTTAATACAGTGCCAGACCCAGGAACAGATCCATTAGAGTGACAAATACCAACCTGGAGCTGCACCAGCCTGATAAAACAGTACATGGATGAACTTGACCTCATTCACAAGTGAAATGAGACCAGCAAGTCAGTCCTCTTAATGTTGGAAAAAGACATTTTGGACAAAATAATGCCTTTGTCTGCATCACCAAGCAAAAAAAGCCTTTTTCAAACTAAAGTCACAATACTTATGCTAAGCTAATTAGCTTAGCCTAATAATTTACACGGTTTACAGTGACGAACTGTAAAACTAACAGATTCCTGTAGATTTCTGTCAATTATCAATCTCACGTCATTGTGGACTGCAGTCCGGGGCAGGAAGGCGAACTGAGCCCAGCCTCGCACGGTGGACCATGAGTGGATAAGAAGCGGGTGAATCGGGTCTTACCGCGCTGAAGCTCCCCGAGGGTCGCTGAAGGCCGCCGAAACTCCAAAAAAGCTGGGAGAAGCTCGTTCAAAGATGTCCCTGCAAGTTTTAGTGGCTCCTCAGAAAGTACGAGACTCTCCGAGCAGCTGGAGGTGAAATAACCGTTGATGATCTGCTTCCGTCTCCATATATCAGCTATATCGTGATGGGCGGGGCTACGTGATGACGTCTGCTGAAGCGCCTGGTTGCTAGGTGTCACTGTTGTTTTTCAATTCTCATCCTCTCAGGACTGACTGCGCGCGCGCGCACATACAAGACATTCAAAAATAAATGTCAGCGTGTATCAATAAATTAATAAACAGTGTCTGATTAAAAAGGATAATTTTATCACTCTTATATAAGAAATATATTGAGTTAGCATGCGCTGTTGCAATGAGTGTTTCTATGGATGGAAAATTGCGTGTGTGCGTCAGTGTGCGTGTGTGTGCGTCAGTGTGTGTGTGTGTGCGTCAGTGTGTGTGTGCGTGCATGCGCGATATGGCCTCTTAAATTATATCTCAGTATTTCAGGTACATTTTGATCACAATTGTCTTGACAAGATTTAAAAACAAATTGTCTTGGGGGCGGCACGGAGGTGCAGTGGTCAGCACTGTCCCCTCACAGAAAGAAGGTTTCAGGTTCCAGCCCCGGCTGCAGCTCGGGGTCTGTCTGAGTGAGTCTCCATGTTCTCCCTGCACCTGCGTGGGTTCTCTACGGTACTCCAGCTTCCTGCCACAGTCCAAAGATCTTCATCAAGAGGAGACGAGGTTCATCCAGACAAGAGGATTAGAAGTAGAAAATGGATGGATGGATGGATAGATGGATGGATGGATAGATGGATGGATGGATGGTTGGATAGATGGATGGATGAATGGATGGTGCTGGTGGATGGAAGCTTTCCCTCTTTGATTAATAACCACCCCAAAACTCATCAGTGCCCTTGTCCAGCTCTTTTCCCAAGTTGGCATTCCGGAGGAAATCCTGACTGATCAAGGAACCAACTTTACTTCCCACCTGATGACACAGCTACATAAGGAGTTGGACATAACTCCTATCAGAACCTCTCCTTACCATCCAAAGACAGATGGCCTCGTGGAGAGGAAACCCAGAAGCAGTGGTATGACCAGGAAGCACGTCAACGTGAGTTCAAACCAGGTCAAAAGGTCTTGCTGCTTCTGCCCTCATCAACCAGTAAGCTACTGGCGAAGTGGCAGGGACCTTTTGTGGTTACGAGGAAAATGGGGCCTACAACATATGAGATTCTTCATCCAGAGAAGGGGAAACAGAAGCAAACGTACCATGTGAACCTCTTGAAAGCCTGGGAGGAGAGAGGTAGCCCTCCTTCCATCACTTCACTGCTGTTCCGTCAGGTGGTTGGGGAGGATGACTCTGAAGGTGTAGTGGAAGCCTGGAAGCAGTCTGCCAAGGTGGATCTCTCTCACCTGGATGGTAAGAAGCCAGTTGAACTGCAAGCCATATTTGACACTTATCCCCAGTTGTTTACCCAGAAACCAGGCCATACAGATGTGTTGCAGCATGGCATCCGACTCAAACCGGGGCAGGTTCCAGTACGACAGGCGTGCTACAGAGTACCTGAACGGTTGGTGGAGGCGTTGAAGGAAGAGATTCGTTTAATGTTGGAGCTGGGGGTCATTGAGCCATCTGGAAGTGAGTGGAGTAGCCCTATTGTCATTGTGCCGAAGAAGGATGGGTCCCTTCGCATTTGCATTGACTTTAGAAAATTGAATGCCATCTCATTCTTCGATGCCTACCCGATGCCCCGGATAGAGGACCTGCTGGAGAGGATCGGGCGAGCAAACTACATCACCACTTTGGACCTCTGCAAGGGGTATTGGCAGGTCCCCCTTGAGAGCCAGTCCCGGCCCCTCACTGCATTCAGGACCCCTTCGGCCTCTTTCAGTTCACGGTAATGCCCTTTGGCCTACATGGGGCTCCAGCCCCCTTCCAGAGGCTTCTGGACCGAGGACTGCAGTGCCACCTATCTGAATGATGTGGTGGTTTTCAGCCTGACCTGGGAGGAACGTCTGGAGCACCTCCGCCGAGTCCTGGGTGCCATCAATGCGGCAGGCCTGACACTCAATCTGCAGAAATGTGAGTGGGCCAAACAGGAAACGCGTTACCTGGGGTATCAGTTGGGAAGAGCTGGAGTCCGGCCGCAGGTGGACAAAGTTGAGGCGATTCTGAACAGCCCCAGGCCCCGTACCAAGTCTCAGGTGCGGTCATTCCTTGGCCTAGTTGGTTGGTACCGACGATTCATCCCTCACTTCTCCACCCTGGCAGCCCCATTGACCAATCTCACCTGCAAGTCAGCCCGTAACCCTGTGGAATGGAGTGGGGAGTGTGAAAGTGCTTTCCAGGGCCTGAAGGGGAGATTGTGCTCTTCCCCGGTGCTGCAGAGCCCTGACTTCACGAGCCGCTTCCTGGTGCAGGTGGATGCCTCCAGCTTGGGATTAGGTGCGGTGCTGGCACAGGGTGAGCCAGGTGAAGAACACCCAGTGCTGTACCTCAGCAGGAAACTTCTGCCCCGTGAAACCCGATACTCCACAATCGAGAAGGAGTGTCTAGTGATTAAGTGGGCGTTGGACAGCCTCAGATACTACCTTCTCGGGAGGGAGTTTGACCTCCAGACAGACCACAGAGCTCTGACTTGGATCCAGTCAATGAAAGACCGGAATGCCAGGGTGACAAGGTGGTACCTGGAGCTTCAACCCTTCAAGTTCTGTGTGCGACATGAAGCAGGTAAGGAGAATGTGACAGCAGACTTCCTATCAAGATTGCCAAACGTCGCCGCTGCAGGAGAGGAGGGTGGTAATGTGACGACTGCCATGTGCTGCTGTCTCCTCAGTGACGGGCCCTCAGTTACAAACCAGGTCACTTTCCATATTCCCCTCTGCCATTGTGGTGAGTGCACGCACCACAATACAATCACAATCGACCATTTCCACCTTCCCTTACAGTCATAGAGTCAAGAAAACACACCACTACTGTTGAGGCAAAGTCAGGTTATTTATTCACTCACAATCCCTTAATTGTTTGCTGAGATTAACTGCTGTCTCTCTCCTCCACAGTCACTGGGTCTGAACCAGAGCTGCTCAAAGGGGCGGGGTTATATAGGCAACAGGAAGTAGCCATCTGCACTTCCTCTGCACAGGTGTGCAAATGGTGGGGCATACCATGTGAGAAGCCAAGTAATTAGGCAATTAGTTGTTTTTTGTTATGATTTTGGAGTTTATTTCTTTTGTGCGACGGGTAGTGTTTTGTATGAGTTTGTTCTTGTTCATAAGGTCTTTTGTAGATGGCCTTTTATGTGTCGTTCCCCCTTTATTATGTACTTTTGTTATCTGCCAGGTCATTATGGTTTGGTCCAGAGGGAGGGACTTGGCGCTTAAAAGCCACTGGCCACAAAGGCTCAGGTAGTCAGTCTGGGGTAGCTGCAGGCCCGAGAAGGCATATGCCCAGCTATATTTCTTATATCTAGTTTTTTCCCCCTGCTTCTTTATTTTTGGCTATCCTATTTTTTTTACACACTTTTTGGTGAAATAAAACACCTCAATCTTCTTTAGTGACTCCAGCCATTTTTTTTCTGCATTGAAGAACCCACAATTCTTGTAACGGATGGATGGATGGATGGATAGATGGATGGATGATGGCTGGATGCATGGATGGATGGATGGATGGATGCATGGATGATGGATGGATGGATGGATGGATGCATGGATGGATGCATGGATGGATGGACTGTCTTGGTGGTGAGTGCAGGCAGCAGCATTTCTTCGTGCCAACAACATTCAGTAATTAACAGTTTCCATCCTCCTCTGACGAGCCGCTGCCATCCTGACAGCTGCCTGATTCATGTGCTTCTCCAGGACTGCAGGAGGCCATCAATTTGATGTCCATCAGTAGAATTTTACCATTGAATCCTTCCATGAAGTCCTTGCTGCTCAGGGAAACAGGAACACTGGGCTCAGCAGAGCTGCAGCTCTCTGTCAGTCTGGCCACTGTGCTGAAGAGGAACCTGGGCTTGTTCTGATTGTCCTCTCTTCATGCTGAGTCGTAGGCTGCTCCAGGTTTACGTGGGGCTTTCCTGTCATTTTTGAAGCTCTCTTGCCAGATCACGTCACTCTTCCAGTTTTGAGGCCAGCCATATCCTCTCCAGCTTTGTGTTGTTTGTTTCAGCTGTTGAATTGCAGAATTGTTCCATGGTGCTTGTTTCCATTGTTTTGTTCAGAAAACCTGGCAGGAGGAAGTTTAAATTTGAAAACGTAGCCAAAGGAACGAGTCAACTTTTTCAAACATGTCACCTTCACACACTTTAATTCTGGTGCCTCCACATCTGGGCCGAACACTCACCCTGAACTTCAGATTTGAACACTTAAACAGCACTCGGGTCTTTGTACGTACACAAGAGTGACTAAGCTAACAAAGAGGTCTTTTACTGGCCACTTGAACTCGTCCTACCTGATACAGACCAAGGCTGAGAACAGTGGAGGGCAGTTTTCACTGTCACTCATCCATTTACAGCTCAGACTGACACTCAACACAGAGAAGAAGTTTATAGTTCTACGTTCCAATGTTCCATTGTTATTCAAAGGGCACCAAACTTCTGCTCCGAAAGGTTTTGTTTTTGTCCTTGATCTTGATCCTGACTTGCTTTCTTTCAATAGTTTTGCTCAATTTGGAAAAGATGTCTCTGTTGTTGGTCAGGCAGGAGAGCAGCTGCCCCGACCAGCAGCAGCTCACCCTCCTACCTACAGAGATCTCTGATAGTCGTTCACAACCGTGCAGACCAATTCCAGCTCTTGAGATCTCATCAAGCTTTGATACGGTGAGGCAAAAGCCAAGAAGGACTTTGAGATCAACTGACTGTTTCTCAGCTGCATGTGAGATCCTGTTTGTGACGCCAGTTTGGAGAGGAAGTTTCCTGGGTGTGAGCTTGTGAAAGGAGAGCTAAAGAGACAGCAGGTGTGTGATGCAGAAGAGTTTATTTCATATTCAATCTACATACAAGCGTCTGAACCAGCTGATAAAACCTGAAGCTTGGAGCTGCCTGGGGAACTGAGCCTCGGTGAATCAACCTCCACCTGAACAGGCTCTGAAGCTTCCCGGTGCACCTCAACACTCCTTTTCTGGGTTAGAGTCCAGCAAGGACCCACTCCAGTATGTCGTCTTTCAACTGATGACCTCGACCCCCTAAGCCACGTTCCAGCATCTCCTGGTGACGGCTGAACTCTGGAGGGAAGAATTCACAAAGATGTCACTGACATTCATGCTGGCCTGTTGAATTTATATGTTCTTGAAATTAAACTTAAAAAAAGAAGAAAAATAATCAGTATTTGGTGATGTCATCAATATGGCTGTTATTGCTTTTGGGCCATATCACCCCGTGAAGTGTGATCAACTTTGAGAGAGAGAAGGAAATATGACTGAAACAGTTCTGAGCACGTTCTCTCATAACCTGCAGTGCTGTGCTGAAGCTCAGGTTCTATGTTCCTACCTGAGAGTCTTCAGTCTCCAGCCAGGATCCTTCAGTCCAGCAGACAGCAGCTTCACTCCTGGGCCTCCTGGATGATTGAAGCTCAGCTCCAGCTCTCTCAGGGGGGAGGGGCTGAACCTCAGAGCTGAGGCCAAAGAAGTAAAGCCTTCCTCTCTGACCTGAGATCCTTCCAGACTGCAGTTAAGAAAACATAGTTCCCTTTACAAAATCATATCAAAAGAATCACACAGACACCGACAGTCTTCACTAAGATGAAGTGGGATGTTCATTGTTGATGTAAGAGTCTGAAGCTAAAGGGGTGTCGTACAGCTGGGCTGTCCTACTGGCAGTTTCCTCAGTCACAAAGCTGACAGGCCAGAGTAATCGATCACAAGCAGGTATGCTAGGTTGATTACTCCTGTCTGTGCTGCTGACCAAGGTTCTGGCAGGAGGTCTGGGGTTGGTCCCTGAGCACTTCATGCTGCCCCTCACTGCTCCACAGAGGACGGTTTAAATTCAGAGGCAACATTTCACCGTCCAATGTCCATGGAACAATGAAGGACTTCTTCTTCTTCTCCTTCTTCTGATGTTCAAGATGAACTGTTGGACAAACAACTGTATTCTGTCCATCTGGTCTCACTCCCTCAGACACACCAGCAGCTGATTTGTCAAGTTCATACTGTCGAACAGCAACAATGGAGCCTCCCACCCGGCCTCTGTTTAGACTTTCCTCTTGTAAACTGATTTGCTCAGTCAGATTCCTGTCATTTCATTGTCACGTCCGTGTGCAGGCTGGTCTTGCTGAGTCATGCCAGACACAACAGGAGAGCAACTTCTCACGTGCCTCTGATCAAACGCTTCCATCCATCCGTCCATTTTCTACACCGCTTATAAGGGCTGTTCCTTAAGGGTCGGGGGGGGGGGGGGCTGAAGCCTGGATCAAACACTTCTTATTCTCTGTTATTCTTGAATCTGCCAGACATTCATACTTGAGGATGAACCAATACAACAGGAAAAAGCCTCTCCTCCACTGCGTGGGTTACCAAGGTGACAGGTCCCCACCCACATCAGAGAGAGGCGGTGATGACACCAGCACCAGAGATATTCAAGTAGAAGTGCTTAGAGCCGCTGCACTAAACAGGAGGACAACTCTGAAGAAGAGGATGGCTACACTGCAGCATTTTTAATGGAGGCGGCAGCAAACGCCTGCTCCTCACTGGAAAAAGAAGCTCGCTCAGAAAAAACCAACTCAGTGGACTCAGGCACTCCTGGAAAAGTTGTCTGTCACTCCTGGCGTTAAACTCATGCTGGTACGTGGTGACCACTGAGGGAGATCTGGTCATCAAGTCCACTTTACTGATGAAGCACACAATCACAACAACAGTTCTCTCATGAGCCTTTGCAAACTTAGCAGGTCCAGAACTTCTCTTCCAATTCATTGTGTTTCAAGAGACCCACAATTCCCCATGAGAGTAGAAAGGTGATTTTGCATGACTTTATGTCACATTGAAGTTGACCTTTGACCTGTCAGAAACAAAATGTCATCTCTTCATGCTATTAGACATTTATGTGAAAAAGACTTTGCCAGAGGAGTATAAATGTTTGAGTTGTGGGAAAAACCTCCCAAACAGATCTGTGCTGCCTCCTGGTGGACATTTCTGATAACTGCTAGTGCACGTGATTAACTTGAGGTTTCTGAATCCTTCTTCATTGATCACACCACATGAAGCTGAGCACACGTTGTCTAAAATCACGTTCTTTTATACGTGCTGGGAAAGTTGTAGGTGATACCTCATTTGCACATTCAAACATATTTGAGAACATTTTCAAGAACTTCAGTGAAACATTTCAACATTCATTTTGGTGAAGTGGAAGTCACCGTTGATCCCTCAAAGCCTTCCAGAGATACGATGTTGAGGAGAATGGGACGGACGGACGGGTGGAAGGAAGGCCTGAAAACACATAACAACCATGACTGTCATCGGCGTGGGGGCGTGGTCAGATAAGAGCTGTATTCTGACCTGAGAGCTTCCAGGCGACAGTGTGGATCCTGCAGTCCAGCAGACAGCAGCTTCACCCCTGAATCCTGCATCTGGTTGTTACTGAGGTTCAGTTCTCCCAGACGAGAGGACTGAGAGCTGAAAACTGAAGACAGAACTGAACAGCTTCTCTCTGAGAGGTTGCACTTCACCAGCCTGAAGAAGAAATGGAAACATTTGAAAACACATCTGTCAGCGATGAAAAATGTTCTAATTTTAAGGTCAAGAATCACGGAGACATTATTTATATATGCCTCATTTTCTTAGTGCAGATCATTTAAGACTTTGACAGAACACTTCAATTGTCATTTTGATGAAATGGAAATCACCGTTGATCCCTCAAGGTGGTACTGAGATGGACTTGATGAATGGATAATGATGTCACATGGAAGTTGACCTTTGACCCTGGGATATAAAATGTGATCATTTCATGCTATGAGACATTTGAGTGAATATTTGCCACCAGTGTGAATCATTGAGTCACACCAAAAACTGTGCTCTCACAGTGACCTTTGACCTCCACACACACACACACACACACACACACACACACACTGTATCCTGAGATCTGAGCACTGAAACCGTACTCAGAGCTGGTCTGTCCACAAATGTGGGGAGAAAAAGGTGTCCTGGGTCACACTGAAGCCTCATCAGCTGATACTCTTTGTTTAAGTGGAAATACCCCCTGCTGAGAGAGAGAGAGGGGCAGCGTCTGATCAAAACATTCTCATGTGGAAGCTCATTGAGAGAGATTATTGTTACTGCAGCTGCAATCAACATCTTGGGGAATTTGATGAGTTAGGAGCATGCTGAGAAACACAACTGGTCTGGATCATGATCATTTCTCCCTCTTCTGCTTTTCAATTTCTGAATGACAAACATGATAAAAGTCCACCAACGGCACCGCTGCCTCAGCACAGCCAGCCACTTGTGATGGAACACATCAGGGTGGATGATCAAACCAGGTGCACACAGGGCCTGAGATATGATGTTGAGGAGAACGGGACAGATGGACGAGAGGAAGGCTGCTTTGGAAACATTACACCTCCAACGACGACTGTCACCGGCGTGAAGGTGTGACAAAGTGAGAGGTGTTGTCTGACCTGAGAGTTTCCAGGTGACAGTGTGGATCCTCCAGTCCAACAGACAGCAGCTTCACTCATGAATCCTGCAGCTGGTTGTTCCTCAGGTTCAGTTCTCCCAGACTAGAGGACAGACTACAACTCAGCTGGTTGTTCCTCAGGTTCAGTTCTCCCAGACTAGAGGACAGACTACAACTCAGCTGGTTGTTCCTCAGGTTCAGTTCTCCCAGACTAGAGGACAGACTACAACTCAGCTGGTGTTCCTCAGGTTCAGTTCTCCCAGACTAGAGGACAGACTACAACTCAGCTGGTTGTTCCTCAGGTTCAGTTCTCCCAGACTAGAGGACAGACTACAACTCAGCTGGTTGTTCCTCAGGTTCAGTTCTCCCAAACTAGAGGACAGACTACAACTCAGCTGGTGTTCCTCAGGTTCAGTTCTCCCAGACTAGAGGACAGACTACAACTCAGCTGGTTGTTCCTCAGGTTCAGTTCTCCCAGACTAGAGGACAGACTACAACTCAGCTGGTTGTTCCTCAGGTTCAGTTCTCCCAGACTAGAGGACAGACTACAACTCAGCTGGTTGTTCCTCAGGTTCAGTTCTCCCAGACTAGAGGACAGACTACAACTCAGCTGGTTGTTCCTCAGGTTCAGTTCTCCCAGACTAGAGGACAGACTACAACTCAGCTGGTGTTCCTCGGCGGGTGATGAAGAGGTGTGGCCAGGATCCAACACCATAGGATGCACTGTCTGTTCCAGGTCTTCAGCATGACGGAGTCTGCCGCCAACACGAATGAGCTCCTCCTCCTTATCCACCTCAGGTGACAAGGTGAGCAATCTGCTGCTGGATGAGACAGGTTTGCCTGCTTTCAGGAGCCACAGTTCTTCTGGGAAGCTCTCGCTGGGATCACTTGAGGATGAGGGTCTCTGCATTGCGGTGACCTTCAGCAGTGCAGTCCCTGTTCTGATCTGCCCCCCCATGCAGCTCCTGTGCTGTAGCTTCTAGCAGCTCCCTCCAGGTGTCACACTGCTTCGTGTTCACATCTGACGCACTGACTGTGGTTGCAGTGACACCACAGGAGATAGACTTCTGTAGCTCAGAGGCGTCGCCCACATCTTCAACACCAGGTTTGACAGGCCACTCTTGGAGGCTGGAGGAGGAACGGAGGCCCTTGGCAGGGGGGCTGGAGCCTATCCCAGCTGCCTTTGGGCGAGTCGCCAGTCCATCGCAGGGCCGACACATACAGATGGACAACCATTCCCTTCCACAGCCACACCTACGGTCAATTTCAACGTTTTTGGATGTGGGAGGAGGCCAGAGTGCCTGGAGAAACCCACCCAAGCACAGGAGGAACATGCCAACTCCACACAGAGAGATCCCACGCTCAGCTCGAACCTGGAACCTTCTTGCTGTGAGGCCCACTGTGCTGCCCATCCCTCTCCCACTCTCAGCCAATCTTCACCCCAATCAGCCTCTACCACTCACACCTGTTCACCCCACAGGTTATGAAGCTTCCCCTGCCCTCCTCATTGTCAGATTGTTTCTCTGCTTTGTGAGAGTCTCCAGCACTTTTCTCCTGCTTGCTTTGCCTGTTGCCGACCCTGCCTGCTCCTGTTTCTGCCTCCTGTCTGCCCCTTTGGTAACATCCATGCTGACTTTTCCTTTGTTGTGTTTTGTAGAAGACCTTTTTTTTTTGGACCTTTTTCCTTTCTTGCTCTGATTTTTGTTTGCTGCCCCTTCCCCTCTCACCCGCTCCCGTTCCCTGGTGGACGTGCTTCTGCATCAGCCAAGCTTTCCCAAGTTGCTCAGAAAGTTCTTTTGCATTTTCCTTCACCAATGTCTCGTGTGTTGCATTTGGGTCCATTTTAGTCCTCGTTTCACATTAAGTGTCAATCAAAGGGGATTAGTGTCAGATTCACTCGTGCCTCAATGATGCAACAATGAGATTAATATCCACAATCAATCATCTGTTCATTAAAACCTGATTTTTCTTGTGTCAACACATTTCTTTTAAAATCAACAGGAGTTGTCATGGAATCTGGTTCTGTCTTTCAATGGTATGATAGCAGTTGACAGCGTAGGAGCTCGTAGCTTTGAGTTTGGTGCTCACATAACACAGCAGCTTCAAACAGAAGCTTTTCTTGTTTTGGTCAAGTGAAGGGTTTGTTGTCCCAGAAAAACATTCACTGTAGTTGGTGAAACTCAAACGTTTACCATTTGAGTAAAACTCTGTAATTGTACTGATCAGTACAAGGAGCAACCCAGTCTTTGTAGGGATTAGGGTTGGGATTCATTAGGATTTGAATGATTCCGAATCCTTACCGAATCCTTCAAAATGGTCCGAATCCTTACCGAATCCTTCAAAATGGTCCGACTCCTTACCGAATCCTTCAAAATGGTCCGAGTCCTTACCGAATCCTTCAAAATGGTCCGAGTCCTTACCGAGTCCTTCAAAATGGTCCGAGTCCTTACCGAATCCTCTGACTGAATCCTACATTGTATCCATGATACCTGCTACCAGACTATTAAATATCAGATCTCTGATGCTGAAAACTGAAATGGTTAATGAACTGATATCTGACAATTGTACTGACCTGCTCTGTCTCACTGAAACCTGGCTGCTTGTTGATGAGTATGTTAGTCTAAAAGAATCCACTCCTCCCAGTCACATTAATACTCATATTCCTCCAGGCTCTGGCCCAGGAGGTGGAGTTGCTGCCATTTTTGACAAAAGTTTAGTTATAAATCCCAAACCCAAAATAAGTTTCAATTCATTTGAAAGCCTGATTCTCAGTTTGTCTCATCCAGCCTGGAAAACTCTACAGCCACTCTTATCTACTATTGTGTACCGCCCTCCTGGTCCTGACTCTGAATTCTGATCTGAATTCTCAGAGTTTCTATCAGTTTAGTTCTCAAATCAGATCAAGTCATGATTGTAGGTGACTTCAATGTTCATGTGGATGTTGATAACCACAGTCTGGTGCTGCATTTCTCTCTCTTCTTGACTCACTTGGTTTCCATCAGTCTGTTCATGAACCGACTCACCATCACAACAACACCCTCGACCTCGTCCTAACATGTGGAATTGAAGCTGAACATCCAGTTGTATTTCCACAGAACGCTTTTATCAGACCATCAATTAATCGCTTTTGAATTTGCACTCATCAACGACACTCCACTCAGGAAAACGGTGTTTCCAGATGTTTGTCTGATCAGGCCACAGCTGGATTTAAGGAAGGGATTCCATTGGCGCTAAATTCAGTGTCTTGTCCCACTGTTACAGAGGACACTGTTGTCAACCTTAGTCCCTCCCAAACTGATCATTTTATCAAGAGTGCAACAGGCACCTTAAGAACAACTTTGGACTCAATTGCCCCATTAAAAAGAAATCTATAAATCCAAGGAAACAAGCACCTTGGTACAATTCAGAAACCAGACAGCTTAAACAAAAAACCCAGAAGTTAGAGAGAATATGGCGCTCCTCCAAACTGGGGGAGTCTCATACAATCCGGCAAGACAGCCTTAAAAGTTACAAGAAAGCCCTTCGTATAGCGAGAGCAGCCTACCACTCGGCACTCATCGAGGAGCAGAAGAACAACCCCAGGTTCCTCTTCAGTCCTGTAGCCAGACTGACAGAGAGCCACAGCTCTACTGAACCAAGCATTCCTGTTTCCCTGGGCAGAAAAGATTCTACGGACTTCTTTAATGACAAAATTGTCCTTAATAGAGAGAAAATTCACCTCCTCCTGCCATCAGCTGACAACATGGCACCTATAGCCTCAGAAGCCTTCGAGGCTGCTGGAGGACCAGACATGCACTTGACAGTTTTTCTACCGTTAGCCTTGATGAGCTCAGTTCAATCATTTCCTCCTCTAAACCATCCACCTGTCTTCTCGACCCCATCCCAACCAAGCTACTTAAGGACTCTCTACCCCTCGTTAGCACCTCTCTCTTGGACATGATCAATGTGTTGCTGGTATCTGGTTACGTCCCACAGTCCTTTAAAGTAGCAGTAATTACACCCCTTCTCAAAAAAGCAACCCTGGATCCAGGAGTTTTGGCCAACTACAGACCAATATCAAGTCTTCCATTTCTCTCCAAACTTCTGGAGAAAGCAGTTGCTCAACAACTCTGTGACTTTCTCCATAGCAACAGCTCATGAGAGGATTTCCAGTCAGGGTTCAGGATTCATCCTAGCACAGAAACAGCACTTGTCAAAGTTACCAATGACCTCCTACTAGCATCAGATGAGGGACTGGTCTCTGTGCTGGTCTTATTAGATCTTAGTGGACCAATCCTCGTCACCCTTTATCTGCTTCCTCTCGGTCACATTATTAGGAAACACTCCATTAGTTTTCACTGCTAAGCAGACGACACACAGCTGTACGTATCAGTGCATCCTCATGAAATAAATCAGCTGACTAAACTGGAGGCCGTCTAAAGGAGATAAAAACTTGGTTGACCCATAATTTCCCTCTATTAAACTCAGATAAAACTGAAGTCATTGTCCTGGGCCCAAAACACCTTAGAGACACCCTATCTCATGAGACAGGTACCCTGGAAGGCATTACCTTGGCCCCCAGCACGACCGTAAGGAACCTAGGAGTTCTCTTTGATCAGGATCTGTCCTTTAATGCCCACATGAAGCAAATTTCTAAGACTGCTTTCTTTCATTGACAAAACATCGCTAAGATCAGACACATCCTGTCTCAAAAGGATGCAGAAACACTAGTCCATGCCTTTGTCACTTCCAGGCTGGATTACTGCAATTCCCTCCTATCAGGCTGGACTAATAAGTCCCTAAAGACTCTCCAGCTGGTCCAGAATGCTGCTGCCGCGTGCTGACAAGAACTAGTAGAAGAGACCATGTCTCTCCTGGACTGGCTTCTCTGCATGGCTCCCTGTCAAATTTAGAATAGAATTCAAAATTCTCCTTCTAACATACAAAGTCCTCAACAGTCAGGCTCCTTCATCCCTGACAGAGCTCCTAGTCCCCTATTATCCAGCCAGAACCCTCCACTCCCAGGATGCAGGGTTACTTATGGTTCCGAGAGTTTCTAAAAGTAGAACGGGAGCCAGAGCCTTCAGCTATCAGGCTCCCCTCCTGTGGAACTGTCTCCCAGTTTCGGTCCGGGATGCAGACACCCTCTTGACCTTTAAGAGCAGACTTAAGACCTTCCTTTTTGATCAGGCTTATAGTTGGACTACTTAGGCTGGCCCTTAGATCTGCTGCTATAGGCTCAGACTGCCGGGGATCTCCCATGGAGCACTGGGCTTCTCTCTACTCATCTCTGTCCTCCTATATGTGTCATGCATAAATCATACTCATACATATCACTAACTCGTCTTCTTCTCCGAAGCCTTCGGGCTCCCCTCATCCCAGATCCCAGGTGCTGCTGGAGGAGGCTGCAGACCTGAAGAGGCTCAAGCTGCCACCCGTAGCTCCACCTGCTCACGTCCCCGTCTGTCCATCAGTCTCTTCCCTTTATCACTCTCTTTATCTCTGTCCCACTCTTTCCTTCTGCATATCTGTCTTCCTCCATTCTCTGTCTTTGTCTCTGCCCCGCTCTCCTGCTCTCTTTCCCCCCAACCGGTCAAAGCAGAAGGCTGTCCCCACTGATCCTGGGTCTGCTCGACGTTCCTGCCTGTTAAAAGGAAGGTTTTCGTCGCCGCTGTTCCAGGATGTGCTTGCTGATGGAGAACTGTTGGGTGGAGGTTCATTGAAGGAGTGAGGTGCTGGACCTGCTCTACTTGGAAAGAGTCAGGAGAGAACTTTTGTTGTGATTTGGTGCTAAATAAATACAATTGACTTGACTTGACTTGACATACTTAAAAAAGTACATAATTAACACAAATGCAATCATACCAATACAAAAACTTGATTCTAACTTGCACAGTACAATTAGAAGATTTGTGTAAAGAAATGGATCAGACATTTAGGTTGTTGGGAGCATGAATAAACTTAACAGTTCTTTTGCAACTTTACTTACCATATCTGCTTTTTCTGGACGAATCCTAGACTGTTCTTGGCTACTGAGAGCACTCTGATGGTGTTGATGAAAGAGGTAGGACATTCGGTTCCTTTAATGGATTCGAGTCCTTCTGGGTCACTCGCTTAACAGATCCGGGTTAACGGGTCTTTTGAGTCACTTGAGTCAGTATCACCAAGACCACAATCCTAGATGACACACAGCCCAAATGCCCGCTGACGTCATCTGCCCCGAGGAGCAAGGGGACTGGTTGACGAGAGCGCTGCAGGACAGAGACAAAAATTTAGGCAGAACCAAAAGGATTTACTTTGATGTTTTCTTTTTGCACTGAACCAAAGAAGAAGTCGGTCATGTTGAGAAACACGCTCACACATCCGTTTTACAGGCGTGATCATTTCATTTCATGACATTGCAAACTAACATGAACACACAGTTTTCTTGTGTTAATTTGGAGGTGAAAAAGCTGCTTAATTTGTAGCGATAGTCGGAATTCTAGAATGTCACACCAGGTCTTACCCACTCTCCCATTACCAACGAAACTGAGCGATGTTTTGTGCTACTGAAAGTTCCGGAGCTCAGTTGAATCTGCTGTTTCTTACAATTGAGGAAATTCCACTGATCCATTCAGGTTTGGGTATCTGAGTCTGCTATTTAGGAAGTTCCTCTAACACATTTGGGTTAGTGAGTCAGAGTCTGCCACCGCAGAAGTGCAACGGATCCACTCGGATCAGTGGGTCTGGGTCTATAGAGGAAGAAGCACTGACCCACTTGGGGTTGTTGGTCCAAGTCTGCTATTATGGAACTGCTACAGGCAGGATGAGTCTGGATCTGTGAGTGGACCCCACTGACCTTGGCAACTATCGACCAATCTCCAACCTCCCTTCCATCAGGAAGACACTCGAGAGAGCAGTTGCCACCAAGCTCCACCATCCATCCTCAACCATCCACTCCTGGATGACCACCAACCTGCTCCAACTCAACAGCCAGAAAACGGAAGTCATTGCCATCGCTCCTAACGCTCTGCTTAAAAACGTTTTGGATCTTGTCCTCTCAGTGGATGGTGTCTCCACCTCTCTGTCCACGTAGGTCTGCAACCTTGGTGTCATCCAGGATTCAACCCTTTCATTTGACTCACACATTAAATCTGTCACCAAATCTGCCTTCTTCCACCTCAGAAACATCTCCAGACTCCGGCCATCACTCTGACTCTGTTGCTGAAACCCTCATACACGCCTTCATCACCTCACGTCTGGACGATTGGAATGCCATCCTCCATGGGATCACCAATAAAACTATGGACAGGCTTCAACATGTGCAAAACTTGGCTGCCAGGGTTCTCACCCACAACAAACCCTGGCAGCACATCCCCCACCCCCACTGGCTCCCCACCAAATACCGGATGACCCTCAAACTCCTCATCCTCACCTACAAATCTCTGCATGCACTGGCCCCTCAGTCTCTATCCCACCTCCTTCACGTTCACCATCCCTCATGGAACCTGCAGTCTGCCAACCTGGGTCTCCTGACCGTCCCCTGCACAAGCAGACGCACCTTTGGGAGCAGGGCCTTCAGTGTGGATGCTCCCACTCTGTGGAATTTGCTCCCAATACATCTGGGCGAGGCCCAAACCCTGGAATCCTTTAAATCTTTGTTGAAGAGGCACTTGTTCTCCCAGGCCTTCACCTGTTAAATTTGTCGTCTTGTTGTTTTCGGTGTTATTGTTAAGCGTCCTTGGGTGTCGTGAAAGGCGCTATATAAATCATAATTATTATTATTATTATCATGATTATTATTTCCCCTGGAGAGGAGCACCGGGCCCAGGTGCTCCCAGTCAGCGGTCATGCCAATAATAACGTGGGAGGAGAGGAAGACAGAGAGGCTTACCACACCAGACAATATGCCTCACATTGGCCGGGCTGTCACACAGCTGTGTTTCTGAACTTGCCAATACTGGCAGCTAGGCTACTTGCTAAAAGCTAGATAGATGGTAGATCTACTACACGAGAATATACAGGTTAAGAGGAAAGTTACTGACACAGTTTGTTCACGTAGCCTCGTGGCAGCAGGAAGTGCAGGACCAAAGGGTGAACAGAGACAACAGACTCACCAATCCTGGGTTACTTAAAGGATCTGAGTGAAAGATCTGAGTTGGTCTGAGTTAACCCAATTCTAGTTGACGATGCTTGCCCTGGCTGCGGGCCTTCCTGGAGCAGCTTCATCCTGCACAGCCTGCGGGTGGGACAGTGAGGACAGTGGCGCTGGTTACGAAGGTTTTCTCAGGTAAAATTAGCTCCAAACTAAATCTGACATATTTTGATGACATCATGATGTCAATTGTTCATAAATATGCACTGACCTTGTCAAATAAAGATACAAACCAATGTTACATTCCTGAAGGGGTTTACTCAAAACTAAGTCAGACAATAAGACGGTAGATACATTATAAAAGTCCAAGTACTTTTATTGACATTACACTGCCAAAAGCAGTACAACTAAATTAAAAGTGCTGCTCTTTGTCCAGGTGCCACAGAAAACCCAGCCACACAGCACTACAGTCCCCATACCCATTCAATAATAAATAGCTAAACTCAATCGGAAATAGAAAAAAATCAATAAATGTAGTTCGAGGAAAAAAAACAAAAAAGAAAACGGACTCAATCAATGAATGTGTGTGTGTGTGTGTGTGTGTGTGTGTGTGTGTGTGTGTGTGTGTGTGTGTGATTTGAGCCCATTCAGTGTGTGTATGGTTGTCAGGAAAAGCTGAGACTGATTCTGGAAATCGGGGGTTTAATGGATGGTTATCGCCTCCCAGAGGCAGGAGGTGGAACAGATGGTGACCAGGATGAGCTTCGTCCT
This sequence comes from Aulostomus chinensis, assembly GCF_037954235.1. Classification (NCBI taxonomy): domain Eukaryota; kingdom Metazoa; phylum Chordata; class Actinopteri; order Syngnathiformes; family Aulostomidae; genus Aulostomus; species Aulostomus chinensis. The sequence continues at coordinate 23,481,014 of NC_141337.1, forward strand.
TGATGATGGCTGAGGCTCTGCTTAAGTAGCGAGTGTTGGCCATCTATTCCAGGAAGGAAGAGAAGAGCCCATGATTTTGCGGGCTGTTGTTTTTACCGTCTGCAGACGGTTGTTATTCCTCTTCAGCAGCCAAAGAAAGCATCTCTGAACCTTTTTCGCAGCATCCTTTGTGTTGGCAGACCAGGTGAGGTTGTCAGGGATACGAGTCCCTATAAATCTAAAGTTTTGGACTCTTCCCACACACTCACCCTCGATGAAAAGTGGTGGAGGATCAGTGCCTCCTTTTCTGAGGTGATGTGATATTCTTTCATGCTTTTTTTCTATTTTGTGTTCATCCTTGTATGCCACCTCATCCTCTCCAAATATGAACCCCACTACTTTTGTGTCATCTGCAGATTTTATGATGGACTTTTTTGGAAGGAGCTGCTATGCAGTCATAGATGTCTAATGAATGTAGGTTGGACCTCCACATCATCCAGCCTTGGGGTGTTGATTCTAATGGTGGAGGAGAGACGGGGTAGCTTTACAGTCTGCGTGTGGTTTGTTCAGAAGTCTTTCGTCTAGTTGCAGGTGTGGCAGACCGAGGTCAGACAGTTTGCTGATCCATATGTTGGGGTGATTTTATTGAATGCTCAGCTGTTATCAACAAATGGCCCTGATAGCCTGTGCTAATGAACATTGTGGGCACTTGTTTGGTAAAGGCTTGAATCTATGGAACGTTCATTCACATAAAACAATACAATGCACGAGAACTTGAACGCTGTTAAAATCATCTTACTGCTCTGCAGACAGTCAGCCAGCTTCTCCTGATTCATCCTCTTGAGGAAGCACAGTGTGATCTTCAGAAACGCCTCTCTGCTGCTCCTCTGCTCGTCCTCCTCACCAAACACCTCTTCTGGGTCATCAGGACTCAGAACCCTCCGAACCCTCTTCAGCTCTTTCTTCACAAAATGGACAATGTTCTCCTCAAGCAGCTGGAACAGGGTAAAATGTCAGTGCAGAGTGATCGAAAGCGACAACAGAACACGTGTGACTGAAAACCTGCTGGCCTACAGCGTGTGAAGGTACACTTGGATACCATCAATATGGAGTCCAGGTGTGCTGGATGTTGCTGGTTGGACTCGCTACTGATATCACCAGAGTTCTGCTGATCAACTCTGTCAAAATGAATTCAAAGAATTCATGGTAAAGTAACGCAGAAGTTATTCATGATCCCGGAAACCTGGACCCAGGACATCTTGAGATGAGATGTCCGTTCATTTCACTCTCTCAACAGAGAAGAAGGTGCAGCAATGTTACGATGTTAGTTTTCAAAATAAAACCTTGTTTACTTATGACTCAATGAGTTAGAAGTTAACAAGGTTTTGATTTTGAAAACTAACATCGTAACATTGCTGTACCACGTTGGCGTCACCACCATTATGAGTAGGTGGGTCCAGACCCACCCACTTTGAGGGTCCGATGACATTGGACCCACCCACTTTTAGGGTCCGATGACATTGGACCCACCCACTTTTAGGGTCCAATGTCATTGGACCCACCCACTTTTACCATAATTTGGGTACATTTTCTGGTCAGAATTCAAAACATCCATGTATGGACTAGATTGTTGAGATGCTTGATCTTTGAGAACCGATTATCGGCCTGTACCATTTATTCTGTAATATAATTTCATCTGGACAATCCCCCTCTCTCTCCTGAGAGAGACTGAGCAAGGTTTCGTTGCTGAAGGGCAGCAACAGTGTATCGCTGCAGTGGACCAGAGCAGAGACAGTCAGTGGACAGGTGTGCGAGCGCTGGAAAGCCAAAATATTTTCTATGCGCTCACCCCCCCCCCCCACCCCACCCATAAAGGTGATGTTAAGGACTGTCCATACGCATCTTTTGAGCCCGAGTGACCCCAACCAGGGGGACAGAGTGAGGTGCTGCACTCCAGACGATCTTTGAACACGCTAGTAGGCTCCAATCCTGACATGTAGCATACCAACATGATGGAGAGAAACTCAGCTAAAAGCACATCCTAAGAACTGCCAACCAAAGGAAACACAGCTCACAACCCAAGCAAGTATGTGGGCATGGAACAAAAACACCAAAACGGCGTTTCTGCTTCTGCACATTTCACCACCTCATGCTACCAGATGCTAACCAAACACATGACATCATATGAAAGCATGATCCAACTACAGGGGGAGAATCAGGTGGAGACCAGAGAGATAGGAGAGAGAATGGGAAAGAGAAATGGAGAGAGGGAACGAGAGGGAGAGAGAAGGAGTTTGTCACCCAGCCTGGAGATACATTGATTTCTGAGAAATGTCAGTATTATGAGCAGTGAAGTCATTTTATATTTGTTCTAGTTTGATCCTCATCTATATTTGTAAATGTTGATTGAATATGTTTATTAAATTCATTTAAGGACCGTAAGCAATTGAGTTGTCATGCCTTGTGTCCCATTCCCATTCGGAGGGGAAAATATCCGGAAAATACCTCAAGACTGACTAAGTTTAAAGTCCAAAGTCTGAGGTTTTTTTCTTTGTTCCATTTTGATTTGTGGGTGCCAAACGCAGGAAAAATATTGCCTTAGTGAAAGACAGCCATTGAAGGGGAAGAGAATCATGTCTGGGACATGTAGTAGTTTACCAAACCCACCATTTAACTTGATATTTGCTCTCTTGTCACAGCGATATTAAACCAGCTTTAAAATGCACTAGAATGCAGGAGGTTGCATCGTGGTCGTAGCAACTCTATACAGAAGAGTACAAGGACCTCCAACCCACTCAAAGACACACAACCACTTCTTTAAAGAAAATGTAGAGCAAAGTTATTCAGACGTCCTATTCTTTTTTAATTACCTGTCCTGTTCAGCAGCTGGGGCGAGCAGCATCAATGTTCCTGGTGCCTTGTTGGACTGAAGCAGTTTTACTCTGCATACACAAAAACAACAACAATAGCAGAAAGAAAAACAAACTAACAAACAAAAACAGTAACAACAATAACAACAGAAGAAAAACAAGAAAAACATTGGTTGCAGAATTTCCAGTGCAAATTTACCATTTGGTTTAATATAATTTTAAAATAAATGTCTGAGTGTGTGATTATGGATCAGTGTGCTCCGCATGTGTGTATGTGTGTGTGTGTGTGTGTGTGTGTGTGTGTGTGTGTGTGTGTGTGTGTGTATGCTACGGTTTGTCTTGGCTGATGCAGGGAGCTGATTGTAGCTGATGTGGGGGACCAGAACAACACGCCCCCAGTCCAGGATAGCAGGCAGGTCAAGACCAGGCCACCAGGGCACCCAGAAACCCCTCGAACACAGGGAGCCACAAGGAGCCACAGGGAGCCAAAGGGAGACACAAGGAGCCAAAGGGAAACACAGGGAGCCACAGGGAGCCAAAGGGAGACACAAGGAGCCACAAGGAGCCACAGGGAGACACAGGGAGCAAAAGGGAGACACAAGGAGCCACAAGGAGCCACAGGGAGACACAGGGAGCAAAAGGGAAACACAGGGAGCCAAAGGGAGCCACAGGGAGCAAAAGGGAAACACAAGGAGCCAAAGGGAGCCACAGGGAGCAAAAGGGAAACACAAGGAGCCAAAGGGAGCCACAGGGAGAAAAAGGGAAACACAAGGAGCAAAAGGGAAACACAAGGAGCCACAGGGAGCCAAAGGGAGTCAAAGGGAGCCAAAGGCCACAGCAGTGTTGTTTTTGGCAGGCATTTTAGATTTAGTTTTAGTCTTTTGGACCAAATGCTTCTTAGTTTTAGTCACATTTTAGTCATTTCTATCCTTGATAGTTTTAGTCGACGAAAACTCAAAGGTTTTAGTCAAATATCAAAGATACCTATAAAGATATATGTGTATGTACTTCATAGGCCAATACAGGTGTTAGAATGAAGCACTGGAACTGATCCAACTTTCAAAGGTCAGTTTTTCCCCTCTTTTTCTTTCTCTACCTTTTACTTTTAGTGTTTTGTTGCAGAAGCAGACAACACACAGGCACACAATATGAGTATTGTATCACAATAAAACAGGATGAAACAAAAATAAAGGAACACTTGACTTCCGTTCGTCTTAGTCTCATTTTCCTCATGGAAAAAAGGGTCTGACGTCGTCGTTTTCATCCAGCGTGAAGAAAACAACACTGCAGAGGAAAAGGAGAAGAGGGAAAAAACAAACAAAAACCTAATAGGGCCTGAGCCTGAAGGTACTTAAAAAAACAGATTAACATGGATTATGAGTTCACAACAAAAGACTCTTCTAATCAGTTGTTGTAGAAACACCCTGGACAGGTCACCAGTCCATGGCAGGACAACACATAGAGACAGACAACCATTGGCTCTCCCAGCCACGCCTACGGTCAATTTAGAGTCTGGATTAACACACACACACACACACACACACACACACAAACACACACACACACAGAGCGCTGCCCTTGGGAGCGAGCCTTCGTGCAGCAGCCCTTCACCTCCTGCCTCGCTCACACAAACACCGCTGGCTGTATTTTTTTGTCGTGTCGTCGTTCTACGTGTGGAAGCTGCCGTGAGATGGCGTCTGCAGGACCTTCACAACCAGTTTTAAGAAATAAACAAATCAGTAGAAGTGCTGTTCGGAGGTTCTTTGGATTTGAGTCGGATGAACACGGAAAGGACAGCAGCAAACCGACATGCAAGAGATGCAACAGAACTGAGTCGACAAAAGGAGGGAACACGACGAAGGTAGCAAAGCTCCTCCATGACAGACACCGGACCTGAGTAGATTTAGAGGTCCAGAGGCTGCTAACAGCAGAACTTGAAGTACGTGTTGCCTGGAGTTACCACATCTATCGGGCTTGACTTTGACGTGTTGTCTTGTTAGCGAGCGGTAGCTCAAGCTAATGCTCAGTAGGCTACATATATTAAAACTTGTTTGCGTACTGTTAATGTGTACAGAAAAACTTGCAAAACTTCTCGACCTCAAGAATAAAGTTCTTTATTTTTCTTTCAATAAGAAACATTTTTGCACTCAATTCTGAGTGGCTGCTTGGCATCAAAAATCAAATCGAATGTCAACATTTTTCAAAATATCGAATCAAAGTCTGAAATCCAGTGTGGTGACAACACTTCTTCTTGCTGGGGTCCACAGTGATGACCACTGCTCCACGGCGCCACCCATTAATGATATTTACATCAATCAAAGTTTTTATTGTACACAAACTTCTAATGACATTATTCTTCAAAATTGTAATCACAAGATACTTGAGAGCAAAACTGTCCCTTTTGGAATATTTTCCTTTAACTGCAAGTAAATCTATTTTTAGGATTTAAGTGGGTTTATTAATGCATTTAGTTTTGCAAATGAAAAGTTTTGTTTACAAAATAAAAACCTTTGCTTGCAGCTGAAGATTTTGTTTGAGAGTCAAAAAGATTTGCTGCCACATAAATCAGGGTTTTTGTGTGACTTTATGCTATAAAACAAAACAGGTTTGGGAGCAAATCTTTCCACATTTAATTTTTTTTTAAATGCAATTTGAGATCATCTCACAATTTTGTTTGCAGATCAAACAGCTTGGTTTCGGGGTCAAAAACCTTTCTTTGTTCAGGCCAAATTGAAGGGCGACCTGGATGCATCCTGAAGGAAAGGGACTCCCACCTTCCCACTTCCAGGCCGCTCTCTCCATGACTGCACTGGAGGATTGATTCCAGCTTTTTGACGCAGGAAACACAAAACAATAATTTAAGCCCATCGAAGTCTCAATATGAAATAAAATACAATATAATAAGATAAGGGAGGGGGACACAGACGTTCAACTAGAGAACACCAAGCAAACCCACACCGAAAAAGGAGAGAATTTCCTTGTTGCTCTAAATTATATTTCTTAACTAAATGACATCTACGCACACACACACAACTACATGAACCTTTTGTGTCTTTTGGCTTTGATACAGAACAAATATTAACACCTCAGAGCATTTCCGTGTTCCGGTGTTACCTAGCAACAGGTCTGCTAGCTTAGCATGTAGCAAACTTCTCTATTTAAAAGATTACGACAAAGTCTTCAACTTCAAACATTAAAGATAGTCACAACTTATTCGCAATACTATCATCCCTTAATCGGGAACACGTATTTATGTATTTCATAGGAATTGTAGCCCACCTGGGTTGACAAATCAAGAGGGGCAGCGTTTAGCGTCGGCGTAGCTCGGCTGGAGGATTTCTTCTCCACTTCACCTCAATTTGGCATGAAGCTCCTCCGAGCTCTGCGCGCCCTCTGCTGGCCGACTTTAGTACTGCTCCAAAGCGGGAACAAAGTACCCCGACATCTGAATTTCAATCACTTGTTAAAACGCAGCGAGCAAAAAGCCTGATTCTCATAAAAGACGCAGTTCAACATGAAACACCTCAATAACAAGGATGTGCAGCCACAAATCAAAGTCACATCCAAGGTGACTGAACTCGGACCACCGGACGGGTGGAGGCCCCACCAGCCGCAGCACGCAAGAACTTAGAAAACGAGGACTCTCCACGATACCAAATCACTAGAGGCTAAATAATGAAAAGTAGAATAAACAAGTCTCACTGATGCTAAAACAAAAAGAGTCAAATAAATGACAATCGGTGCAAAGAATTGTTCATGAATGACAGAAGGTTCCATTTTTCCTTTAAATTCTTGCTTCATGTCCTCTTCCACCAGGAGGACACTAGGAAGCACTCGGGGACATGTGGCGAGGGGAGCGTGTGGTCCGAAGAGCCGCGGCGGTCAAGAAGGGCCGGGTCTTCAGGGGCGACGAGCTGCTGCTGGACACCGGAGACCAGGTCGAGGACAGGGACCCTGAGGCTGGATTGAGCCAGCTCAGTTCTCCTGGTTGGGGGAGCTCCATGAGAGAATCTGCTTCATCTTCTCAGACATCAGCTGTTGCTCCTCACTTCCTTCGGTCACGCGCACCTTCACCTCTCCAGCACCACCACCATGCTTTTAGAGCTTCCCTCAGACTCAGGGACCAGCGGGGGTTGGTTGGGGGCAGGAGGGTCTGGACCCATTCTGATAGTCACAGAGAATCAGCACCTGGATGGAAGTCTTTTTAATGGGTGAACTCACACTTGTGACTGTGAAACTGAGCCAAAAGAACGACGAGGTTGATAATAAATGGTTCCTTTGTCTTTGTCAATTTGACGCCGAACCCGTAAACGCCGTTGCGCTGCGCTTCCTTTCCCGTAAACAGCACCACTACCTCCCTCTGCTGGAAAACAATGGTAACTGCACACGCAAAAGACTGCAAATAAGTTTACCCTTCACTCAAGTCATTTTTTTGTGGGGTACAAAATACAAAACATAAAATTCAATATTTTTGATGTATCTTTGTATGAAATGCTTCTTTTATGTGGGTTCCAAACAAATCCTGAGCTGTTTGAATACGTGGGGTTCTAGAATTCCATGTTTTTATTAAGAGTTAAGACAGTAAAGCTAAAAGCAAAAGAAACCAGAGTTCCAGGTTTCAGTTCAGCTGTCAGGGACAGAGTAGCAGCGTTCACATGGAGCCACGACCAAGAGGGGCAACTGAGGCTGGACCAGCAGACGCTGGAATCTCTGTTCCTGAAGGAAACTGAGGAGAAAATCAGGAGGAAGCCCCCTCGGTTTGCTGGGCGCCACCTCGACGGCCTGCGCTTGAACGATGACGTCCGGCTAAACATGTCGTCGCTGGTCGGAGTGGGCAGGGGTCCAGAGACACCACAGAGTCCAACATGGTCTTGACAAATGTACTCACCAACTCAGTGTTTATTTAGTGAACTCAACTTGTGTGTCAGAACAACTTTGAGCAAAAGAACATTTAATGAATCAAGCATGAAAACAACATGAAATGATGAGTCAGCTGTGAGTCCTCTGAAGGTCTGCCAGGAGAGGAGGATCTGGATCCAGGTAGTAGACCCGCCCTGCCAGGCCCCAGCAGCATCAGCCCCTGACCAGCTTGTTCCACACGTCTGCTGAATTTCATGTTCATAAACAAGCAGCTAGTGGGAACAATTTGAAAGTATCTAGGGGGCGCAGTCGAGCTTCTTTTACACACCCCTGAATTCCTTACATTTCAAGATCAGCCGGTGATTGAGCCCTCATCATTTATGCCATCCTTGCTGGGGAGCCTCCTCAGACCCTGGACCCTCAGAACCACTGCTTTATAATACAGGACTCATCAGAGAACCAGAACTCTTGATCCACCAGTACAGCCCCCACCCCGGCTGGGTCATCAGCGCCTGACAATCAGGGCCGCTACGGCCACAGGGATCAGGGTCAGACCCAGACAGATCCCAGCTGTTTTCCAGAAGGACCTTTTCTTCACTTCTGGCACAGCAGCGTCCTCCAGAGGTTCAGGGGCTGTTGGAACCGGTTCTGCCCCCTCTCTGGAGGTCCTCCCGTGGTTCAGGGGCTGTTGCATTCTCTCAAGGTCCAGGTTTTCCTCCCTGACTTCATCTTGCTGAAGCCCCACCTCTGTGTGACGCTCCACCTGGTGGGTCTCTGCCACCTCAAGAGCAGTCTCTCCTCTCTTCCTGACCTCCTCACGGAGGCGGACCTCTTGCAGCTCCTTTTCCAGGAGAGCGTTTTTCCGCCTCTCCGCCTGGAGGTCAGCGGCCAGTTTCCCCACACAGGCCTCGAGTGTCACCTTCAGGTTCTCCCTCTCCCTCCGAAGAGAACGCTCTCTCTGAGCTGCGTCTTCTCGCATTGCCTCGATCTCTTTATTCATCTTGAGATGGAGGATTTGCATGTCTGTCTTCAAGGAGAGGGCCTGGAGCCTGTACTCCCTGGTTCTGTCCGTGGTGGACCTCAGACCCAGCTTTTTACGGATCCATCGGAGGTTCTTAAGCTTCATCCTCCTGTCTCCGTTTCCCTCATCGTGCTCTCCAACCAGGTTCTCTAGCTGTAGATGCTCAGAGTCTTCATCACTCTCCTCATCGCTGGTGTCCTCGCTGTCTTCATCGCTGGTGTCCCCGCTGTCCTCATCCTCGGTGTCCTCACTGTCCTCATCCTCGTCTTCTTCACTGTCCTCATCCTCGTCTTCTTCACTGTCCTCATCCTCGTCTTCTTCACTGTCCTCATCCTCGTCTTCTTCACTGATCTCATCATCATCTTCATCACTTTCTTCGTCACTGGTCTCATCACTGTCACTCGTCTCATTGCTGTCCTCTGACTCAGGTCTCTCCTCATCTTCATCCTCGTCACCGTCCTCATCCAAGTGATGAACACCGCCAGCAACAAAAGGATGAGTCAGGATCAGAGGCCATGACAGCCTCTCCTCAGGGTCTCTGGTCAACAGACCTCTCAGGAAACTCTGTAAAGGAGACGTCACATGGTCACGGTGAGCAGGACGCTACACTTTTCTTTGTCTTAATAAGCAGCAGTAAGCATCTTTTGGCTGTTAACGTTAGCTTGTGTTTGAGCATGCTAACACAGTGGCTAGCTAGCTAGTTAGCAGCTGAGGACGCAGTATAAGGATGGAGCTGTTGTACCTTGCAGCTGGGGCTCATGTTGTTGGGCCACTCAACCGAGCTTTCCAGGATGAGCTGCATCATTTGGCGTCTGGACTTTGAGTAGAAGGGAAGCTCCCCAGTGTGGAGCTCAAACAGGGTGCAGCCCAGAGCCCAGAGATCAGCAGTGTGGTTGTAGGGCTCCCCCCTTATCCGCTCAGGGGACATGAAGGCTACGGTTCCCATCTGGTACGTCAGCTTGGACGTGGGCTTCCTCAAGGCCCTGGCAAACCTGAGACAGAACGGCATCAAATATAAACACACCTGTAGATGATGACGCTCACAGCCACCTTTTCCTTCAATGTCTAAATCTTCTTACCCAAAGTCGCACAGTTTGACCACGCCGTCGTCCCCCAGCACAGTGTTGGCCGTCTTCACGTCCCGATGAATAATGTGACGTGAGTGCAAGTAGTGGAATGCTGAGAGCAGCTGGCAGGCAAAATTCTGGACCTTGGAAGAGGGAGAGAAGTGCAAATGTTGATGGGGTGAAGTCTCAGTGAGTGTCATGTCCGGCGTGACTGTGTGTAATGAAGGAGTACCTGGTGCTCTGGGAAGGTCCCACCATTGTGAAGGGCCTGGAGCAGGTTGGAGCCTCCAGCGTACTCCATCACAAAAACAAGCTGTTGACACAGTGGAGAGATTTGGTCACACAATGAGACGATGGTGCAGCGGATCAAGGATCCACCTGAGAGCAGGAGGCATTCAGAGGGAAGATTCATCGCTGTCTTACATATTTTTCCATTTGGAAGCTGCTCAGCAGCGCTACAATGTTGGGATGGCGGATTTTGCTCATAACGGCCATTTCCCTCTTGAGGAGTCGGATCTCCTGATATGAGCGACCATCTTTTTCGATGAACTTCAGAGCCACGATCTGAGGGACACATGAGAGCAGATGCTGACACATGGAAACTAAGTCAATGACAACAGTCCGTCTAATCCCGTCCCAGCTCAAGCTACTCACTCTGCCAGTTTCCGTTTCCTTGGCCCTGAAAACTTGGCCGAATGCGCCCTGTCCCAACTTCACCAGTTCCTGATAGGGAACCATTCTGAGTTGTTGGTCGACTGGTAGACTGGTTTGTGTTTGCAGAGAGTAGGAAACGTGTTCCTTTACACTCCGGTGTCCTTGAATCTGTCATCCTAGGATCACTGGCTGCTGTCAGCGATGGTGTCTCTGATGTTGTCATCTTGACTGGACGCTGTGATCTGCGTCTGTCATCTCCACTGACATCAGAACTCTGGCCCTACGCCAGCGTGCGCCCTCCCTCCACGTTCTCCTTCACGTGGATCGAGAAGGGAGTGAGTGTGAGAACATGTAGTCCTCCGTGTTCAGGCCCTCAGAAACATTTCCTCCAGAAACTGCAAGGTGACAGTGAAGCTGCAAAGAGCTGAAAAAAGTGAAAGGTGGAGGAAAAAAGAATGAATCCTTGAACGGGTAGAACAGACAGGAGAGGGCGGAGTGGAACCTGACAGCCAATGAGGCTCTGAGATCAGATCTGAGAACTCCCCTGATTCTGATTTCATGAGTCAATAACAGCAGGACACAAGCGACCTATAAGGCTCATGGAGTTCCTGCAGCTGAGGGGGTTCGACCTGATGATGGTGGTGATGGTGATGATGGTGATGACAATGGTGATGATGGTGATGATGGTGATGACAATGGTGATGATGACGATGCACTCCACCAGCCTTCGTCATCGTCATCATCACCTGGTACGCTGTGGCCTCCCACAAAGACAAGGGGAGGGTAGAGGGGGGTCGGCTCCACTCTACCCTCCTGATTCCATTCCTAGATTCTGATGTTCTGGAAATGAACAACTAAATCTTTGTACTTGTACACTGTAAACTCTTTGTAATCTTCTGCAGTCTTGGGGCTTTCTTGTTCGGCGAATGTTTAAGGGCTTCTTGAAGTTCCTCCATTGAAATCGGTGACTCCAGAGCCGTTATTTGGTCTTGATTTAATTTTGGCAAATTTGGAATTTTTTCATCCAATTCTGTTTCGAGAGCTTTCTCCTGTTTTTCCTGATGTGAAGAGGAAGATATTATTTTGCCTCACATGACTGCTTTTGCCGCCTGCCCCAGCACCCAAGCTGAGACATCAGGCTGGTCATTTATCTCACAGAATATCGTCCATTCCTCCTTGAAGAATTTAATAAAATTGGGGTCCTTGAGCAATGATGTATTAAATCTCCATTGTTTAGAAAGCGGCGTTCTAATTTTTTTTGAGAGTGTCAGAGTGACTGGTGCGTGGTCGCTAATGGCAATAGGGTGAATCTTGGTGTCAAAGACGTCCTTCACAATTGAGTTACTAATTAAAAAGTGGTCCAAACGAGAGGAGGAGTGGTGCACTGGCGAGTAGTAGGTGTCTTCCTTAAGCGTGGGGTGGTGTGAGCGCCAAGCATCGCAAAGACCGAAATCACTCATGGACTGCTTTAATATGTCGGATGATTGGCAGTTGCGCTGACGAGCTGCTCTACTGATTCTGTCCACTTGTGGGTTGAATACCAGGTTGAAGTCCCCTCCCACTATGAGTGCTGTGTCTGAGTGGGCTGAGTGAACCTGACGTTTTAGTGAATCAGAATGGCTACGCCTCTTTGCTTGGTGTTAGAACTCTCTGTGAAAGTGTGCGGGACTGGGAGCTGAACACACGATTACCTGTTTTAGGTAGATGGGTTTCCTGTAACAGGACAATGTCTGCTTGTGTCGGTGTGTTAAGATTTTTAGCCGTTCTTCACGTGAGCCGATTCCACGTACATTCCAAGTGACAAACCCTAGTTTGTTAGTGTCTAAACTGATCTACTGAGTGTAAGTTGTAATCAGTCGGTGAGTGAGCAAGAGAACCTGTACCTGTGTCTTTGTGCGCGTGTGTGGTGGCGCCAGAGAGGATGAGAGTGCATGTGTGTGGCAAATGTAACAATATTATATCCCTGCACTACAAACCATGTAAACATCACATTTCAAAATGACATGGAACACAGAACAACGACAGGAAGGACAAAGGGGGGACATGAACACTCACATAAATACACACTCGAGAGTGAACTCGGCATGTAGCAGTCGACCACGTGCGTTTTTATGTTTTTAGGTTCAACACAGTGTTGAAAGAGACAGAAGAAAAAACTACGAATGAGAGAAACTGGTGTTACCTTCATCCATGACCTTCACCATGCTCACACCATCCTCGGCTGAATCCGGTGAGTTCCGGTGGAGAGAGGAGACGCGCTTTAGCAGAGCCAAGGGGTGATCTCCGGATCACGGAACAGCTGGCCGTTAACGTACAGTTTGTCCACGCGATGACAGCGCGGGATCCTCCGTCGATGAACGTCTTCCTGACAGGGAACAGGCGTTTGCGGCGCTCCAGCATCTCCTTAGGGAAGTGATCGTTCACGCTGAAGTCCGTTCCTCTCAGCTCCCTGCCCCGGCTCTTCACCAGCTCCTTCTGCTTGAAGTGCTCCAACTTCGCAACGATGGGTCTGGGCCGCCGGTTCTCTGGCCTCTTCCCTCCAAGGCGATGCACCCGGTGGAAGGTGATGTTCTTCACGGTCTCCATCGGAAGTTTCAGTTGTTTGTGGAGGAAGTCTTTGAGGGACAGCTCGGGGTCTTCCTCCGTCTGCTCAGGTATGCCGGAGAATACCAGGCTGTCCCGCATGCTCCTAGCTTGGATGTCGAGGATGGCCTCTTTCATCCGTTTGTTCTCATCTCCGTCGCCCCTCGGTGAGTGTTTTCATGGAGGCTTTCAGGGCTTGATTTTCAGCGGCCAGTGAAGCCACCTGTTGCTGGCTGAATTCCAGCGACTCTCGGAGAGCCTGGAACTCTCGGTGGAGGATTTCCACCAGAGAGAGTCTTGCGTCGAAACTTGTCAGTTTCTTGTCCATTGATTCCAGGATGTCCCCGAAGTCCTTATCGGATGATGAGGGTGCGCTGGACTGTCGGCTTCTTTTAGGAAGTGGAGTCGCCGCGTTGTCGGTCTTCCCCATGACGACTTGGTGGGAGCACTCGTCGACGTACCCCTGCAAACTTTCCAGGGTCTCTTCTTCCAGATTTATCGATGAGGCTTGTTTGTGGGTGAGAGAGTTGAAAATCTCTGACCGCAGTTTGAGTTTTTGATGAATCAAACTGTGTAAATTGGCGTGAAGGAGTTGGCTTGTTTTAGAATCTTCAGATATGTGCCGCCATGTTGAAGTACGCACCAGTGTGACGTTCACTCTGACCTGCTCAGTTCCTCCACAGTTGGACCCGTTGTTCTGTCTCACAGGTTTTTCTCTCTCTGACCTCCTTTTTGGTCTTTGTCCCCACATCTTCTCAAGCTGTAGGAGTTTCTCCTCCTTGTCTGTCTCCTCTCTCTGCGGATCTGTCCTCTCCCATGTCCTCTCTGGCTCTGGGAATCTGTCCTCTCCCATGTCCTCTCTGGCTCTGGGAATCTGTCCTCTCCCATGTCCTCTCTGGCTCTGGGAATCTGTCCTCTCCCAGGTCTCCTCTGTCTCCAACAAGGATGTATGTCTAGGAACTAGTTGCCCACTTCTGACGTCTTTTTAAGCTGGGAATGAGGACATCCACTGAGCTGGGTCACTGCCACGGCAGCTCTCCTCTAAATGAGCTTGGCTCTTTGGTTCAATGCTAGAAAAAGGTTCAATGGCCAGGAGCCCAAGAGGCCCGAGGGACTTGTTTAACTCCACTTGAGTTGTACAAATTACATTGTAATTGTCAGATTTTGTGTAACAAAAGTCAATGTCCAAACCTCTTTAAATGCAAAAAGAAGAAATTCTGAAACAAATCTGCAGGGGCGAGGATCACCAAGACAAAATCTGTAAAAACATGAATCTGATACAGTTGCTAAAACCAGATGCTTGGCTGGAATGGGGACGGGGAGAGAGAGAAACACTGCTAAACTCGTGGGAGCCCTCCTGTGCAGCGTGGTGGAAGAAACTGACATGAATATAAGACAGGGTTCCTATACAGGCCATAATTGGTGATGATAAATAGAGAAAACCCTTCAGGAGCAGGTTCATCCAGAGCTGGGCGTATCTTTCAAGATCTGGTTCACAACAGTCACAAAGTAGAACTTGGTAGCACAGAGGAGATTCCTAAAACGGATGTGTAGGACACAGAGATCAAACCAAATAGAACATACAGAGATAAAGAAGTTGGAAGTTGGACCGAAGATGCATTGAAGGAGGAATGAAGAACTCAAAAGCTCCCAAAAAATAAAGGATCAAGAAAGTTAAACTGACAAAGATTTGTACAGATATTTGCAGTTGAAGCATCACGTGAGGGCCTGACCGATAAGGATATGTTTGGGGCCGATTTCTATATCAGAGAATAAAACATTCCAATAACCAATACATTATAACCAATATATTGACCGATTATTTGTTTATTTTTTTACATGTTTCATATAAAAAGGACAAAATACCTGCTTTTGTTGTCTTAAATATCATTCCAAACACTTGTTACCAAGTTTCACCTTGAAGGGCAACCCACTATCATCTCAGTAAACATTTACAAGTCTCTCTGACAGTGTCAACATTTACAAAGTAACAGATTTATTGAAGCAGAACTCATGGCAGGGCTGTTATTGCTGTGCATTACATTGCTCAGTGTCTAATTAAGATGTCGGTCAGTGTGTCTCTGTAGGTGAGAGGCAGGCGGATGAACAGCGTCGTATGGATTCGCATGCCCTCTCAACGGTGTTCATTTTCTTTCCTCCATGAAGTTCTAACTTCGGTCTGTGTAGGAGACACACAGGCTAAGAAGGAGGGGCGTGGTGTGCTTGAGTGTGTGTGTGTTGCATAGGGGTTGGTTCACGGGGGAGTAGGCGTGTGTGCGTGCAGAGGTGCATGTGCGTAAAGGTGGGCACTCGCCGGGAACACAGAGGAGAGAGAGTCAGGGTCGGGTAGTCGCCGTAGTTTTTGTTGATCGCGACCCACTCATTCATTCATCACCCTTTTCCTGATTAATCACTGGTTTCATTTTTTCATGAATCCATCCTTGATGCGCTGTGATAGCTCTGGGCTGGTTGTTTTATAATAAATGCACCAAAACGCCTTTGGATCTCAGCGTTTCTGTCAGCTTGGCCTCTGGGAGCGCGTCATGAATCCACTAAGATGAGGACCCAACCTCCCATTCTCAGCGGCTAAAAGGATCGTGCAGGAAGCCGCAATAGTCAGAAACGCTTTTTCCTCCTCAGAAGTTAAAAACACGCAGTCCGCGCGCTGCTGAAAATAAAAGCAGCCACAACCTTTGTTTTTTGTTTTGTTTTTTTGATGAAGCGTCATGCTAATTTGCTCTGGTCTTATCTCGTCTGGTAGCATGCAGCTGCCTGAGTGAGCGGAATATTACCTTGAAGTACTGGAACGTTACTGTTACATCCTTCAGGACGCCGTGACTCACTCGCTGAAATAGTTTAGCAAGGTAGCTAACATTTAAGCTAGGTTATCCTGACTTTCTTTAGCTTGCTAACATATCACGTCACGCTGGACTGATAATCTCAGTGAAACGTGACAGACGCAACAAGGGACGTCATTGGAAACTTTTTTGTATTCCACAAACTAATTATTATAAACTCACCACTGAGGCAAGCTGCTTGATTTCAGTCTGGTATGCGATGCTGTCTTTCCAGCACCGTACACTCCTTCACGCTCACACTGTGGGGTTGCTGTGGAGCGTGACATGTCAGAGTCGGAGCGCCCTCTACTGGATACACGAGGACATCATTTCTAGACCTGACATTAGAAGCTAACGAGCAACTGAGAGCCAACCTGGCTGGCTAGCTAAATAGCCGTCAGAAAAATGAGCGCTGCACTTTGCTATTTTCATATTGTCAAACAAAAAAATGAAGTTCCAGTTCGAAACATTACCTCATCACTACAACAATGTCACAAATGAACTGAAAGACGATGCTTTCTCAAGGCACAAATGTAGAAATGAGCAATAAACATAGGAGTTGGGCAACACATGAACTCTGTGAGAAATGTTAGCTGTTCCCATGACTACCAGGTCGCTCGTGACAATGAAAGCAGTGCTAAACCAAACTCAGCCACTAGAGGGCGAAAATAGCATCAAAATAAAGTGCTTCCTCTGCCTCTTTTAGTGTTAATGGTACGTGTAATAAGTGTAGTTTGTTTGTAGTCCTGGAGGCGAGGCTTAGTAAGTTAGAGACTCGGCTCCGCACCATGGAAGCTAGCGTCCTAGTCCTTTACCTTCAGGAGCTTCTCACTCCACCTTAGCGGGTGCGGAGCCACCTAGCCTAGCCACCGCTAGCAGCCGGGTGTCCCGCTGGGTGACATCACGAGGGAAACCTAGACGCAGTAAGCCCGTGTTTGCCCACCAACCCCTTCATGTTTCCAACCGCTTTTCCCCGCTCAGCGACACACCCGCTGCGAGTAAAACTCTGCATGTCGGCTCTATTGCTCGCAGCCCCGCTGTGAAGCCGACATCAGTCATTGGCAGTTCTGTTCTCCGCAACGTGAAGGTGGAGACTCCAGCGAGCATAAAGTGCATCCCAGGGGCCAGAGCAGGCGACGTTGAGGCAAATCTAAAGCTGCTGGAAAATCGTAAGGTTAAATACAGTAAGATTGTAATACATGTCGGCGCTAATGACACCCGGCTTCGCCAGTCGGAATTAACTAAAGTTAACATGGCTTCGGTGTGCAGCTACGCAAAAACAATGTCGAACTCCGTAGTTTTCTCTGGCCCGCTGCACAATTTAGCGAGTGACGACATGTTTAGCCGCATGCGTTCATTCCATCGCTGGATGTCCAGGTGGTGCTTAGATAACAACGTGGCTTACATAGACAATTGGAGCTCCTTCTGGGGAAAGCCTGGTCTGATTCGGAGAGATGGCGTCCATCCTACTTTGGATGGTGCATCTCTCTTATCTAGGAACAGAGGCCAATTTATTAGCCATACTAATCCCTGACAAGCACCCAGAGTTCAGACCAGCAGGCAGAGCTGCAGTTTAACACGCCCCTCTGCTGGTTCCTTGGTGTTGTCACCCACCCAGCCTATAGAAACTGTGTCTGCCCCGAGGCTGTATAAGCCTGCACCCAAATCTGGAGGAGTAACTTATAGCAACTTAGTTCAAATTAAAACCACTGCTCCAGCAAATCAACACAATGCAAGTATTAAATGTGGTTTGCTAAATATTCGATCTCTCCCATCCAAGTCTCTCCTAGTGAACGATTTAATTACTAATTATCAGATTGGTGTATTAGCACTCACTGAAACCTGGGTGCAGCAAGATGAGTTTGTTAGTTTAAATGAATCTTCCCCTCCTGGTTACATTAACTACCATGTACCTCGCACCACTGGCAGAGGAGGAGGAGCTGCAATCTATCAGTCAAATTTGGTGCTGAACCCTCGACCTAACAGTTCATTAACTCATTTGAGAGCCTGACTGTCAGCTTTTCCCACCCAGACTGGAAAGCAGAGAAACCACTCTTACTTGCTGTGGTGTACCGTCCTCCTGCACCTTATTCTGAGTTCTCAGAAGAACTCCCTGACTTTCTGTCTAACTTGGCATTGAACTCAGACAAAGTCATTCTAGTGGGTGACTTTAACATCCATGTGGACATCAATGATGATCGTCTGACCACTGCGTTTAAGTCACTTCTTGATTCTGTTGGCTTCTGTCAGAGGGTAAACAAACCCACTCACACTTTTAATCACATCCTTGATTTAGTACTCACTGATGGAATAGAAGCTGACCTCATTACAGTTCTTCCTCAGAACCCCGTCTTGTCTGATCACTCCTTAATTACATTTGAATTTACTTTAACAAATTATATCCTACCTGGGAAAAAGTCCCGCTTCAGTAGAAGTCTATCTGACACTGCTGTTTCTAGATTTAGGAGCTTATTCCAGCAGAGCTTGCTGCCACATCTTGTAGTGATATAATGGGCAGCAAGCTCTGCTGGAATAAGCTCCTAAATCCAGCAGAGCTTGCTGCCACATCTTGTAGTGATATAATGGGCAGTTATGCTGATTCCACCCCCTCGCAGGTGGACTATCTTGTGGACAGCACTGCAGCAGCACTCCTTGGGACACTTGATGCCGTAGCTCCCCTGAAGAAGAAGGTTATCAACCAGAAAAGAATAGTTCCCTGGTACAGCCCAGAGCTGCGTGCCTTAAAACAGAAGACCAGACAACTGGAAAGGAAGACACATTCCAGCCAGCACGAGGAAGTCCGCCAAGCCTGGAAGGAGAGTTTATTAATATATAAAAAAGAACTCCGTAATGCTAGAAGCGCTTACTACTCGTCCCTGATAGAAAAGAATAAGAACAACCCCAGGTTCCTCTTCAGCACCGTGGGCAGGCTCACCAAGAACCATAGTGCTGTTGAGCCATGCATCCCCCCAACTCTCAGCAGTAACAACTTCCTTTCTTTCTTTACTGAAAAGATTGTGAATATTAGAACGAAGATTGCCAGTAATGGAGGACAGACTACAGTCCCCATAGAAGCACCTCCCAGACTTGGTGCATACTTGGACAGCTTCTCCCCCATCGACCTGTCAGAATTAACTTCTGCAGTCGGTTCCTCCAAGTCAGCCACTTGTCTGCTGGATCCCATCCCAACAAGCCTCCTTAAGGACGCCTTCCCTCTAGTCAACACTTCCATATTAAATCAAATTAATCTTTCCTTAGTCACAGGTTATGTGCCACAGGCCTTTAAGGTGGCTGTCATCAACCCTTCACTTCAAAAACCTTCTCTTGACCCAGATGTGTTAGCCAACTATCCAACCTCCCCTGCATCTCCAAGATCCTTGAGAAGGTTGTCCTTGAGCAGCTACATGAACATCTGCACAGCAACGAGCTCTTTGAAGCCTTCCAGTCTGGATTCAGTGAACACCATAGCACTGAAACAGCACTGGTCAGAGTCTCTAATGATCTTCTCATAGCTTCAGACAGAGGTCTTGTCTCTATGCTTGTCCTTTTGGACCTCAGTGCTGCATTTGACACCATCGACCACAGCATCCTGCTACAAAGACTAGACCATGAAACTGGGATTAAAGGAACTGCCCTAAAATGGTTCAAGTCCTACTTATCAGATAGGTTTCAGTTTGTTCATGTTAATAATGACTATTCAGAGGACAGCAGAGTTACATATGGTGGACCACAGGGTTCAGTTTTAGGACCGATGCCCTTCACTCTTTACATGCTCCCATTTGGTGACATAATACGGAAACACTCGATCAACTTCCACTGTTATGAGGACGACACACAACTCTACTGGTCGATGGAGCCAGACGACACAAGCCAGTTTACTAATCTGCAAGACTGCCTGAAAGACATTAAATCCTGGATGTCTTCTAACTTCTTACTGCTAAATTCAGATCAAACTGAGGTCATCGTGTTTGGACGTAAACACCTCAGGGACACCTCTCTAATCAGATCTCTACTCTAGATGGCATCACCTTGACCCCGAGTACAACTGCAAGGAACCTTGGAGTCTTTTTTTTTTTTTGGAACAATTTATTTATTCAAATTTCAGACAGAATACAATACAGTATTTGAGAGTGAACATAGGGTATTAATAACACCCCCCCCCCCCAACCTCCCCCATGGACAAGAATGGACAAAAAAAAAGGAGAATAAATAAACAAATAAGTCAATAAAATAACAGCAGGAGTCACATACAGTTATACATACATACGTGAATTCCAGAATGGAGCCCTATTTCAAATCCGAGCCTGGACGTCACCTAAAGGAGCAGCTCTATTGTGTAAAAAGGTTACAAATCCGCCCCAACATTTATCAAAGACTAATGGCTTTTTCTTAAGATTAAACATGATCTTTTCTGAAGGTCGGTATGACGAGAGCTCTTTAAGCCATAGAGAAACACTGGGGGAGTCCTCGCTTTTCCACTTAATGGCTATACATTTGTTAGCTGCAATTAGGGCTCGTCTGATGAAGCGAGTGTTGACTCTCATATTGATTGGCAAGACCGACAAGTCCCCTAATAGTGTCAGCCGTGGGTTGGCTGGGATTTCCACCCCCACAATTCCTCTAACAATTTCCAGGATAGGTCCAAAACATG
The DNA here is from genome assembly GCF_037954235.1 of Aulostomus chinensis. Lineage (NCBI taxonomy): Eukaryota > Metazoa > Chordata > Actinopteri > Syngnathiformes > Aulostomidae > Aulostomus > Aulostomus chinensis. The sequence goes on from NC_141337.1 coordinate 23,501,536, forward strand.
TGGAGAAGGGATCCTATTTCAGTCTTACACCTAGGACAGCATTCAGGATGGTTGCTACTTATCTTATGGAGACGGTGTGGAGTCATGTAAACCCTATGTATAAGATTAAACTGTAAAAGTTTGTGTCGGCTGTTATATGAGAACGATTGAGAGCTACTACATATTTCCTTCCATTGGAAGTCCTCAAAGGTAGAATTAGTGTCTGTTTCCCACTTAAGTTTTGCTTTAGAAGCTTCATTTTCTGCCAGGCTCCTTAGTCTGTTGTAAGCATAGGATAAAAAGCCTTTAGAGTTATGCTTGTCTCGCATCATACTATCTATCACAGAGTCCTCCAAGGGGCTAAGTTTCCCACCTTGCTGTACCCTGATAAAATCTCTGACTTGTAGATATTTAAAAAAGTGTGCAGAGGGGAGCCCGAAAGAAAGTCTCAGTTGCTCAAAGGATCTCAGATTATTGTGCTCATATAAATGGTGCTCATGCCTCTGCTGTGCCAGTCTCTTGTAATGCTGTCTCTCAATGCCCCAGGTAAAGTCGGATTAAAATGAAATGGAGTGGAAGCGTATAGTGTGCGGACATAATGGAACTTTGATCTGGTTTCATCCCAGATTTTGGATGTAAGTTTTACCATCGGGGTCACATTTCTTTGCTTGTGATAAGAGTGAATAAATGGGATGCTTGCCAAGACTTCCGTTGCATGAGATTGTTCCATCTGTTTCCAAGATGGCGGGTGTTCTAGATCTTTGATCCAAGTCCAGACGGCTCTGGACTGAGCAGCCAAATAATATGACTGAAAATCTGGGAAGTTCAAACCACCCTGATCAGTGGGCCGACAAAGGCTTTTGAGCTTAACTCTGGGGATTTTACCGTTCCACAGAAATCTAGATATCAGCCTATCCAGGTTTCTAAAGAAAGTCTTCGGAATTGGTGTTGGCAGTGCTTGAAACAAGTAAAGAAATTTCGGTAAAATATTCATTTTAATACAATTTATTCTTCCAATTAGGGATATGGGAAGAGACTTCCATCTGTCTAGATCGGCTTCAACTTTTTTAAACAAAGGATCATAGTTAAGAGAGTAAATCTGATGTAACTGGTTAGGTATTTGCATACCAAGATAACCAACCTTATCAGGGTCCCAATGAAAGGGAATGTTTCCCCTTGCTATTCCTTGAGCAGCTGAGTTAATAGGTATCATCACACTTTTCTGTTTATTTATTTTGTATCCGGAAATGCAGTTATATTCTTCTAACAGGGTGCAGATGGCGGGGAGCGATATCTCTATATTAGTCAGATACAGCATAATGTCGTCAGCATAAAGCGAAATAACATGCTTCACATCTTCGACCATAATGCCCTCTATTACAGGATGTGCTCTAATAGCAGGTGCGAGGGGCTCTACCACCAGTGAGAAGAGGAGCGGAGACAAGGGACAGCCCTGGCGAGTGCCACGCGACAGGGAGAAGAGACATGAGATGTCAGAGTTTGTTGGAATCATTGCTGATGGATTAAGATGGAGTATCTTTATCATCTGTATCAAATTTGGGCCGAAATTCATTTTTCTAAAAACTGCAAAAAGATAGGGCCGTTCTAAACGATCGAATGCCTTTTCAGCATCTAATGAAAGGCCAACAACCGGTACATTAACATTTTGGGCGCAGCAAATTACATTCAGGAACCTGCCAATGTTATCCGAGGAAAAGCGGTTCTGAATGAAGCCAGTTTGATCTTTATGTATGAGGTCAGGTATCACTTTCTCTAGTCTGGTGGCTATGACTTTGGTAAAAATCTTATATTCTGATGAGAGAAGGCTATGGGCCTGTAAGAGCCACAGAGTTTTGGGTCCTTGCCTGGTTTTAGCAAGACAGTGATCAGAGCCTGTTCCTAAGTTTTAGGAAGTTTGTGTATTTCAAGTGAGTGTTTGAACATGTCCATTAGCGGTGTTATTAAAATAGACGCAAATGCTTTATAAAAGTCCATAGAAAATCCATCCGGCCCCGGTGACTTTCCTGATGAAAGCTTACCAATTGCATTTAAAACCTCCTGTTTACTAATATTTGCCTCTAAGCCATCCCGTGTCTCCACCGCCACCCCCGGAAAGACAAGCCCCTCCAAAAAGTCGGCCATTTTATGAGTGTCGACGCCCTGAGAGGAATACAAGTCTGCATAAAAATCGTTTAAAATGTCATTGATACGTTTGGGATCATGGACTATTGAGGCATTATCTCTGGTCTTCATTGAGGGGATGCATCTTGAGTTTTCCTCTTTTCGAATCTGCCAGGCTAATAATTTACCACTCTTATCCCCATGTTCATAGTATTGCTGTTTCGTTCTAGCCATGGCATTCTCAATCGCCCTAGTGGTTAGCAGATTGTATTCCGTCCTTTTAATGTTTAGAAGATGAAAAGTCGCTTCATGATGAGTTTGGGAGTGTTCTTTTTCAAGATTCCTAATCTCTGATTCAAGTGTTTTGGTTTTCAACGTGTATTGCTTTTTTTTCCATGACGTGTAGCTTATAGTGTCACCTCTTACATATGCTTTTAAGGATTCCCACACAGCCGTTGGTGAGGCAGTCCCTCTATTAATGCTAATAAAACTTTCAACTTTGTTACTAATTAGTGTAACATAGTTTTCGTCGTTAAGTAGATATGTGGGGAAACGCCAAAGTCTGTAACTATTAGTAATGTTCCTTTGAGCCATCTGGAGCATGAGAGGGGCATGATCCGAGTGAGTCATAGCTAAATATTCGCATGAGGATATAAGGTGGAACCTGTCAGGACGAGTAAGAAAATATCAATTCTGGAGTAGCTTTTATGAGCATGTGAGGAAAAGGAATACTCACGAACTAACTTGTGTTTTTCTCTCCAGACATCTACAAGTTTGAAATGTGCTGTTTCTTTTTTGAGAGTCTTAGCTGCTTGGGATAGAGTTTTGGGATTAGAGGATGATCGATCTTTGGACGGGTCCAGAACTAGATTCATATCACCACCTATGAGAAGTTCACCAGCATGACAAATTAGTGTGAAAAACAAGCTTTGGAAAAATTGAGGACAGTCATAGTTTGGGCCGTAAATATTAACTAGTGTGATAGGTTCACCTACCAGGGAACCCTTAAGTATTAAGTATCTGCCCTGTTTGTCTTTCTCAACCTTATCCACTTGTAGGGGGACCCTTGGGGTCATTTTTGAACAGGACCTTTCCTTCAGCTCCCACATAAATCATGTGACTAGGACCGCCTTCTTCCATCTGCAGTATCACTAAGATCAGGAAGATCCTTTCCCAGAGTGATGCTGACAAACTGGTGCATGCATTTATCACTTCTAGGCTGGACCACTGCAACTCTCTCCTGTCAGGATGTCCTAAATTCTCTCTAAAGAGTCTCCAGCTGGTCCAGAACGCTGCAGCCAGGGTTTTGACGGGAGTTAAGAAGAGAGAACACATCTCTCCACTTTAGCTTCTCTCCTTCCTGTAGGATCTAGAATCCACTTCAAAGTCCTTCTGCTGACTTATAAGGCTCTCAATGATAAAGCCCCATCCTATCTGAAAGAACTCATTAGTCCCTGCTGTCCACCAGAGCACTCCACTCCCAGAATGCAGGTCTTTTAGTGACTCCCAGTATCTCTAAAACAGACTGGGAGGTAGAGCCTTTAGTTGCTGGGTTCCTCTACTGTGGAACCAGCATCTCTCCATGGGTCAGAGAGGCAGACACTTTAACTACGTTTAAGTCCAGGCTTAAGACCTTCCTCTATGACAGAGCCGTCAGTTAGGACTGGTTCAGGTAGCTCTGAACCATTGATAGCTATGCTGCTACAGGCTGAGACTGCTGGGGGACACATCAGGTTACATGGAGCCCTTCCCTCCTCTCCTCTCTTCTCTCCCCCTCTCTCCTCCTCTCCTCCCTGCACATTTTTGGAACTGTCACTACCACTACTTGTTGCACTTTGTAGTTTGGCCTTGGTGTCTCTCAGTCTCTGTGTTTCCACAGATCCACCAGAGCTCCAACCGCCGCCTGCATCACCCCCCCCCCCCCCTTATTCCCCACTGTTACACCGGCCTGCGCTCCCCTCCCATGAACCAGTCTACCATCCAGTCCCCCATCAAGCTGGCTTGCTCTCCCTGCCTCCCCTTCCATGAACCAGTCTACCATCCAGTCCCCCATCAAGCTGGCTTGCTCTCCCTGCCTCCCCTTCCAGGAACCAGTCTACCATCCAGTCCCCCATCAAGCTGGCTTGCTCTCCCTGCCTCCCCTCCCATGAACCAGTCTGCCATCCAGTCCCCCATCAAGCTGGCTTGCTCTCCCTGCCTCCCCTCCCATGAACCAGTCTACCATCCAGTCCCCCATCAAGCTGGCTTGCTCTCCCTGCCTCCCCTCCCATGAACCAGTCTACCATCCAGTCCCCCATCAAGCTGGCTTGCTCTCCCTGCCTCCCCTTCCATGAACCAGTCTACCATCCAGTCCCCCATCAAGCTGGCTTGCTCTCCCTGCCTCCCCTTCCAGAAGCTTCCTTCTTCAACTGTTATTAACATTTCCATGTTTCCCACATTCTGCATTGAAACTGTTTTCTTGTCTGTAACAACATCGACTGCACGTCTGTCCCTCCTGGTGAGGGATCCTCCTCTGTTGCTCACCCTGAGGTTTCTCAGATTTTTCCCTGTTAAAGGTTTTCTATGGAGTTTTTCCTCAGTCGATGTGAGGGTCTGAGGACAGAGGATGTTGTTATGATGCCATGAAGCCTGGAGACAAACTGGTGGTGAAAACGGCTCTACAAAGAAAATTACCTTGCCTTGCCTTCTCATATCTCGATCATGTAACATCACACACGTTAATAAGTCGCATGAGCAAAGACTCATTCCTAAAATACTGATTTTTAACCACATCAACCTCCCCTCTTACAGCTCCTACGTTCTTAATCTCTCACCCTCCCCACCGTCTCCCCCGACCTCCCATTCATGTAAAGCCAAGTCAATCAGCAAGACACCACAGGGAATCGAACCCCGTCCCAGTAAACCAGGAGTACCGTTACCAGTGTCTTTTACTTTTTGATGGAACATGAAAGGAAAAGCAAAACCTGCATTCCACCAGCATGTGAGTGCCAGGATCTCATCTTCTGGCATCATTATCCTACACTTGGGTCACCAAAGGTGACTGGAGCTCTCCTCACACAGGCCCAGTGGCAGCAGCAGACCTCATGTGCTTTACAAACGCCAGTGTTTATGGCGCATTAACAAGAAAACAACTCCAGTTGACCATCGCAACTGGTTTTCTATGAAAAATTAGAACAATGTTGTAAAAATTGAGAGTTCCTTTTATTTGTCCCCAAATAATTGCAAATAGCTTTCGTCAAAATCGTGCAGCCCCAGTTTAGGGACGTCGCTATTTTCCAGATCATACACGACCTCCACAATGATTCCCCAGAGTTAAGGTAATACCACAGGTATTACTGCAAATACCAGCAGTACTGCTGTTGACACTGCCAGTGGTGGTCCTGTGGAGTAGAGCTGGATTCTGCAAAAACTGCAGGTCTGATTATTGGAGCCAATTGATCTTCTACCTCTAAATGCTGTTGGAATGCAGGAAACGAAACCTCTTATAAACCCCCACCCTACTGTGTCCCCACCGTTCCTACTTCCTCCCTCACCCCCTACTGTCTTGTCCCCCATCCCTCTTACTGTCCCTCACCTAGAGCCTGACTGTCTCTCACCCCTCCCACCTCCTGTCTCACTCCTCCACCACTTCACTTACGTGGGAGGACAGTTTTAAAGCGTTTCACTCTAACTGCCTTATTTCTGTTGGAGGCTTGGGCGATGGACTGGAGGCGTTTGTCTTTACGAAACGCCCAATAAATAGTCAGCCTCCATTCCCTCTCCTCCCTTGCAGTGAAAGCCCTGTCTGTCACTTTCAGTCTCTTCTCCCTGCGACCCTCCCAGATATTTTTCTGCCTCCATTCCCTCTCCTCCCTCTGTCTCCTTCTCTCTTCTTCCTGCAGCCTCTCCTTCCTCTTTGTTTCCTCTTGGTTGAGGATCACCTGTCTCAGTCTTGCCTGTTTTATCAAGGCACTTTTCCCCATGTCACCCCTCTGTCTAACCGATTCCTCCCTCATCTTCCTCCCTTTGTCTACGTCTTGGTCTAACCTCTCCCTCTCTAACCAGGCATCCCTCCTTTTTCTGTACCTTTCCTTGTCTCCTAGCCTCTGGTCTTCCTCCTCTGCCTTTCTTACCTTTTCTTCTTGTTCCCTCTCCAGCCTCTCAGTCTCCAACAGCTTAGCTCTGTCCCTTCTGGATCTTTCCAGCTTCCTCTGCCTCTCCTCCTCCTCCACTATTCTCCACCACTCCTTCCCCATCGTCTCTACTTACTATCCTGTCAAATTCAAACAACTTCACATGAATCAAAATACATGATGTGACTCAACCGACACATTCAAACAGACAAACAGCTAATGAATCCACAACCAGGAGTCAATATTAACTGTCACATCAGCAACAATGAATTCACAATCCCTAACAAGTCAGCTGAACTCTCTCCTGTCCGTCTCTCTTCTCTGACCTTACGTTTGCTGCCTCCTTCTGCTGCTCAGTCCTCCTCTACTTGTCAACTCTGGAAAGATGATAATAGAATCCAACATCAAATTGACTCAGCAGTTTATAGTTTTTACCATTGCATTTATATTGAAATTCTCCATTTTATGATCCCTGTCATTTAGAGAAAGCTCTACTCAAACATGTGGTGTGTAAAACTTGGTGTGAATATTAAATGAGGCTCAGTAGAAACTATGCTATTTTCTGGTTTTTGGTGAGTCCAAGAAGCTTAAATTCACACTGTACCATCATTTATCAGCTCTGATAATAGACGGAGCCTTTAATACAGTGCCAGACCCAGGAACAGATCCATTAGAATGACAAATACCAACCTGGAGCTGCACCAGCCTGATAAAACAGTACATGGATGAACTTGACCTCATTCACAAGTGAAATGAGACCAGCAAGTCAGTCCTCTTAATGTTGGAAAAAGACATTTTGGACAAAATAATGCCTTTGTCTGCATCACCAAGCAAAAAAAGCCTTTTTCAAATTAAAGTCACAATACTTATGCTAAGCTAATTAGCTTAGCCTAATAATTTACACGGTTTACAGTGACGAACTGTAAAACTAACAGATTCCTGTACATTTCTGTCAATTATCAATCTCACTTCATTGTGGACTGCAGTCCGGGGCAGGAAGGCGAACTGAGCCCAGCCTCGCACGGTGGACCATGAGTGGATAAGAAGCGGGTGAATCGGGTCTTACCGCGCTGAAGCTCCCCGAGGGTCGCTGAAGGCCGCCGAAACTCCAAAAAAGCTGGGAGAAGCTCGTTCAAAGATGTCCCTGCAAGTTTTAGTGGCTCCTCAGAAAGTACGAGACTCTCCGAGCAGCTGGAGGTGAAATAACCGTTGATGATCTGCTTCCGTCTCCATATATCAGCTATATCGTGATGGGCGGGGCTACGTGATGACGTCTGCTGAAGCGCCTGGTTGCTAGGTGTCACTTTTTTAATTCTCCTCATCCTCTCAGGACTGACTGCGCGCGCGCACACATACAAGACATTCAAAAATAAATGTCAGCGTGTATCAATAAATTAATAAACAGTGTCTGATTAAAAAGGATAATTTTATCACTCTTATATAAGAAATATATTGAGTTAACATGCGCTGTTGCAATGAGTGTTTCTATGGATGGAAAATTGCGTGTGTGCGTCAGCGTGTGTGTGCGTCAGTGTGTGTGTGTGTGTGTGCGTCAGTGTGTGTGTGTGTGCGTCAGTGTGTGTGCGTGCATGCGCGATATGGCCTCTTAAATTATATCTCAGTATTTCAGGTACATTTTGATCACGATTGTCTTGACAAGATTTAAAAACAAATTGTCTTGGGGGCGGCACGGAGGTGCAGTGGTCAGCACTGTCCCCTCACAGAAAGAAGGTTTCAGGTTCCAGCCCCGGCTGCAGCTCGGGGTCTGTCTGAGTGAGTCTCCATGTTCTCCCTGCACCTGCGTGGGTTCTCTACGGTACTCCAGCTTCCTGCCACAGTCCAAAGATCTTCATCAAGAGGAGACGAGGTTCATCCAGACAAGAGGATTAGAAGTAGAAAATGGATGGATGAATGGATGGATGGATGGATGGATAGATAGATGGATGGATGGATGGATGGATAGATGGATGGATGGATAGATGGATGGATGGATAGATAGATGGATGGATGGATGGACGGATAGATGGATGGATGGATAGATGGATGGATGGATAGATGGATGAATGGATAGATGGATGGATGAATGGATGGATAGATGGATGGATGGATAGATAGATGGATGGATGGATAGATGGATGGATGGATGGATAGATAGATGGATGGTTGGATAGATGGATAGATGGATGGATAGATGGATGGATGGATAGATGGATGGATGGATAGATAGATGGATGGATGGATGATAGATAGATGGATGGATGGATGGATAGATGGATGGATGATAGATAGATGGATGGATAGATAGATGGATGGATGGATGATAGATAGATGGATGGATAGATAGATAGATGGATGGATGGATGATAGATAGATGGATGGATAGATAGATGGATGGATGGATGATAGATAGATGGATAGATAGATGGGTGGGTGGATGGATGGATAGATAGATGGATGCATGGATCGATGGATAGATGGATGATGGATGGATGCATGGGTGGGTGGATGGATGGATGATGGATGGATGCATGGATGATGGATGGATGGCTGGATGCATGGATGGTTGGATGGATGGATTGCTTGATGCATGGCTGGATGGATGCATGGGTGGGTGGATGGATGGATGCATGGATGGATGGACTGTCTTGGTGGTGAGTGCAGGCAGCAGCATTTCTTCGTGCCAACAACATTCAGTAATTAACAGTTTCCATCCTCCTCTGACGAGCCGCTGCCATCCTGACAGCTGCCTGATTCATGTGCTTCTCCAGGACTGCAGGAGGCCATCAATTTGATGTCCATCAGTAGAATTTTACCATTGAATCCTTCCATGAAGTCCTTGCTGCTCAGGGAAACAGGAACACTGGGCTCAGCAGAGCTGCAGCTCTCTGTCAGTCTGGCCACTGTGCTGAAGAGGAACCTGGGCTTGTTCTGATTGTCCTCTCTTCATGCTGAGTCGTAGGCTGCTCCAGGTTTACGTGGGGCTTTCCTGTCATTTTTGAAGCTCTCTTGCCAGATCACGTCACTCTTCCAGTTTTGAGGCCAGCCATATCCTCTCCAGCTTTGTGTTGTTTGTTTCAGCTGTTGAATTGCAGAATTGTTCCATGGTGCTTGTTTCCATTGCTTTGTTCAGAAAACCTGGCAGGAGGAAGTTTAAATTTGAAAACGTAGCCAAAGGAACGAGTCAACTTTTTCAAACATGTCACCTTCACACACTCTCATTCTGGTGCCTCCACATCTGGGCCTAACACTCGCCCTGAACTTCAGATTTGAACACTTAAACAGCACTCGGGTCTTTGTACGTTCTCTCATGAGCCTTTGCAAACTTAGCAGGTCCAGAACTTCTCTTCCAATTCATTGTGTTTCAAGAGACCCACAATTCCCCATGAGAGTAGAAAGGTGATTTTGCATGACTTTATGTCACATTGAAGTTGACCTTTGACCTGTCAGAAACAAAATGTCATCTCTTCATGCTATTAGACATTTATGTGAAAAAGACTTTGCCAGAGGAGTATAAATGTTTGAGTTGTGGGAAAAACCTCCCAAACAGATCTGTGCTGCCTCCTGGTGGACATTTCTGATAACTGCTAGTGCACGTGATTAACTTGAGGTTTCTGAATCCTTCTTCATTGATCACACCACATGAAGCTGAGCACACGTTGTCTAAAATCACGTTCTTTTATACGTGCTGGGAAAGTTGTAGGTGATACCTCATTTGCACATTCAAACATATTTGAGAACATTTTCAAGAACTTCAGTGAAACATTTCAACATTCATTTTGGTGAAGTGGAAGTCACCGTTGATCCCTCAAAGCCTTCCAGAGATACGATGTTGAGGAGAATGGGACGGACGGACGGGTGGAAGGAAGGCCTGAAAACACATAACAACCATGACTGTCATCGGCGTGGGGGCGTGGTCAGATAAGAGCTGTATTCTGACCTGAGAGCTTCCAGGCGACAGTGTGGATCCTGCAGTCCAGCAGACAGCAGCTTCAGCCCTGAATCCTGCATCTGGTTGTTACTGAGGTTCAGTTCTCCCAGACGAGAGGACTGAGAGCTGAAAACTGAAGACAGAACTGAACAGCTTCTCTCTGAGAGGTTGCACTTCACCAGCCTGAAGAAGAAATGGAAACATTTGAAAACACATCTGTCAGCGATGAAAAATGTTCTAATTTTAAGGTCAAGAATCATGGTGACATTATTTATATATGCCTCATTTTCTTAGTGCAGATCATTTAAGACTTTGACAGAACACTTCAATTGTCATTTTGATGAAATGGAAAACACCGTTGATCCCTCAAGGTGGTACTGAGATGGACTTGATGAATGGATAATGATGTCACATGGAAGTTGACCTTTGACCCTGGGATATAAAATGTGATCATTTCATGCTATGAGACAATTGAGTGAATATTTGCCACAAGTGTGAATCATTGAGTCACACCAAAAACTGTGCTCTCACAGTGACCTTTGACCTCCACACACACACACACACACACACACACACACACACACACACACACACACACACACACACACACACACACACACACACACTATATCCTGAGATCTGAGCACTGAAACCGTACTCAGAGCTGGTCTGTCCACAAATGTGGGGAGAAAAAGGTGTCCTGGGTCACACTGAAGCCTCATCAGCTGATACTCTTTGTTTAAGTGGAAATACCCCCTGCTGAGAGAGAGAGAGGGGCAGCGTCTGATCAAAACATTCTCATGTGGAAGCTCATTGAGAGAGATTATTGTTACTGCAGCTGCAATCAACATCTTGGGGAATTTGATGAGTTAGGAACATGCTGAGAAACACAACTGGTCTGGATCATGATCATTTCTCCCTCTTCTGCTTTTTAATTTCTGAATGACAAACATGATAAAAGTCCACCAACGGCACCGCTGCCTCAGCACAGCCAGCCACTTGTGATGGAACACATCAGGGTGGATGATCAAACCAGGTGCACACAGGGCCTGAGATATGATGTTGAGGAGAACGGGACAGATGGACGAGAGGAAGGCTGCTTTGAAAACATTACACCTCCAACGACGACTGTCACCGGCGTGAAGGTGTGACAAAGTGAGAGGTGTTGTCTGACCTGAGAGTTTCCAGGTGACAGTGTGGATCCTCCAGTCCAACAGACAGCAGCTTCACTCATGAATCCTGCAGCTGGTTGTTCCTCAGGTTCAGTTCTCCCAGACTAGAGGACAGACTACAACTCAGCTGGTTGTTCCTCAGGTTCAGTTCTCCCAGACTAGAGGACAGACTACAACTCAGCTGGTTGTTCCTCAGGTTCAGTTCTCCCAGACTAGAGGACAGACTACAACTCAGCTGGTTGTTCCTCAGGTTCAGTTCTCCCAGACGAGAGGACAGACTACAACTCAGCTGGTTGTTCCTCAGGTTCAGTTCTCCCAGACGAGAGGACAGACTACAACTCAGCTGGTTGTTCCTCAGGTTCAGTTCTCCCAGACTAGAGGACAGACTACAACTCAGCTGGTTGTTCCTCAGGTTCAGTTCTCCCAGACTAGAGGACAGACTACAACTCAGCTGGTGTTCCTCGGCGGGTGATGAAGAGGTGTGGCCAGGATCCAACACCATAGGATGCACTGTCTGTTCCAGGTCTTCAGCATGACGGAGTCTGCCGCCAACACGAATGAGCTCCTCCTCCTTATCCACCTCAGGTGACAAGGTGAGCAATCTGCTGCTGGATGAGACAGGTTTGCCTGCTTTCAGGAGCCACAGTTCTTCTGGGAAGCTCTCGCTGGGATCACTTGAGGATGAGGGTCTCTGCATTGCGGTGACCTTCAGCAGTGCAGTCCCTGTTCTGATCTGCCCCCCCATGCAGCTCCTGCGCTGTAGCTTCTAGCAGCTCCCTCCAGGTGTCACACTGCTTCGTGTTCACATCTGACGCACTGACTGTGGTTGCAGTGACACCACAGGAGATAGACTTCCGTAGCTCAGAGGCGTCGCCCACATCTTCAACACCAGGTTTGACAGGCCACTCTTGGGCTGGAGGAGGAACGGAGGCCCTTGGCAGGGGGGCTGGAGCCTATCCCAGCTGCCTTTGGGCGAGTCGCCAGTCCATCGCAGGGCCGATGCATACAGTTGGACAACCATTCCCTTCCACAGCCACACCTACGGTCAATTTCAACGTTTTTGGATGTGGGAGGAGGCCAGAGTGCCTGGAGAAACCCACCCAGGCTCAGGAGGAACATGCCAACTCCACACAGAGAGATCCCACGCTCAGCTCGAACCTGGAACCTTCTTGCTGTGAGGCCCACTGTGCTGCCCATCCCTCTCCCACTCTCAGCCAATCTTCACCCCAATCAGCCTCTACCACTCACACCTGTTCACCCCACAGGTTATGAAGCTTCCCCTGCCCTCCTCATTGTCAGATTGTTTCTCTGCTTTGTGAGAGTCTCCAGCACTTTTCTCCTGCTTGCTTTGCCTGTTGCCGACCCTGCCTGCTCCTGTTTCTGCCTCCTGTCTGCCCCTTTGGTAACATCCATGCTGACTTTTCCTTTGTTGTGTTTTGTAGAAGACCTTTTTTTTTTGGACCTTTTTCCTTTCTTGCTCTGATTTTTGTTTGCTGCCCCTTCCCCTCTCACCTGCTCCCGTTCCCTGGTGGACGTGCTTCTGCATCAGCCAAGCTTTCCCAAGTTGCTCAGAAAGTTCTTTTGCATTTTCCTTCACCAATGTCTCGTGTGTTGCATTTGGGTCCATTTTAGTCCTCGTTTCACATTAAGTGTAAATCAAAGGGGATTAGTGTCAGATTCACTCGTGCCTCAATGATGCAACAATGAGATTAATATCCACAATCAATCATCTGTTCATTAAAACCTGATTTTTCTTGTGTCAACACATTTCTTTTAAAATCAACAGGAGTTGTCATGGAATCTGGTTCTGTCTTTCAATGGTATGATAGCAGTTGACAGCGTAGGAGCTCGTAGCTTTGAGTTTGGTGCTCACATAACACAGCAGCTTCAAACAGAAGCTTTTCTTGTTTTGGTCAAGTGAAGGGTTTGTTGTCCCAGAAAAACATTCACTGTAGTTGGTGAAACTCAAATGTTTACCATTTGAGTAAAACTCTGTAATTGTACTGATCAGTACAAGGAGCAACCCAGTCTTTGTAGGGATTAGGGTTGGGATTCATTAGGATTTTAATGATTCCGAATCCTTACCGAATCCTTCAAAATGGTCCGAGTCCTTACCGAATCCTTCAAAATGGTCCGAGTCCTTACCGAATCCTTCAAAATGGTCCGAGTCCTTACCGAATCCTTCAAAATGGTCCGAGTCCTTACCCAATCCTTCAAAATGGTCCGAGTCCTTACCGAATCCTTCAAAATGGTCCGACTCCTTACCGAATCCTTCAAAATGGTCCGAGTCCTTACCGAATCCTTCAAAATAGTCCGAGTCCTTACCCAATCCTTCAAAATGGTCCGAGTCCTTACCCAATCCTTCAAAATGGTCCGAGTCCTTACCCAATCCTTCAAAATGGTCCGAGTCCTTACCCAATCCTCTGACTGAATCCTACATTGTATCCATGATACCTGCTACCAGACTATTAAATATCAGATCTCTGATGCTGAAAACTGAAATGGTTAATGAACTGATATCTGACAATTGTACTGACCTGCTCTGTCTCACTGAAACCTGGCTGCTTGTTGATGAGTATGTTAGTCTAAAAGAATCCACTCCTCCCAGTCACATTAATACTCATATTCCTCCAGGCTCTGGCCCAGGAGGTGGGGTGGCAGCCATTTTTGACAAAAGTTTAGTTATAAATCCCAAACCCAAAATAAGTTTCAATTCATTTGAAAGCCTGATTCTCAGTTTGTCTCATCCAGCCTGGAAAACTCTACAGCCACTCTTATCTACTATTGTGTACCGCCCTCCTGGTCCTGACTCTGAATTCTGATCTGAATTCTCAGAGTTTCTATCAGTTTAGTTCTCAAATCAGATCAAGTCATGATTGTAGGTGACCTCAATGTTCATGTGGATGTTGATAACCACAGTCTGGTGCTGCATTTCTCTCTCTTCTAGACTCACTTGGTTTCCATCAGTCTGTTCATGAACCGACTCACCATCACAACAACACCCTTGACCTCGTCCTAACATGTGGAATTGAAGCTGAACATCCAGTTGTATTTCCACAGAACGCTTTTATCAGACCATCAATTAATCGCTTTTGAATTTGCACTAATCAACGACACTCCACTCAGGAAAACGGTGGTTTCCAGATGTTTGTCTGATCAGGCCACAGCTGGATTTAAGGAAGGGATTCCATTGGCGCTAAATTCAGTGTCTTGTCCCATTGTTACAGAGGACACTGTTGTCAACCTTAGTCCCTCCCAAACTGATCATTTTATCAAGAGTGCAACAGGCACCTTAAGAACAACTTTGGACTCAATTGCCCCATTAAAAAGAAATCTATAAATCCAAGGAAACAAGCACCTTGGTACAATTCAGAAACCAGACAGCTTAAACAAAAAATCCAGAAGTTAGAGAGAATATGGCGCTCCTCCAAACTGGAGGAGTCTGATACAATCCGGCAAGACAGCCTTAAAAGTTACAAGAAAGCCCTTCGTATAGCGAGAGCAGCCTACCACTCGGCACTCATCGAGGAGCAGAAGAACAACCCCAGGTTCCTCTTCAGTCCTGTAGCCAGACTGACAGAGAGCCACAGCTCTACTGAACCAAGCATTCCTGTTTCCCTGGGCAGAAAAGATTCTACGGACTTCTTTAATGACAAAATTGTCCTTATTAGAGAGAAAATTCACCTCCTCCTGCCATCAGCTGACAGCATGGCACCTATAGCCTCAGAAGCCTTCGAGGCTGCTGGAGGACCAGACATGCACTTGACAGTTTTTCTACCGTTAGCCTTGATGAGCTCAGTTCAATCATTTCCTCCTCTAAACCATCCACCTGTCTTCTCGACCCCATCCCAACCAAGCTACTTAAGGACTCTCTACCCCTCATTAGCCTCTCTCTCTTGGACATGATCAATGTGTTGCTGGTATCTGGTTACGTCCCACAGTCCTTTAAAGTGGCAGTAATTACACCCCTTCTCAAAAACGCAACCCTGGATCCAGGAGTTTTGGCCAACTACAGACCAATATCAAGTCTTCCATTTCTCTCCAAACTTCTGGAGAAAGCAGTTGCTCAACAGGTCTGCGACTTTCTCCACAGCAACAGCTCATGAGAGGATTTCCAGTCAGGGTTAAGCATTCATCCTAGCACAGAAACAGCACTAGTCAAAGGAACTGCACTAAACTGGTTTAGGTCATATTTACTAGGTCGAGCTCAGTTTGTACTAACTAATGATAAACCCTCGGAAACCACTGCAGTCACTTGTGGTGTTCCACAAGGATCTGTGCTTGGACCAATCCTCGTCACCCTTTATCCGCTTCCTCTCGGTCACATTATTAGGAAACACTCCATTAGTTTTCACTGCTAAGCAGACGACCCACAGCTGTACGTATCAATGCATCCTCATGAAATAAATCAGCTGACTAAACTGGAGGCCGTCTAAAGGAGATAAAAACTTGGATGACCCATAATTTCCCTCTATTAAACTCAGATAAAACTGAAGTCATTGTCCTGGGCCCAAAACACCTTAGAGACACCCTATCTCATGAGACAGGTACCCTGGAAGGCATTACCTTGGCCCCCAGCACGACCGTAAGGAACCTAGGAGTTCTCTTTGATCAGGATCTGTCCTTTAATGCCCACATGAAGCAAATTTCTAGGACTGCTTTCTTTCATTGACAAAACATCGCTAAGATCAGACACATCCTGTCTCAAAGGGATGCAGAAACACTAGTCCATGCCTTTGTCACTTCCAGGCTGGATTACTGCAATTCCCTCCTATCAGGCTGCACCAATAAGTCCCTAAAGACTCTCCAGCTGGTCCAGAATGCTGCTGCCAGCGTGTTGACAAGAACTAGTAGAAGAGACCATGTCTCTCCTGGACTGGCTTCTCTGCATGGCTCCCTGTCAAATTTAGAATAGAATTCAAAATTCTCCTTCTAACATACAAAGTCCTCAACAGTCAGTCTGCTTCATCCCTGACAGAGCTTTTAGTCCCCTATTATCTAGCCAGAACCCTTCGCTCCCAGGATGCAGGGTTCCTGCTGGTTCCTAGAGTTCTAACAGTAGAATGGGAGCCAGAGCCTTCAGCTATCAGGCTCCCCTCCTGTGGAACCGTCTCCCAGTTTCGGTCCAGGACACAGACACCCTCTCGACCTTTAAGAGCAGACTTAAGACCTTCCTTTGCTTCTTAGGCTGGCCCTTAGATCTGCTGCTATAAGCTTAGGCTGCTGGGGGATCTCCCATGGTGCACTGGGCTTCTCTCTCCTCCTCTCTTCCCTCTCTACCCTCCTATATGCAGTGTTGGGGTAGTTACTCAAAAAAAATAATCCATTACACATTACGAGTTACTTTTAAAAAAGTAATCCCTTACTTTACTTAGTTATTCGCTGCTGAAAGTAACTAGTTACATTACTAGTTACACTACTTTTGGATTACTCCGCAATATCACCTGAGCTGCACCTAACTTGATTGCCAATGAACAACATATAGTTAGAACTTTATTACTGCAGTGCCCAGATCAGCACAAATGTGTATTCTAATGAGGAGGACATACACAAGATCTCTCTTTGATGCACTTTAATGCAACAAAGCTGTAAAATCACTTTACAGAAACATTTGCCAAAAAAGGCTACAAGACTTGCTGTATGCAAAATGTCTCACAATAAAATTGGGATTAAAGCTTTCACTCTAATCTTAATTCACTCAGTAAATGTCTGATTCTGTTTCCATGAGGTGAGCATCAGCAAACTGAATTTCTTTACAACAATATAACATTCACTTATTAAATGTCTGTTTGTTTCCATGAGGTGAGCATCAGCAAACTGAATTTCTTTACAACATAACTTAAAAGAAGTTGTCCTTCCAACCACCCAGTGCAAACAAAGTTTGTTTAAATTATATCATTAAATAAAATAAGACAATGGCTCTCATCACAATATCAGACAATGAATGAGGCTTCAATGGAAAATAACTTAACACTACATATTAAGTGTAATTTGTAATTATGTGAACTATAGCTTTACAGTAATTTTTTTTCATCCTACTCGACATTCTCATCAAAGAAATGGTTATACCTCAGCAGGAGGAGTCTCTCAAACCGTTTGTCGGACAACCTGCTCCTCCTGGGAGTCAGTACCAGGCTGCCAAGGCTAAAGAGCCTCTCAACCGGTGCACTAGAGGGTGTGGCTGTGTTGTACTTCAGTGATTCAGTCTTTATTGTGGGGAAACGGTGCAGGATCTCCATCTCTGACCCCGACTGCAAATAGTCAATGACTTCAGTTTCATGGTTGTAGGGGG
This sequence comes from Aulostomus chinensis, assembly GCF_037954235.1. Lineage (NCBI taxonomy): Eukaryota > Metazoa > Chordata > Actinopteri > Syngnathiformes > Aulostomidae > Aulostomus > Aulostomus chinensis. Next base: position 23,519,140 of record NC_141337.1, read on the forward strand.
CTGGATCCTCCTCATCAAAGTCAAAAAGGTCATCCTTACTTGTGCTGGAGGCGGGTGTCTGAGGTGCACGTACAACCTGCTTGTCGTGGGGGTAAGCACGGCATTCAGTGATCAGCAATGTCTTGAAGGCATCTCTCCTCTCTTCTTCTTTCAGCCACCGCATTTGAAACCTTGGTAGTGTGACAGCAGCAAGGAGAGCATCTTTGCTGTCCAGCAGCAGCTCAAATCCTTTCTTGATGGCCTGCAAATACGATGTGGAAAGATTTGATGAGCTTGGCCGTGTACAGTATAATTTGCAATAGTATAAGATTCATCTACTCAGCTGTAGTTGCCATGTGAGTAAATGAGGGATTGTGACATATCTGTGGATTCACTTCAAAAAGTTTAAAAATAATTATGAATTGACATTTTATGGTGCTTCATGTAGTGTACATTCACTTAGTAGATTTTGTATATGTATGTGATGTCCACATGAATGGACTTTTTATTTATTCTATTATCTTAATAATTAGCTGTTAGTTAACTCTGATGCAATTACTTTAAATTTGTGCTGTCCCTGTAAAAAAAAAAAACACTAAAATAAATTCATACATCTAATTCATAAAAGAATGCTTTTGACTTTCCAATTCAAGATTATTAAAACATACATACCTGTACTATGGCATTAGGCAGGCCTGCTGTCATCTGGGAGAGCCCATCTTGCAGTGCCAGTGTCCTTGACATCAGAATCTCCAGTGTTGGCAGGAGACTGCCATAATCGCAGTTATCTTCGCCTTGTAATATGTCCAAAGCCACTGTGAGTGGTTTCATGACTGTGCAGGATTCCTGAAGGAACTGATATTCCCGTTCAGTGAAGGCTTTCATTTCTAGTCGACTGCAGAGAGTGTTCAACTCTGACATGGGAATGTCAATGATGCGGGACAGGGCATCATGGAGGGAGTTCCATCTCGTTGTTGTAGGTACTATGAGTGTTCTTTTGCACACTCTCAACAAGTTCAGATGCCACAGTAGAACGGCTGGTTTTATTCCAGAGGGCAGAACACTTCCCAGTTGCACTTCTGTAAACAGATTTGGACTCGGAGTTTGCTGTGAGCCACTTGTCAGCATCATTACTCGAAATCAAATTCAGTTATTTAGATAGCGATAGACAGATAGACAGATATTCAGTAGCGGCCTCCTCACCTGTCTTCTGCTTAGGATGTTACGGAAACTCGGCGATTCCACAGTCGAAATAGGCAGCATTTCCTCCACGATGTATGCTGCTACAAGCCTCTGTATCTCAACTTTTGTCGATACATGTTGTTGAAAATCAAGCCTCGTCTGCTTCGATGGTGTCGGCATGTTTTCCTCAGCGTCACTCGGGGTCCGTCCATTAGCCACTAGCTTGGTGTTAGCATGTTGCCGATGTCGGTGCTTGGACAGATTTGAGGTGATGTTTGAGGCAGTGGATAGTTGCTTCTGGCCAGGGCATAATGTACATTTTACAGTCACATTCTTCGCCTGTAGCGCAACAAATTCGAAGTAGTGCGCGTATCTCCACCCGTCAAAAGACGTCCTGAGCGGCTCTGCCATCATTTCTTCTCCACCTTCATGAAATCGCGCTCCGGTCACGAGGTCACGTAAAATCACGTTCCTGAGGTCAGACAAGTGTTGCGGAGCCGTGAACATGCATGAAAGGGATGTTGGATTTTTTTTTCTGTCCTCGCGCTCTGCATGTAGCTGAACAGCTTAAAGTAACTAAAGTAACGTAATTTTTTTTGTCTAAGAGTAACTGTAATGTGATTACACAAATTACAACTGTAACGCGGTACATTACTGCGTTACTGGCGAATGTAATCCCGTTACAGTAACGCGTTACTTTGTACCGCGTTACACCCAACACTGCCTATATGTGTCATATATAAATCATACTCAAACGTATCACTAACTCCTCTTCTTCTCCCCTCATCCCAGATCCTGGGTGCTGCTGGAGGAGGCTGCAGACCTGAAGAGGCTCAAGCTGCCACCCGTAGCTCCACCTGCTCACGTCCCCGTCTGTCCATCAGTCTCTTCCCTTTATAACTCTCTTTATCTCTGTCCCTCTCTTTCCTTCTGCATATCTGTCTTCCTCCATTGTCTGTCTTTGTCTCTGCCCCGCTCTCCTGCTCTCTTTCCCCTAAGCGGTCAAAGTAGAAGGCCGTCCCCACTGAGCCTGGATCTGCTCGACGTTCCTGCTTGTTAAAGGAAGGTTTTCATCGCCACTGTTCCAGGATGTGCTTGCTGATGGAGAATTGTTGGTGTAAATTCAGTGAAGGAGTGAGGTACTGGACCTGCTCTACTTGGAAAGAGTCAGGAGAGAACTTTTGTTGGGATTTGGCGCTAAATAAATACAATTGACTTGACTTGACTTGACATACTTAAAAAAGTATATCGTCCATCATCGTCTTCCGTTTATTCCTTACTCAGAAGGGTTGCGGGGGGCTGGAGCCTATCCCAGCATCGACGGGTGAGAGGCGGGGTTCACCCTGGACAGGTCGCCAGTCCATCGCAGGGCCAACATACAGAGAGGAACAACCATTCACACTCACATTCATACCTACGGTCAATTTAGAGAATCCAATCAGCCTCGTCCCAAAATTGATGTCTTTGGATGGTGGGAGGAGGCCGGAGTACCCGGGGAGAACCCAAGCAGGCACGGGGAGAACATGGAGACTCACACAGAAAGATCCCGCGCCCGAGCCGGGACTCGAACCCGGAACCTTCTTGCTGTGAGGCAACAGTGCTGACCACTGCACCACCGCGCAGCCCTAAAAAAGTACATAATTAACACAAATGCAATCATACCAATACAAAAACTTGATTCTAACTTGCACAGTACAATTAGAAGATTTGTGTAAAGAAATGGATCAGACATTTAGGTTGTTGGGAGCATGAATAAACTTAACAGTTCTTTTGCAAGGGACTTACCATATCTGCTTTTTCTGGACGAATCCTAGACTGTTCTTGGCTACTGAGAGCACTCTGATGGTGTTGATGACAGAGGTAGGACATTCGGTTCCTTTAATGGATTCGAGTCCTTCTGGGTCACTCGCTTAACAGATCCGGGTTAACGGGTCTTTTGAGTCACTTGAGTCAGTATCATCAAGACCACAATCCTAGATGACACACAGCCTGTGAGTGACAGCTGTCATAACCCAGCTCTTAGGCCATGACAAAACTGGGAACAGACAAGCGGCGGACGGCCATAAAGTAAATATTTATTTAAACAAGGTAATCGACTGAAGTTAAACAATACAAAAATGGAGTGTGGAAGTCAGTCAGTTCAGCAGTGTAAGTGTGGATGTGTGGAAAATGAAGTGCAGGGTGTTGTGGGTGAAACCAAACAAAAGACAAACCCAAATCACAGCTGCCCGCTGAGATGCGACCAGGTAGAAGAGAGAACCAGAACTGCTGCAAGTTGGCCCGTTTCTATTTCTATTACTCAGATAAGTCAGTTGGTCACCAAGGCCAAGGCCTCCACTTGCTCCCTTGACCCCATGCCCACAGCTCTGGTCAAGGGCTGCCTCCCGTCTCTCAACTCTCACATTATGGGCATTGTCAATGCATCACTCTTGTCTGGTTCGGTGCCCATCAGCTTGAAAAACGCCTCTGTCACTCCCATCCTGACAAAGGTCGGCTTGGACCTCACTGACCTTGGACACTATCGACCAATCTCCAACCTCCCTTTCATCAGTAAGACACTCAAGAGAGCAGTTGCCACCCAGCTCCACCATCACGTCCACCAATGAACTGCATGAACCATTTCAATCTGCCTACAAGACCCACCACAGCACTGAGACAGCCCTCATAAGGATCACAAATGACTTCCTGAGGGCTGCGGATTCTGGCATGCTGGTCCTGTTGGACCTTACTGCTGCCTTCGACACAGTCTCCCACTCCATTCTTCTGACCCGCCTTTCCACCCATGTTGGACTCACTGGTACTGCTTTGTCCTGGTTCCACTCCTACTTGTCTGACAGAAAACAGTTCATCACTATTAATGGATCCAGCTCTCACCCTGCCCCCGTCGACTACGGTGTGCCACAAGGTTCTGTCCTTGGCCCCCTCCTCTTCATCATCTACAAGCTCCCACTTGATCAGATCATCCGCCATCATGGTTTAAATTCCCACTGCCATGCTGATGATTCCCAACTGTATCTCAGCACATCACCATCTGCCCTGCTCCCCCTACAATTTCTTATAGACTGCCTGCATGAAATTAAATCCAGGATGACCACCGACCTGCTCCAACTCAACAGCCAGAAAACGGAAGTCATTGCCATCGCTCCTAACGCTCTGCTTAACAACGTTTTGGATCTTGTCCTCTCAGTGGATGGTGTCTCAGCCTCTCTGTCCACGTAGGTCTGCAACCTTGGTGTCATCCAGGATTCAACCCTTTCATTTGACTCACACATTAAATCTGTCACCAAATCTGCCTTCTTCCACCTCAGAAACATCTCCAGACTCCGGCCATCACTCTGACTCTGTTGCTGAAACCCTCATACACGCCTTCATCACCTCACGTCTGGACGATTGGAATGCCATCCTCCATGGGATCACCAATAAAACTATGGACTGGCTTCAACATGTGCAAAACTTGGCTGCCAGGGTTCTCACCCACAACAAACCCTGGCAGCACATCCCCCACCCCCACTGGCTCCCCACCAAATACCAGATGACCCTCAAACTCTTCATCCTCACCTACAAATCTCTGCATGCACTGGCCCCTCAGTATCTATCCCACCTCCTTCACGTTCACCATCCCTCATGGAACCTGCAGTCTGCCAACCTGGGTCTCCTGACCGTCCCCTGCACAAGCAGACGCACCTTTGGGAGCAGGGCCTTCAGTGTGGATGCTCCCACTCTGTGGAATTTGCTCCCAATACATCTGGGCGAGGCCCAAACCCTGGAATCCTTTAAATCTTTGTTGAAGAGGCACTTGTTCTCCCAGGCCTTCACCTGTTAAATTTGTCGTCTTGTTGTTTTCGGTGTTATTGTTAAGCGTCCTTGGGTGTCGTGAAAGGCGCTATATAAATCATAATTATTATTATTATTATCATGATTATTATTTCCCCTGGAGAGGAGCACCGGGCCCAGGTGCTCCCAGTCAGCGGTCATGCCAATAATAACGTGGGAGGAGAGGAAGACAGAGAGGCTTACCACACCAGACAATATGCCTCACATTGGCCGGGCTGTCACACAGCTGTGTTTCTGAACTTGCCAATACTGGCAGCTAGGCTACTTGCTAAAAGCTAGATAGATGGTAGATCTACTACACGAGAATATACAGGTTAAGAGGAAAGTTACTGACACAGTTTGTTCACGTAGCCTCGTGGCAGCAGGAAGTGCAGGACCAAAGGGTGAACAGAGACAACAGACTCACCAATCCTGGGTTACTTAAAGGACCTGAGTGAAAGATCTGAGTTGGTCTGAGTTAACCCAATTCTAGTTGACGATGCTTGCCCTGGCTGCGGGCCTTCCTGGAGCAGCTTCATCCTGCACAGCCTGCGGGTGGGACAGTGAGGACAGTGGCGCTGGTTACGAAGGTTTTCTCAGGTAAAATTAGCTCCAAACTAAATCTGACATATTTTGATGACATCATGATGTCAATTGTTCATAAATATGCACTGACCTTGTCAAATAAAGATAGAAAGAAAGTAAATCTATTTTTAGGATTTAAGTGGGTTTATTAATGCATTTAGTTTTGCAAATGAAAAGTTTTGTTTACAAAATAAAAACCTTTGCTTGCAGCTGAAGATTTTGTTTGAGAGTCAAAAAGATTTGCTGCCACATAAATCAGGGTTTTTGTGTCTTTTTTATGCTATAAAACAAAACAGGTTTGGGAGCAAATCTTTCCACATTTAATTTTTTTTTAAATGCAATTCAAAAGAATTTGAGATCTCACAATTTTGTTTGCAGATCAAACAGCTTGGTTTCGGGGTCAAAAACCTTTTCTTTGTTCAGGCCAAGTTGAAGGGCGACCTGGATGCATCCTGAAGGAAAGGGACTCCCACCTTCCCACTTCCAGGCCGCTCTCTCCATGACTGCACTGGAGGATTGATTCCAGCTTTTTGACGCAGGAAACACAAAACAATAATTTAAGCCCATCGAAGTCTCAATATGAAATAAAATACAATATAATAAGATAAGGGAGGGGGACACAGACGTTCAACTAGAGAACACCAAGCAAACCCACACCGAAAAAGGAGAGAATTTCCTTGTTGCTCTAAATTATATTTCTTAACTAAATGACATCTACACACACACACAACTACATGAACCTTTTGTGTCTTTTGGCTTTGATACAGAACAAATATTAACACCTCAGAGCATTTCCGTGTTCCGGTGTTATCTAGCAACAGGTCTGCTAGCTTAGCATGCAGCAAACTTCTCTATTTAAAAGATTACGACAAAGTCTTCAACTTCAAACGTTAAAGATAGTCACAACTTATTCGCAATACTATCATCCCTTAATCGGGAACACGTATTTATGTATTTCATAGGAATTGTAGCCCACCTGGGTTGACAAATCAAGAGGGGCAGCGTTTAGCGTCGGCGTAGCTCGGCTGGAGGATTTCTTCTCCACTTCACCTCAATTTGGCATGAAGCTCCTCCCGAGCTCTGCGCGCCCTCTGCTGGCCGACTTTAGTACTGCTCTAAAGCCGGAACAAAGTACCCCGTCATCTGAATTTCAATCACTTGTTAAAACGCAGCGAGCAAAAAGCCTGATTCTCATAAAAGACGCAGTTCAACATGAAACACCTCAATCACAAGGATGTGCAGCAACAAATCAAAGTCACATCCAAGGTGACTGAACTCTGACCAGTCTACCATCCAGTCCCCCATCAAGCTGGCTTGCTCTCCCTGCCTCCCCTTCCAGAAGCTTCCTTCTTCAACTGTTATTAACATTTCCATGTTTCCCACATTCTTCATTGAAACTGTTTTCTTGTCTGTAACAACATCGACTGCACGTCTGTCCCTCCTGGTGAGGGATCCTCCTCTGTTGCTCACCCTGAGGTTTCTCAGATTTTTCCCTGTTCAAAGGGTTTTCTATGGAGTTTCTCCTCAGTCGATGTGAGGGTCTGAGGACAGAGGATGTTGTTATGATGCCATGAAGCCTGGAGACAAACTGGTGGTGAAAACGGCTCTACAAAGAAAATTACCTTGCCTTGCCTGAAATACTGAGATATAATTTAAGAGGCCATATCGCGCATGCACGCACACAAACACTGACGCACTCACACTGACGCACACACACACACACACACACAGACACTCACTGACGCACACACGCAATTTTCCATCCATAGAAACACTCATTGCAACAGCGCATGTTAACTCAATATATTTCTTTTATAAGAGTGATAAAATTATCCTTTTTAATCAGACACTGTTTATTAATTTATTGATACACGCTGACATTTATTTTTGAATGTCTTGTATGTGTGCGCGCGCGCGCAGTCAGTCCTGAGAGGATGAGGAGAATTAAAAAACAACAGTGACACCTAGCAACCAGGCGCTTCAGCAGACGTCATCACGTAGCCCCGCCCATCACGATATAGCTGATATGTGGAGACGGAAGCAGATCATCAACGGTTATTTCACCTCCAGCTGCTCGGAGAGTCTCGTACTTTCTGAGGAGCCACTAAAACTTGCAGGGACATCTTTGAACGAGCTTCTCCCAGCTTTTTTGGAGTTTCGGCGGCCTTCAGCGACCCTCGGGGAGCTTCAGCGCGGTAAGACCCGATTCACCCGCTTCTTATCCACTCATGGTCCACCGTGCGAGGCTGGGCTCAGTTCGCCTTCCTGCCCCGGACTGCAGTCCACAATGAAGTGAGATTGATAATTGATAATTGACAGAAATGTACAGGAATCTGTTAGTTTTACAGTTCGTCACTGTAAACCGTGTAAATTATTAGGCTAAGCTAATTAGCTTAGCATAAGTATTGTGACTTTAGTTTGAAAAAGGCTTTTTTTGCTTGGTGATGCAGACAAAGGCATTATTTTGTCCAAAATGTCTTTTTCCAACATTAAGAGGACTGACTTGCTGGTCTCATTTCACTTGTGAATGAGGTCAAGTTCATCCATGTACTGTTTTATCAGGCTGGTGCAGCTCCAGGTTGGTATTTGTCACTCTAATGGATCTGTTCCTGGGTCTGGCACTGTATTAAAGGCTCCGTCTATTATCAGAGCTGATAAATGATGGTACAGTGTGAATTTAAGCTTCTTGGACTCACCAAAAACCAGAAAATAGCATAGTTTCTACTGAGCCTCATTTAATATTCACACCAAGTTTTACACACCACATGTTTGAGTAGAGCTTTCTCCAAATGACAGGGATCATAAAATGGAGAATTTCAATATAAATGCAATGGTAAAAACTATAAACTGCTGAGTCAATTTGATGTTGGATTCTATTATCATCTTTCCAGAGTTGACAAGTAGAGGAGGACTGAGCAGCAGAAGGAGGCAGCAAACGTAAGGTCAGAGAAGAGAGACGGACAGGAGAGAGTTCAGCTGACTTGTTAGGGATTGTGAATTCATTGTTGCTGATGTGACAGTTAATATTGACTCCTGGTTGTGGATTCATTAGCTGTTTGTCTGTTTGAATGTGTCGGTTGAGTCACATCATGTATTTTGATTCATGTGAAGTTGTTTGAATTTGACAGGATAGTAAGTAGAGACGATGGGGAAGGAGTGGTGGAGAATAGTGGAGGAGGAGGAGAGGCAGAGGAAGCTGGAAAGATCCAGAAGGGACAGAGCTAAGCTGTTGGAGACTGAGAGGCTGGAGAGGGAACAAGAAGAAAAGGTAAGCAAGGCAGAGGAGGAAGACCAGAGGCTAGGAGAAAAGGAAAGGTACAGAAAAAGGAGGGATGCCTGGTTAGAGAGGGAGAGGTTAGACCAAGACGTAGACGAAGGGAGGAAGATGAGGGAGGAATCGGTTAGACAGAGGGGTGACATGGGGAAAAGTGCCTCAATAAAACAGGCAAGACTGAGACAGGTGATCCTCAACCAAGAGGAAACAAAGAGGAAGGAGAGGCTGCAGGAAGAAGAGAGAAGGAGACAGAGGGAGGAGAGGGAATGGAGGCAGAAAAATATCTGGGAGGGTCGCAGGGAGAAGAGACTGAAAGTGACAGACAGGGCTTTCACTGCAAGGGAGGAGAGGGAATGGAGGCTGACTATTTATTGGGCGTTTCGTAAAGACAAACGCCTCCAGTCCATCGCCCAAGCCTCCAACAGAAATAAGGCAGTTAGAGTGAAACGCTTTAAAATGTCCTCCCACGTAAGTGAAGTGGTGGAGGAGTGAGACAGGAGGTGGGAGGGGTGAGAGACAGTCAGGCTCTAGGTGAGGGACAGTAAGAGGGATGGGGGACAAGACAGTAGGGGGTGAGGGAGGAAGTAGGAACGGTGGGGACACAGTAGGGTGGGGGTTTATAAGAGGTTTCGTTTCCTGCATTCCAACAGCATTTAGAGGTAGAAGATCAATTGGCTCCAATAATCAGACCTGCAGTTTTTGCAGAATCCAGCTCTACTCCACAGGACCACCACTGGCAGTGTCAACAGCAGTACTGCTGGTATTTGCAGTAATACCTGTGGTATTACCTTAACTCTGGGGAATCATTGTGGAGGTCGTGTATGATCTGGAAAATAGTGACGTCCCTAAACTGGGGCTGCACGATTTTGACGAAAGCTATTTGCAATTATTTTGGGACAAATAAAAGGAACTCTCAATTTTTACAACATTGTTCTAATTTTTCATAGAAAACCAGTTGCGATGGTCAACTGGAGTTGTTTTCTTGTTAATGCGCCATAAACACTGGCGTTTGTAAAGCACATGAGGTCTGCTGCTGCCACTGGGCCTGTGTGAGGAGAGCTCCAGTCACCTTTGGTGACCCAAGTGTAGGATAATGATGCCAGAAGATGAGATCCTGGCACTCACATGCTGGTGGAATGCAGGTTTTGCTTTTCCTTTCATGTTCCATCAAAAAGTACAAGACACTGGTAACGGTACTCCTGGTTTACTGGGACGGGGTTCGATTCCCTGTGGTGTCTTGCTGATTGACTTGGCTTTACATGAATGGGAGGTCGGGGGAGACGGTGGGGAGGGTGAGAGATTAAGAACGTAGGAGCTGTAAGAGGGGAGGTTGATGTGGTTAAAAATCAGTATTTTAGGAATGAGTCTTTGCTCATGCGACTTATTAACGTGTGTGATGTTACATGATCGAGATATGAGAAGGCAAGGCAAGGTAATTTTCTTTGTAGAGCCGTTTTCACCACCAGTTTGTCTCCAGGCTTCATGGCATCATAACAACATCCTCTGTCCTCAGACCCTCACATTGACTGAGGAGAAACTCCATAGAAAACCTGTAACAGGGAAAAATCTGAGAAACCTCAGGGTGAGCAACAGAGGAGGATCCCTCACCAGGAGGGAAAGACGTGCAGTCGATGTTGTTACAGACAAGAAAACAGTTTACAATGCAGAATGGAGGAAACATGGAAATGTTAATAACAGTTGAAGAAGGAAGCTTCTGGAAGGGGAGGCAGGGAGAGCAAGCCAGCTTGATGGGGGACTGGATGGTAGACTGGTTCATGGAAGGGGAGGCAGGGAGAGCAAGCCAGCTTGATGGGGGACTGGATGGTAGACTGGTTCATGGAAGGGGAGGCAGGGAGAGCAAGCCAGCTTGATGGGGGACTGGATGGTAGACTGGTTCATGGGAGGGGAGCGCAGGCCGGTGTAACAGTGGGGAATAAGGGGGGGGGGGGCGATGCAGGCGGCGGTTGGAGCTCTGGTGGATCTGTGGAAACACAGAGAGACTGAGAGACACCAAGGCCAAACTACAAAGTGCAACAAGTAATGGTAGTGACAGTTCCAAAAATGTGCAGGGAGGAGAGGAGGAGAGAGGGGGAGAGAAGAGGAGAGGAGAGGAGGGAAGGGCTCCATGTAACCTGATGTGTCCCCCAGCAGTCTCAGCCTGTAGCAGCATAGCTATCAATGGTTCAGAGCTACCTGAACCAGTCCTAACTGACGGCTCTGTCATAGAGGAAGGTCTTAAGCCTGGACTTAAACGTAGTTAAAGTGTCTGCCTCTCTGACCCATGGAGAGATGCTGGTTCCACAGTAGAGGAACCCAGTAACTAAAGGCTCTACCTCCCAGTCTGTTTTAGAGATACTGGGAGTCACTAAAAGACCTGCATTCTGGGAGTGGAGTGCTCTGGTGGGACAGCAGGGACTAATGAGTTCTTTCAGATAGGATGGGGCTTTATCATTGAGAGCCTTATAAGTCAGCAGAAGGACTTTGAAGTGGATTCTAGATCCTACAGGAAGGAGAGAAGCTAAAGTGGAGAGATGTGTTCTCTCTTCTTAACTCCCGTCAAAACCCTGGCTGCAGCGTTCTGGACCAGCTGGAGACTCTTTAGAGAGAATTTAGGACATCCTGACAGGAGAGAGTTGCAGTGGTCCAGCCTAGAAGTGATAAATGCATGCACCAGTTTGTCAGCATCACTCTGGGAAAGGATCTTCCTGATCTTAGTGATACTGCAGATGGAAGAAGGCGGTCCTAGTCACATGATTTATGTGGGAGCTGAAGGAAAGGTCCTGTTCAAAAATGACCCCAAGGGTCCCCCTACAAGTGGATAAGGTTGAGAAAGACAAACAGGGCAGATACTTAATACTTAAGGGTTCCCTGGTAGGTGAACCTATCACACTAGTTAATATTTACGGCCCAAACTATGACTGTCCTCAATTTTTCCAAAGCTTGTTTTTCACACTAATTTGTCATGCTGGTGAACTTCTCATAGGTGGTGATATGAATCTAGTTCTGGACCCGTCCAAAGATCGATCATCCTCTAATCCCAAAACTCTATCCCAAGCAGCTAAGACTCTCAAAAAAGAAACAGCACATTTCAAACTTGTAGATGTCTGGAGAGAAAAACACAAGTTAGTTCGTGAGTATTCCTTTTCCTCACATGCTCATAAAAGCTACTCCAGAATTGATATTTTCTTACTCATCCTGACAGGTTCCACCTTATATCCTCATGCGAATATTTAGCTATGACTCACTCGGATCATGCCCCTCTCATGCTCCAGATGGCTCAAAGGAACATTACTAATAGTTACAGACTTTGGCGTTTCCCCACATATCTACTTAACGACGAAAACTATGTTACACTAATTGTAACAAAGTTGAAAGTTTTATTAGCATTAATAGAGGGACTGCCTCACCAACGGCTGTGTGGGAATCCTTAAAAGCATATGTAAGAGGTGAGACTATAAGCTACACGTCATGGAAAAAAAAGCAATACACGTTGAAAACCAAAACACTTGAATCAGAGATTAGGAATCTTGAAAAAGAACACTCCCAAACTCATCATGAAGCGACTTTTCATCTTCTAAACATTAAAAGGACGGAATACAATCTGCTAACCACTAGGGCGATTGAGAATGCCATGGCTAGAACGAAACAGCAATACTATGAACATGGGGATAAGAGTGGTAAATTATTAGCCTGGCAGATTCGAAAAGAGGAAAACTCAAGATGCATCCCCTCAATGAAGACCAGAGATAATGCCTCAATAGTCCATGATCCCAAACGTATCAATGACATTTTTAAACGATTTTTATGCAGACTTGTATTCCTCTCAGGGCGTCGACACTCATAAAATGGCCGACTTTTTGGAGGGGCTTGTCTTTCCGGGGGTGGCGGTGGAGACACGGGATGGCTTAGAGGCAAATATTAGTAAACAGGAGGTTTTAAATGCAATTGGTAAGCTTTCATCAGGAAAGTCACCGGGGCCGGATGGATTTTCTATGGACTTTTATAAAGCATTTGCGTCTATTTTAATAACACCGCTAATGGACATGTTCAAACACTCACTTGAAACACACAAACTTCCTAAAACTTAGGAACAGGCTCTGATCACTGTCTTGCTAAAACCAGGCAAGGACCCAAAACTCTGTGGCTCTTACAGGCCCATAGCCTTCTCTCATCAGAATATAAGATTTTTACCAAAGTCATAGCCACCAGACTAGAGAAAGTGATGCCTGACCTCATACATAAAGATCAAACTGGCTTCATTCAGAACCGCTTTTCCTCGGATAACATTGGCAGGTTCCTGAATGTAATTTGCTGCGCCCAAAATGTTAATGTACCGGTTGTTGGCCTTTCATTAGATGCTGAAAAGGCATTCGATCGTTTAGAACGGCCCTATCTTTTTGCAGTTTTTAGAAAAATGAATTTCGGCCCAAATTTGATACAGATGATAAAGATACTCCATCTTAATCCATCAGCAATGATTCCAACAAACTCTGACATCTCATGTCTCTTCTCCCTGTCGCGTGGCACTCGCCAGGGCTGTCCCTTGTCTCCGCTCCTCTTCTCACTGGTGGTAGAGCCCCTCGCACCTGCTATTAGAGCACATCCTGTAATAGAGGGCATTATGGTCGAAGATGTGAAGCATGTTATTTCGCTTTATGCTGACGACATTATGCTGTATCTGACTAATATAGAGATATCGCTCCCCGCCATCTGCACCCTGTTAGAAGAATATAACTGCATTTCCGGATACAAAATGAATAAACAGAAAAGTGTGATGATACCTATTAACTCAGCTGCTCAAGGAATAGCAAGGGGAAACATTCCCTTTCATTGGGACCCCGATAAGGTTGGTTATCTTGGTATGCAAATACCTAACCAGTTACATCAGATTTACTCTCTTAACTATGATCCTTTGTTTAAAAAAGTTGAAGCCGATCTAGACAGATGGAAGTCTCTTCCCATATCCCTAATTGGAAGAATAAATTGTATTAAAATGAATATTTTACCGAAATTTCTTTACTTGTTTCAAGCACTGCCAACACCAATTCCGAAGACTTTCTTTAAAAACCTGGATAGGCTGATATCTAGATTTCTGTGGAACGGTAAAATCCCCAGAGTTAAGCTCAAAAGCCTTTGTCGGCCCACTGATCAGGGTGGTTTGAACTTCCCAGATTTTCAGTCATATTATTTGGCTGCTCAGTCCAGAGCCGTCTGGACTTGGATCAAAGATCTAGAACACCCGCCATCTTGGAAACAGATGGAACAATCTCATACAACGGAAGTCTTGGCAAGCATCCCATTTATTTCTGTGTAGGTTCTCATTCATCCAGGTCATCGTAGATCGAAGCGAAGTAAAATCTGGTCAACTGGACGTAAGTTTATCATATGATAAACTTACGTCCAGTTGACGTCCAGTGGACGTAAGTTTATCATATGATAAACTTACGTCCAGTTGACCAGATTTTACTTCGCTTCGATCCCATTTATTCACTCTTATCACAAGCAAAGAAATGTGACCCCGATGGTAAAACTTACATCCAAAATCTGGGATGAAACCAGATCAAAGTTCCATTATGTCCGCACGCTATACGCTTCCACTCCATTTCATTTTAATCCGACTTTACCTGGGGCATTGAGAGACAGCATTACAAGAGACGGGCACAGCAGAGGCATGAGCACCATTTATATGAGCACAATAATCTGAGATCCTTTGAGCAACTGAGACTTTCTTTCGGGCTCCCCTCTGCACACTTTTTAAAATATCTACAAGTCAGAGATTTTATCAGGGTACAGCAAGGTGGGAAACTTAGCCCCTTGGAGGACTCTGTGATAGATAGTATGATGCGAGACAAGCATAACTCTAAAGGCTTTTTATCCTATGCTTACAACAGACTAAGGAGCCTGGCAGAAAATGAAGCTTCTAAAGCAAAACTTAAGTGGGAAACAGACACTAATTCTACCTTTGAGGACTTCCAATGGAAGGAAATATGTAGTAGCTCTCAATCGTTCTCATATAACAGCCGACACAAACTTTTACAGTTTAATCTTATACATAGGGTTTACATGACTCCACACCGTCTCCATAAGATAAGTAGCAACCATCCTGAATGCTGTCCTAGGTGTAAGACTGAAATAGGATCCCTTCTCCACATGTTTTGGACCTATCCTGGAAATTGTTAGAGGAATTGTGGGGGTGGAAATCCCAGCCAACCCACGGCTGACACTATTAGGGGACTTGTCGGTCTTGCCAATCAATATGAGAGTCAACACTCGCTTCATCAGACGAGCCCTAATTGCAGCTAACAAATGTATAGCCATTAAGTGGAAAAGCGAGGACTCCCCCAGTGTTTCTCTATGGCTTAAAGAGCTCTCGTCATACCGACCTTCAGAAAAGATCATGTTTAATCTTAAGAAAAAGCCATTAGTCTTTGATAAATGTTGGGGCGGATTTGTAACCTTTTTACACAATAGAGCTGCTCCTTTAGGTGACGTCCAGGCTCGGATTTGAAATAGGGCTCCATTCTGGAATTCATGTATGTATGTATAACTGTATGTGACTCCTGCTGTTATTTTATTGACTTATTTGTTTATTTATTCTCCTTTTTTTTTCTTTTTTTTTGTCCATTCTTGTCCATGGGGGAGGTTGGGGGGGGGGGGGTGTTATTAATACCCTATGTTCACTCTCAAATACTGTATTGTATTCTGTCTGAAATTTGAATAAATAAATTGTTCCAAAAAAAAAAAAGACTCCAAGGTTCCTTGCAGTTGTACTCGGGGTCAAGGTGATGCCATCTAGAGTAGAGATCTGATTAGAGAGGTGTCCCTGACGTGTTTAGGTCCAAACACGATGACCTCAGTTTGATCTGAATTTAGCAGTAAGAAGTTAGAAGACATCCAGGATTTAATGTCTTTCAGGCAGTCTTGCAGATTAGTAAACTGGCTTGTGTCGTCTGGCTCCATCGACCAGTAGAGTTGTGTGTCGTCCTCATAACAGTGGAAGTTGATCGAGTGTTTCCGTATTATGTCAGCTAATGGGAGCATGTAAAGAGTGAAGAGCATCGGTCCTAAAACTGAACCCTGTGGTCCACCATATGTAACTCTGCTGTCCTCTGAATAGTCATTATTAACATTAACAAACTGAAACCTATCTGATAAGTAGGACTTGAACCATTTTAGGGCAGTTCCTTTAATCCCAGTTTCATGGTCTAGTCTCTGTAGCAGGATGCTGTGGTCGATGGTGTCAGATGCAGCACTGAGGTCCAAAAGGACAAGGACAGAGATGAGACCTCTGTCTGAAGCTATGAGAAGATCATTAGAGACTCTGACCAGTGCTGTTTCAGTGCTATGGTGTTCCCTGAATCCAGACTGGAAGGCTTCAAAGAGCTCGTTGCTGTGCAGATGTTCATGTAGCTGCTCAAGGACAACCTTCTCAAGGATCTTGGAGATGCAGGGGAGGTTGGATAGTTGGCTAACACATCTGGGTCAAGAGAAGGTTTTTGAAGTGAAGGGTTGATGACAGCCACCTTAAAGGCCTGTGGCACATAACCTGTGACTAAGGAAAGATTAATTTGATTTAATATAGAAGTGTTGACTAGAGGGAAGGCATCCTTAAGGAGGCTTGTTGGGATGGGATCCAGCAGACAAGTGGCTGACTTGGAGGAACCGACTGCAGAAGTTAATTCTGACAGGTCGATGGGGGAGAAGCTGTCCAAGTGAGCACCAAGTCTGGGAGGTGCTTCTATGGGGACTGTAGTCTGTCCTCCATTACTGGCAATCTTTGTTCTAATATTCACAATCTTTTCAGTAAAGAAAGAAAGGAAGTTGTTACTGCTGAGAGTTGGGGGGATGCATGGCTCAACAGCACTATGGTTCTTGGTGAGCCTGCCCACAGTGCTGAAGAGGAACCTGGGGTTGTTCTTATTCTTTTCTATCAGGGACGAGTAGTAAGCGCTTCTAGCATTACGGAGTTCTTTTTTATATATTAATAAACTCTCCTTCCAGGCTTGGCGGACTTCCTCGTGCTGGCTGGAATGTGTCTTCCTTTCCAGTTGTCTGGTCTTCTGTTTTAAGGCACGCAGCTCTGGGCTGTACCAGGGAACTATTCTTTTCTGGTTGATAACCTTCTTCTTCAGGGGAGCTACGGCATCAAGTGTCCCAAGGAGTGCTGCTGCAGTGCTGTCCACAAGATAGTCCACCTGCGAGGGGGTGGAATCAGCATAACTGCCCATTATATCACTACAAGCTGTGGCAGCAAGCTCTGCTGGAATAAGCTCCTAAATCTAGAAACAGCAGTGTCAGATAGACTTCTACTGAAGCGGGACTTTTTCCCAGGTAGGATATAATTTGTTAAAGTAAATTCAAATGTAATTAAGGAGTGATCAGACAAGACGGGGTTCTGCGGAAGAACTGTAATGAGGTCAGCTTCTATTCCATCAATGAGTACTAAATCAAGGATGTGATTAAAAGTGTGAGTGGGTTTGTTTACCCTCTGACAGAAGCCAACAGAATCAAGAAGTGACTTAAACGCAGTGGTCAGACGATCATCATTGATGTCCACATGGATGTTAAAGTCACCCACTAGAATGACTTTGTCTGAGTTCAATGCCAAGTTAGACAGAAAGTCAGGGAGTTCTTCTGAGAACTCAGAATAAGGTGCAGGAGGACGGTACACCACAGCAAGTAAGAGTGGTTTCTCTGCTTTCCAGTCTGGGAGGGAAAAGCTGACAGTCAGGCTCTCAAATGAGTTAATGAACTGTTAGGTCGAGGGTTAAGCACCAAATTTGACTGATAGATTGCAGCTCCTCCTCCTCTGCCAGTGGTGCGAGGTACATGGTAGTTAATGTAGCCAGGAGGGGAAGATTCATTTAAACTAACAAACTCATCTTGCTGCACCCAGGTTTCAGTGAGTGCTAATACACCAATCTGATAATTAGTAATTAAATCGTTCACTAGGAGAGACTTGGATGGGAGAGATCGAATATTTAGCAAACCACATTTAATAGTTCTATTGTGTTGGTTTGCTGGAGCAGTGGTTTTAATTTGAACTAAGTTGCTATAAGTTACTCCTCCAGATTTGGGTGCAGGCTTATACAGCCTCGGGGCAGACACAGTTTCTATAGGCTGGGTGGGTGACAACACCAAGGAACCAGCAGAGGGGCGTGTTAAACTGCAGCTCTGCCTGCTGGTCTGAACTCTGGGTGCTTGTCAGGGATTAGTATGGCTAATAAATTGGCCTCTGTTCCTAGATAAGAGAGATGCACCATCCAAAGTAGGATGGACGCCATCTCTCCGAATCAGACCAGGCTTTCCCCAGAAGGAGCTCCAACTGTCTATGTAAGCCACGTTGTTATCTAAGCACCACCTGGACATCCAGCGATGGAATGAACGCATGCGGCTAAACATGTCGTCACTCGCTAAATTGGGCAGCGGGCCAGAGAAAACTACGGAGTTCGACATTGTTTTTGCGTAGCTGCACACCGAAGCCATGTTAACTTTAGTTAATTCCGACTGGCGAAGCCGGGTGTCATTAGCGCCGACATGTATTACAATCTTACTGTATTTAACCTTACGATTTTCCAGCAGCTTTAGATTTGCCTCAACGTCGCCCGCTCTGGCCCCTGGGATGCACTTTATGCTCGCTGGAGTCTCCACCTTCACGTTGCGGAGAACAGAACTGCCAATGACTGATGTCGGCTTCACAGCGGGGCTGCGAGCTACCGAGCCGACATGTAGAGTTTTACTCGCAGCGGGTGTGTCGCTGAGCGGGGAAAAGCGGTTGGAAACATGAAGGGGTTGGTGGGCAAACACGGGCTCACTGCGTCTAGGTTTCCCTCGTGATGTCACCCAGCGGGACTGGCTAGTTCCCGGCTGCTAGCGGTGGCTAGGCTAGGTGGCTCCGCACCCGCTAAGGTGGACTGAGAAGCTCCTGGAGGTAAAGGACGAGGACGCTAGCTTCCATGGTGCGGAGCCGAGTCTCTAACTTACTAAGCCTCGCCTCCAGGACTACAAACAAACTACACTTATTACACGTACCATTAACACTAAAAGAGGCAGAGGAAGCACTTTATTTTGATGCTATTTTCGCCCTCTAGTGGCTGAGTTTGGTTTAGCACTGCTTTCATTGTCACGAGCGACCTGGTAGTCATGGGAACAGCTAACATTTCTCACAGAGTTCATGTGTTGCCCAACTCCTGTGTTTATTGCTCATTTCTACATTTGTGCCTTGAGAAAGCATCGTCTTTCAGTTCATTTGTGACATTGTTGTAGTGATGAGGTAATGTTTCGAACTGGAACTTCATTTTTTTGTTTGACAATATGAAAATAGCAAAGTGCAGCGCTCATTTTTCTGACGGCTATTTAGCTAGCCAGCCAGGTTGGCTCTCAGTTGCTCGTTAGCTTCTAATGTCAGGTCTAGAAATGATGTCCTTGTGTATCCAGTAGAGGGCGCTCCGACTCTGACATGTCACGCTCCACAGCAACCCCACAGTGTGAGCGTGAAGGAGTGTACGGTGCTGGAAAGACAGCATCGCATACCAGACTGAAATCAAGCAGCTTGCCTCAGTGGTGAGTTTATAATAATTAGTTTCTGGAATACAAAAAAGTTTCCAATGACGTCCCTTGTTGCGTCTGTCACGTTTCACTGAGATTATCAGTCCAGCGTGACGTGATATGTTAGCAAGCTAAAGAAAGTTAGGATAACCTAGCTTAAATGTTAGCTACCTTGCTAAACTATTTCAGCGAGTGAGTCGCGGCGTCATGAAGGATGTAACAGTAACGTTCCAGTACTTCAAAGTAATATTCCGCTCACTCAGGCAGCTGCATGCTACCAGACGAGATAAGACCAGAGCAAATTAGCATGACGCTTCATCAAAAAAACAAAACACAAAACAAAGGTTGTGGCTGCTTTTATTTTCAGCAGCGCGGACTGTGTGTTTTTAACTTCTGAGGAGGAAAAAGCGTTTCTGGCTATTGCGGCTTCCTGCACGATCCTTTTAGCCGCTGAGAATGGGAGGTTGGGTCCTCATCTTAGTGGATTCATGACGCGCTCCCAGAGGCCAAGCTGACAGAAACGCTGAGATCCAAAGGCGTTTTGGTGCATTTATTATAAAACAACCAGCACAGAGCTATCACAGCGCATCAAGGATGGATTCATGAAAAAATGAAACCAGTGATTAATCAGGAAAAGGGTGATGAATGAATGAGTGGGTCGCGATCAACAAAAACTACGGCGACTACCCGACCCTGACTCTCTCTCCTCTGTGTTCCCGGCGAGTGCCCACCTTTACGCACATGCACCTCTGCACGCACACACGCCTACTCCCCCGTGAACCAACCCCTATGCAACACACACACACTCAAGCACACCACGCCCCTCCTTCTTAGCCTGTGTGTCTCCTACACAGACCGAAGTTAGAACTTCATGGAGGAAAGAAAATGAACACCGTTGAGAGGGCATGCGAATCCATACGACGCTGTTCATCCGCCTGCCTCTCACCTACAGAGACACACTGACCGACATCTTAATTAGACACTGAGCAATGTAATGCACAGCAATAACAGCCCTGCCATGAGTTCTGCTTCAATAAATCTGTTACTTTGTAAATGTTGACACTGTCAGAGAGACTTGTAAATGTTTACTGAGATGATAGTGGGTTGCCCTTCAAGGTGAAACTTGGTAACAAGTGTTTGGAATGATATTTAAGACAACAAAAGCAGGTATTTTGTCCTTTTTATATGAAGCATGTAAAAAAATAAACAAATAATCGGTCAATATATTGGTTATAATGTATTGGTTATTGGAATGTTTTATTCTCTGATATAGAAATCGGCCCCAAACATATCCTTATCGGTCAGGCCCTCACGTGATGCTTCAACTGCAAATATCTGTACAAATCTTTGTCAGTTTAACTTTCTTGATCCTTTATTTTTTGGGAGCTTTTGAGTTCTTCATTCCTCCTTCAATGCATCTTCGGTCCAACTTCCAACTTCTTTATCTCTGTATGTTCTATTTGGTTTGATCTCTGTGTCCTACACATCCGTTTTAGGAATCTCCTCTGTGCTACCAAGTTCTACTTTGTGACTGTTGTGAACCAGATCTTGAAAGATACGCCCAGCTCTGGATGAACCTGCTCCTGAAGGGTTTTCTCTATTTATCATCACCAATTATGGCCTGTATAGGAACCCTGTCTGTTATATTCATGCCAGTTTCTTCCACCACGCTGCACAGGAGGGCTCCCACGAGTTTAGCAGTGTTTCTCTCTCTCCCCGTCCCCATTCCAGCCAAGCATCTGGTTTTAGCAACTGTATCAGATTCATGTTTTTACAGATTTTGTCTTGGTGATCCTCGCCCCTGCAGATTTGTTTCAGAATTTCTTCTTTTTGCATTTAAAGAGGTTTGGACATTGACTTTTGTTACACAAAATCTAACAATTACAATGTAATTTGTACAACTCAAGTGGAGTTAAACAAGTCCCTCGGGCCTCTTGGGCTCCTGGCCATTGAACCTTTTTCTAGCATTGAACCAAAGAGCCAAGCTCATTAGAGGAGAGCTGCCGTGGCAGTGACCCAGCTCAGTGGATGTCCTCATTCCCAGCTTAAAAAGACGTCAGAAGTGGGCAACTAGTTCCTAGACATACATCCTTGTTGGAGACAGAGGAGACCTGGGAGAGGACAGATTCCCAGAGCCAGAGAGGACATGGGAGAGGACAGATTCCCAGAGCCAGAGAGGACATGGGAGAGGACAGATCCGCAGAGAGAGGAGACAGACAAGGAAGAGAAACTCCTACAGCTTGAGAAGATGTGGGGACAAAGACCAAAAAGGAGGTCAGAGAGAGAAAAACCTGTGAGACAGAACAACGGGTCCAACTGTGGAGGAACTGAGCAGGTCAGAGTGAACGTCACACTGGTGCGTACTTCAACATGGCGGCACATATCTGAAGATTCTAAAACAAGCCAACTCCTTCACGCCAATTTACACAGTTTGATTCATCAAAAACTCAAACTACGGTCAGAGATTTTCAACTCTCTCACCCACAAACAAGCCTCATCGATAAATCTGGAAGAAGAGACCCTGGAAAGTTTGCAGGGGTACGTCGACGAGTGCTCCCACCAAGTCGTCATGGGGAAGACCGACAACGCGGCGACTCCACTTCCTAAAAGAAGCCGACAGTCCAGCGCACCCTCATCACCCGATAAGGACTTCGGGGACATCCTGGAATCAATGGACAAGAAACTGACAAGTTTCGACGCAAGACTCTCTCTGGTGGAAATCCTCCACAGAGAGTTCCAGGCTCTCCGAGAGTCGCTGGAATTCAGCCCGCAACAGGTGGCTTCACTGGCCGCTGAAAATCAAGCCCTGAAAGCCTCCATGAAAACACTCACCGAGGGGCGACGGAGATGAGAACAAACGGATGAAAGAGGCCATCCTCGACATCCAAGCTAGGAGCATGCGGGACAGCCTGGTATTCTCCGGCATACCTGAGCAGACGGAGGAAGACCCCGAGCTGTCCCTCAAAGACTTCCTCCACAAACAACTGAAACTTCCGATGGAGACCGTGAAGAACATCACCTTCCACCGGGTGCATCGCCTTGGAGGGAAGAGGCCAGAGAACCGGCGGCCCAGACCCATCGTTGCGAAGTTGGAGCACTTCAAGCAGAAGGAGCTGGTGAAGAGCCGGGGCAGGGAGCTGAGAGGAACGGACTTCAGCGTGAACGATCACTTCCCTAAGGAGATGCTGGAGCGCCGCAAACGCCTGTTCCCTGTCAGGAAGACGTTCATCGACGGAGGATCCCGCGCTGTCATCGCGTGGACAAACTGTACGTTAACGGCCAGCTGTTCCGTGATCCGGAGATCACCCCTTGGCTCTGCTAAAGCGCGTCTCCTCTCTCCACCGGAACTCACCGGATTCAGCCGAGGATGGTGTGAGCATGGTGAAGGTCATGGATGAAGGTAACACCAGTTTCTCTCATTCGTAGTTTTTTCTTCTGTCTCTTTCAACACTGTGTTGAACCTAAAAACATAAAAACGCACGTGGTCGACTGCTACATGCCGAGTTCACTCTCGAGTGTGTATTTATGTGAGTGTTCATGTCCCCCTTTTGTCCTTCCTGTCGTTGTTCTGTGTTCCATGTCATTTTGAAATGTGATGTTTACATGGTTTGTAGTGCAGGGATATAATATTGTTACATTTGCCACACACATGCACTCTCATCCTCTCTGGCGCCACCACACACGCGCACAAAGACACAGGTACAGGTTCTCTTGCTCACTCACCTACTGATTACAACTTACACTCAGTAGATCAGTTTAGACACTAACAAACTAGGGTTTGTCACTTGGAATGTACGTGGAATCGGCTCACGTGAAGAACGGCTAAAAATCTTAACACACCGACACAAGCAGACATTGTCCTGTTACAGGAAACCCATCTACCTAAAACAGGTAATCGTGTGTTCAGCTCCCAGTCCCGCACGCAGGAGGAATGGACGATATTCTGTGAGATAAATGACCAGCCTGATGTCTCAGCTTGGGTGCTGGGGCAGGCGGCAAAAGCAGTCATGTGAGGCAAAATAATATCTTCCTCTTCACATCAGAAAAAACAGGAGAAAGCTCTCGAAACAGAATTGGATGAAAAAATTCAAGCCTTGGAGACATCTTATGCTGCCTCCCAAGAGGAACACCTACTGAGAGAATTGAGGGAATTAAAACCAAACGATTTACTCGACATCAAAACACAATTTCAGCTGCAGAGACGACGCTTGGAGAACTTTGAACAGAACAATAAATCCAGCAGATTTTTAGCAAACCAACTAAAACAGAACAAAGAAAGAGCAACAATGTCCTCCATTAAGGACTCCAATGGGGAAACAACCTGTGACCCAGAAGAAATCAATGACATTTTTAGGGAATTGTATAAAAACTTTACTCACCTGAGATGAACCCCTCCAAATCTGGCATTGAAACCTTTCTGAGCACAAGTGACTTGCCAAAATTAAATCAAGACCAAATAACGGCTCTGGAGTCACCGATTTCAATGGAGGAACTTCAAGAAGCCCTTAAACATTCGCCGAACAAGAAAGCCCCAAGACTGCAGAAGATTACAAAGAGTTTACAGTGTACAAGTACAAAGATTTAGTTGTTCATTTCCAGAACATCAGAATCTAGGAATGGAATCAGGAGGGTAGAGTGGAGCCGACCCCCCTCTACCCTCCCCTTGTCTTTGTGGGAGGCCACAGCGTACCAGGTGATGATGATGATGACGAAGGCTGGTGGAGTGCATCGTCATCATCACCATTGTCATCACCATCATCACCATCACCACCATCATCACCACCATCATCAGGTCGAACCCCCTCAGCTGCAGGAACTCCATGAGCCTTATAGGTCGCTTGTGTCCTGCTGTTATTGACTCATGAAATCAGAATCAGGGGAGTTCTCAGATCTGATCTCAGAGCCTCATTGGCTGTCAGGTTCCACTCCGCCCTCTCCTGTCTGTTCTACCCGTTCAAGGATTCATTCTTTTTTCCTCCACCTTTCACTTTTTTCAGCTCTTTGCAGCTTCACTGTCACCTTGCAGTTTCTGGAGGAAATGTTTCTGAGGGCCTGAACACGGAGGACTACATGTTCTCACACTCACTCCCTTCTCGATCCACGTGAAGGAGAACGTGGAGGGAGGGCGCACGCTGGCGTAGGGCCAGAGTTCTGATGTCAGTGGAGATGACAGACGCAGATCACAGCGTCCAGTCAAGATGACAACATCAGAGACACCATCGCTGACAGCAGCCAGTGATCCTAGGATGACAGATTCAAGGACACCGGAGTGTAAAGGAACACGTTTCCTACTCTCTGCAAACACAAACCAGTCTACCAGTCGACCAACAACTCAGAATGGTTCCCTATCAGGAACTGGTGAAGTTGGGACAGGGCGCATTCGGCCAAGTTTTCAGGGCCAAGGAAACGGAAACTGGCAGAGTGAGTAGCTTGAGCTGGGACGGGATTAGACGGACTGTTGTCATTGACTTAGTTTCCATGTGTCAGCATCTGCTCTCATGTGTCCCTCAGATCGTGGCTCTGAAGTTCATCGAAAAAGATGGTCGCTCATATCAGGAGATCCGACTCCTCAAGAGGGAAATGGCCGTTATGAGCAAAATCCGCCATCCCAACATTGTAGCGCTGCTGAGCAGCTTCCAAATGGAAAAATATGTAAGACAGCGATGAGTCTTCCCTCTGAATGCCTCCTGCTCTCAGGTGGATCCTTGATCCGCTGCACCATCGTCTCATTGTGTGACCAAATCTCTCCACTGTGTCAACAGCTTGTTTTTGTGATGGAGTACGCTGGAGGCTCCAACCTGCTCCAGGCCCTTCACAATGGTGGGACCTTCCCAGAGCACCAGGTACTCCTTCATTACACACAGTCACGCCGGACATGACACTCACTGAGACTTCACCCCATCAACATTTGCACTTCTCTCCCTCTTCCAAGGTCCAGAATTTTGCCTGCCAGCTGCTCTCAGCATTCCACTACTTGCACTCACGTCACATTATTCATCGGGACGTGAAGACGGCCAACGCTGTGCTGGGGGACGACGGCGTGGTCAAACTGTGCGACTTTGGGTAAGAAGATTTAGACGTTGAAGGAAAAGGTGGCTGTGAGCGTCATCATCTACAAGTGTGTTTATATTTGATGCCGTTCTGTCTCAGGTTTGCCAGGGCCTTGAGGAAGCCCACGTCCAAGCTGACGTACCAGATGGGAACCGTAGCCTTCATGTCCCCTGAGCGGATAAGGGGGGAGCCCTACAACCACACTGCTGATCTCTGGGCTCTGGGCTGCACCCTGTTTGAGCTCCACACTGGGGAGCTTCCCTTCTACTCAAAGTCCAGACGCCAAATGATGCAGCTCATCCTGGAAAGCTCGGTTGAGTGGCCCAACAACATGAGCCCCAGCTGCAAGGTACAACAGCTCCATCCTTATACTGCATCCTCAGCTGCTAACTAGCTAGCTAGCCACTGTGTTAGCATGCTCAAACACAAGCTAACGTTAACAGCCAAAAGATGCTTACTGCTGCTTATTAAGACAAAGAAAAGTGTAGCGTCCTGCTCACCGTGACCATGTGACGTCTCCTTTACAGAGTTTCCTGAGAGGTCTGTTGACCAGAGACCCTGAGGAGAGGCTGTCATGGCCTCTGATCCTGACTCATCCTTTTGTTGCTGGCGGTGTTCATCACTTGGATGAGGACGGTGACGAGGATGAAGATGAGGAGAGACCTGAGTTAGAGGACAGCAATGAGACGAGTGACAGTGATGAGACCAGTGACGAAGAAAGTGATGAAGATGATGATGAGATCAGTGAAGAAGACGAGGATGAGGACAGTGAAGAAGACGAGGATGAGGACAGTGAAGAAGACGAGGATGAGGACAGTGAAGAAGACGAGGATGAGGACACCGAGGATGAGGACAGCGGGGACACCAGCGATGAAGACAGCGAGGACACCAGCGATGAGGAGAGTGATGAAGACTCTGAGCATCTACAGCTAGAGAACCTGGTTGGAGAGCACGATGAGGGAAACAGAGACAGGAGGATGAAGCTTAAGAACCTCCGATGGATCCGTAAAAAGCTGGGTCTGAGGTCCACCACGGACAGAACCAGAGAGGACAGGCTCCAGGCCCTCTCCTTGAAGACAGACATGCAAATCCTCCATCTCAAGATGAATAAAGAGATCGAGGCAATGCGAGAAGACGCAGCTCAGAGAGAGCGTTCTCTTCGGAGGGAGAGGGAGAACCTGAAGGTGACACTCGAGGCCTGTGTGGGGAAACTGGCCGCTGACCTCCAGGCGGAGAGGCGGAAAAACGCTCTCCTGGAAAAGGAGCTGCAAGAGGTCCGCCTCCGTGAGGAGGTCAGGAAGAGAAGAGAGACTGCTCTTGAGGTGGCAGAGACCCACCAGGTGGAGCGTCACACAGAGGTGGGGCTTCAGCAAGATGAAGTCAGGGAGGAAAACCTGGACCTTGAGAGAATGCAGCAGTCGTTGGACCACGGGAGGACCTCCAGAGAGGGGGCAGAACCGGTTCCAACAGCCCCTGAACCTCTGGAGGACGCTGCTGTGCCAGAAGTGAAGAAAAGGTCCTTCTGGAAAACAGCTGGGATCTGTCTGGGTCTGACCCTGATCCCTGTGGCCGTAGCGGCCCTTATTGTCAGGCGCTGATGACCCAGCCGGGGTGGGGGCTGTACTGGTGGATCAAGAGTTCTGGTTCTCTGATGAGTCCTGTATTATAAAGCAGTGGTTCTGAGGGTCCAGGGTCTGAGGAGGCTCCCCAGCAAGGATGGCATAAATGATGAGGGCTCAATCACCGGCTGATCTTGAAATATAAGGAATTCAGGGGTGTGTAAAAGTAGCTCGACTGCGCCCCCTAGATACTTTCAAATTGTTCCCACTAGCTGCTTGTTTATGAACATGAAATTCAGCAGACGTGTGGAACAAGCTGGTCAGGGGCTGATGCTGCTGGGGCCTGGCAGGGCGGGTCTACTACCTGGATCCAGATCCTTCTCTCCTGGCAGACCTTCAGAGGACTCACTGCTGACTCATCATTTCATGTTGTTTTCATGCTTGATTCATTAAATGTTCTTTTGCTCAAAGTTGTTCTGACACAAGTTGAGTTCACTAAATAAACACTGAGTTGGTGAGTACATTTGTCAAGACCATGTTGGACTCTGTAGTGTCTCTGGACCCCTGCCCACTCCGACCAGCGACGACATGTTTAGCCGGACGTCATCGTTCAAGCGCAGGCCGTCGAGGTGGCGCCCAGCAAACCAAGGGGGCTTCCTCCTGATTTTCTCCTCAGTTTCCTTCAGGAACAGAGATTCCAGCGTCTGCTGGTCCAGCCTCAGTTGCCCCTCTTGGTCGTGGCTCCATGTGAACGCTGCTACTCTGTCCCTGACAGCTGAACTGAAACCTGGAACTCTGGTTTCTTTTGCTTTTAGCCCTACTGTCTTTTAACTCTTAATAAAAACATGGAATTCTAGAACCCCACGTATTCAAACAGCTCAGGATTTGTTTGGAACCCACATAAAAGAAGCATTTCATACAAAGATGCATCAAAAAATATTGAATTTTATGTTTTGTATTTTGTACCCCACAAAAAAATGACTTGAGTGAGGGGTAAACTTATTTGCAGTCTTTTGCGCGTGTGCAGTTACCATTGTTTTCCAGCAGAGGGAGGTAGTGGTGCTGTTTCCGGGAAAAGAAGCGCAGCGCAACGGCGTTTCCGGTTTCGGCGTCAAATTGACAAAGACAAAGGAACCATTTATTATCAACCTCATCGTTCTTTTGGCTCAGTTTCACAGTCACAAGTGTGAGTTCACCCATTAAAAAGACTTCCATCCAGGTGCTGATTCTCTGTGACTATCAGAATGGGTCCAGACCCTCCTGCCCCCAACCAACCCCCGCTGGTCCCTGAGTCTGAGGGAAGCTCTAAAAGCATGGTGGTGGTGCTGGAGAGGTGAAGGTGCGCGTGACCGAAGGAAGTGAGGAGCAACAGCTGATGTCTGAGAAGATGAAGCAGATTCTCTCATGGAGCTCCCCCAACCAGGAGAACCGAGCTGGCTCAATCCAGCCTCAGGGTCCCTGTCCTCGACCTGGTCTCCGGTGTCCAGCAGCAGCACGTCGCCCCTGAAGACCCGGCCCTTCTTGACCGCCGCGGCTCTTCGGACCACACGCTCCCCTCGCCACATGTCCCCGAGTGCTTCCTAGTGTCCTCCTGGTGGAAGAGGACATGAAGCAAGAATTTAAAGGAAAAATGGAACCTTCTGTCATTCATGAACAATTCTTTGCACCGATTGTCATTTATTTGACTCTTTTTGTTTTAGCATCAGTGAGACTTGTTTATTCTACTTTTCATTGTTTAGCCTCTAGTGATTTGGTATCGTGGAGAGTCCTCGTTTTCTAAGTTCTTGCGTGCTGCGGCTGGTGGGGCCTCCACCCGTCCAGTGGTCCGAGTTCAGTCACCTTGGATGTGACTTTGATTTGTGGCTGCACATCCTTGTTATTGAGGTGTTTCATGTTGAACTGCGTCTTTTATGAGAATCAGGCTTTTTGCTCGCTGCGTTTTAACAAGTGATTGAAATTCAGATGTCGGGGTACTTTGTTCCGGCTTTAGAGCAGTACTAAAGTCGGCCAGCAGAGGGCGCGCAGAGCTCGGGAGGAGCTTCATGCCAAATTGAGGTGAAGTGGAGAAGAAATCCTCCAGCCGAGCTACGCCGACGCTAAACGCTGCCCCTCTTGATTTGTCAACCCAGGTGGGCTACAATTCCTATGAAATACATAAATACGTGTTCCCGATTAAGGGATGATAGTATTGCGAATAAGTTGTGACTATCTTTAATGTTTGAAGTTGAAGACTTTGTCGTAATCTTTTAAATAGAGAAGTTTGCTACATGCTAAGCTAGTAGACCTGTTGCTAGGTAACACCGGAACACGGAAATGCTCTGAGGTGTTAATATTTGTTCTGTATCAAAGCCAAAAGACACAAAAGGTTCATGTAGTTGTGTGTGTGTGTAGATGTCATTTAGTTAAGAAATATAATTTAGAGCAACAAGGAAATTCTCTCCTTTTTCGGTGTGGGTTTGCTTGGTGTTCTCTAGTTGAACGTCTGTGTCCCCCTCCCTTATCTTATTATATTGTATTTTATTTCATATTGAGACTTCGATGGGCTTAAATTATTGTTTTGTGTTTCCTGCGTCAAAAAGCTGGAATCAATCCTCCAGTGCAGTCATGGAGAGAGCGGCCTGGAAGTGGGAAGGTGGGAGTCCCTTTCCTTCAGGATTCCTTCAAAATCCTTCTGCTGACTTATAAGGCTCTCAATGATAAAGCTCCATCCTATCTGAAAGAACTCATTAGTCCCTGCTGTCCCACCAGAGCACTCCACTCCCAGAATGCAGGTCTTTTAGTGATTCCCAGTATCTCTAAAACAGACTGGGAGGTAGAGCCTTTAGTTACTGGGTTCCTCTACTGTGGAACCAGCATCTCTCCATGGGTCAGAGAGGCAGACACTTTAACTACGTTTAAGTCCAGGCTTAAGACTTTCCTTTATGACAGAGCCTTCAGTTAGGACTGGTTCAGGTAGCTCTGAACCATTGATAGCTATGCTGCTATAGGCTGAGACTGCTGGGGGACACATCAGGTTACATGGAGCCCTTCCCTCCTCTCCTCTCTTCTCTCCCCCTCTCTCCTCCTCTCCTCCCTGCACATTTTTGGAACTGTCATTACCATTACTTGTTGCACTTTGTAGTTTGTCCTTGGTGTCTCTCAGTCTCTCTGTGTTTCCACAGATCCACCAGAGCTCCAACCGCTGCCTGCATCGCCCCCCCCCCCTTATTCCCCACTGTTACACCGGCCTGCGCTCCCCTCCCATGAACCAGTCTACCATCCAGTCCCCCATCAAGCTGGCTTGCTCTCCCTGCCTCCCCTCCCAGGAACCAGTCTACCATCCAGTCCCCCATCAAGCTGGCTTGCTCTCCCTGCCTCCCCTCCCAGGAACCAGTCTACCATCCAGTCCCCCATCAAGCTGGCTTGCTCTCCCTGCGCTCCCCTCCCATGAACCAGTCTACCATCCAGTCCCCCATCAAGCTGGCTTGCTCTCCCTGCCTCCCCTCCCATGAACCAGTCTGCCATCCAGTCCCCCATCAAGCTGGCTTGCTCTCCCTGCCTCCCCTTCCATGAACCAGTCTACCATACAGTCCCCCATCAAGCTGGCTTGCTCTCCCTGCGCTCCCCTCCCATGAACCAGTCTACCATCCAGTCCCCCATCAAGCTGGCTTGCTCTCCCTGCCTCCCCTTCCAGAAGCTTCCTTCTTCAACTGTTATTAACATTTCCATGTTTCCCACATTCTGCATTGTAAACTGTTTTCTTGTCTGTAACAACATCTCCTGCACGTCTGTCCGTCCTGGTGAGGGATCCTCCTCTGTTGCTCACCCTGAGGTTTCTCAGATTTTTCCCTGTTCAAAGGGTTTTCTATGGAGTTTCTCCTCAGTCGATGTGAGGGTCTGAGGGCAGAGGATGTTGTTATGATGCCATGAAGCCTGGAGACAAACTGGTGGTGAAAACGGCTCTACAAAGAAAATTACCTTGCCTTGCCTTCTCATATCTCGATCATGTAACATCACACACGTTAATAAGTCGCATGAGCAAAGACTCATTCCTAAAATACTGATTTTTAACCACATCAACCTCCCCTCTTACAGCTCCTACGTTCTTAATCTCTCACCCTCCCCACCGTCTCCCCCGACCTCCCATTCATGTAAAGCCAAGTCAATCAGCAAGACACCACAGGGAATCGAACCCCGTCCCAGTAAACCAGGAGTACCGTTACCAGTGTCTTTTACTTTTTGATGGAACATGAAAGGAAAAGCAAAACCTGCATTCCACCAGCATGTGAGTGCCAGGATCTCATCTTCTGGCATCATTATCCTACACTTGGGTCACCAAAGGTGACTGGAGCTCTCCTCACACAGGCCCAGTGGCAGCAGCAGACCTCATGTGCTTTACAAACGCCAGTGTTCATGGCGCATTAACAAGAAAACAACTCCAGTTGACCATCGCAACTGGTTTTCTATGAAAAATTAGAACAATGTTGTAAAAATTGAGAGTTCCTTTTATTTGTCCCAAAATAATTGCAAATAGCTTTCGTCAAAATCGTGCAGCCCCAGTTTAGGGACGTCACTATTTTCCAGATCATACACGACCTCCACAATGATTCCCCAGAGTTAAGGTAATACCACAGGTATTACTGCAAATACCAGCAGTACTGCTGTTGACACTGCCAGTGGTGGTCCTGTGGAGTAGAGCTGGATTCTGCAAAAACTGCAGGTCTGATTATTGGAGCCAATTGATCTTCTACCTCTAAATGCTGTTGGAATGCAGGAAACGAAACCTCTTATAAACCCCCACCCTACTGTGTCCCCACCGTTCCTACTTCCTCCCTCACCCCCTACTGTCTTGTCCCCCATCCCTCTTACTGTCCCTCACCTAGAGCCTGACTGTCTCTCACCCCTCCCACCTCCTGTCTCACTCCTCCACCACTTCACTTACGTGGGAGGACAGTTTTAAAGCGTTTCACTCTAACTGCCTTATTTCTGTTGGAGGCTTGGGCGATGGACTGGAGGCGTTTGTCTTTACGAAACGCCCAATAAATAGTCAGCCTCCATTCCCTCTCCTCCCTTGCAGTGAAAGCCCTGTCTGTCACTTTCAGTCTCTTCTCCCTGCGACCCTCCCAGATATTTTTCTGCCTCCATTCCCTCTCCTCCCTCTGTCTCCTTCTCTCTTCTTCCTGCAGCCTCTCCTTCCTCTTTGTTTCCTCTTGGTTGAGGATCACCTGTCTCAGTCTTGCCTGTTTTATTAAGGCACTTTTCCCCATGTCACCCCTCTGTCTAACCGATTCCTCCCTCATCTTCCTCCCTTTGTCTACGTCTTGGTCTAACCCCTCCCTCTCTAACCAGGCATCCCTCCTTTTTCTGTACCTTTCCTTTTCTCCTAGCCTCTGGTCTTCCTCCTCTGCCTTTCTTACCTTTTCTTCTTGTTCCCTCTCCAGCCTCTCAGTCTCCAACAGCTTAGCTCTGTCCCTTCTGGATCTTTCCAGCTTCCTCTGCCTCTCCTCCTCCTCCACTATTCTCCACCACTCCTTCCCCATCGTCTCTACTTACTATCCTGTCAAATTCAAACAACTTCACATGAATCAAAATACATGATGTGACTCCACCGACACATTCAAACAGACAAACAGCTAATGAATCCACCACCAGGAGTCAATATTAACTGTCACATCAGCAACAATGAATTCACAATCCCTAACAAGTCAGCTGAACTCTCTCCTGTCCGTCTCTCTTCTCTGACCTTACGTTTGCTGCCTCCTTCTGCTGCTCAGTCCTCCTCTACTTGTCAACTCTGGAAAGATGATAATAGAATCCAACATCAAATTGACTCAGCAGTTTATAGTTTTTACCATTGCATTTATATTGAAATTCTCCATTTTATGATCCCTGTCATTTAGAGAAAGCTCTACTCAAACATGTGGTGTGTAAAACTTGGTGTGAATATTAAATGAGGCTCAGTAGAAACTATGCTATTTTCTGGTTTTTGGTGAGTACAAGAAGCTTAAATTCACACTGTACCATCATTTATCAGCTCTGATAATAGACGGAGCCTTTAATACAGTGCCAGACCCAGGAACAGATCCATTAGAGTGACAAATACCAACCTGGAGCTGCACCAGCCTGATAAAACAGTACATGGATGAACTTGACCTCATTCACAAGTGAAATGAGACCAGCAAGTCAGTCCTCTTAATGTTGGACAAAGACATTTTGGACAAAATAATGCCTTTGTCTGCATCACCAAGCAAAAAAAGCCTTTTTCAAACTAAAGTCACAATACTTATGCTAAGCTAATTAGCTTAGCCTAATAATTTACACGGTTTACAGTGACGAACTGTAAAACTAACAGATTCCTGTACATTTCTGTCAATTATCAATCTCACTTCATTGTGGACTGCAGTCCGGGGCAGGAAGGCGAACTGAGCCCAGCCTCGCACGGTGGACCATGAGTGGATAAGAAGCGGGTGAATCGGGTCTTACCGCGCTGAAGCTCCCCGAGGGTCGCTGAAGGCCGCCGAAACTCCAAAAAAGCTGGGAGAAGCTCGTTCAAAGATGTCCCTGCAAGTTTTAGTGGCTCCTCAGAAAGTACGAGACTCTCCGAGCAGCTGGAGGTGAAATAACCGTTGATGATCTGCTTCCGTCTCCATATATCAGCTATATCGTGATGGGCGGGGCTACGTGATGACGTCTGCTGAAGCGCCTGGTTGCTAGGTGTCACTTTTTTAATTCTCCTCATCCTCTCAGGACTGCGCGCGCGCACGGACAAGAGTTTTTCAATATGTGTGTGTGTGTGTGTGTGTGTGTGTGTATCAGTATTACAGGTACATTTGTGATCACAATTTTCTTGATAATACTTAAATATATTTTGTCTTGGTTGTGATTGCGGGCAGCCGCATTTATTCGTGCCAGCAACATTTAGTGAATTCACAGTTTCCATCCTCTTCTGACAACTATCTTATTCATGGTCGTCTACTGAATGACCACTAGGTGGCAGCAGCAACGACGATTCTTTTGTTTTTCTTAACACACAAACTCAGAGAATAAGAGATTACATTTTTTTGGAAAGTATCAATAGATTCAGATGAAGCTGATTCTCTTCCAGCCATGTAGCTTCATGATACTTCTGTTTTCTACAATACCAATTAGCATTTCAAGTCGAGTGATGTTGTCAACATTGATCGTTGAATGTCTGAATCTGATTGTATTTATTTTCTTTATTTGACGACAGGGGCTTGTATCCGACGTCCCTACTGACACCTCCCATATTTTTACTCTCTCATTCCCAGCATCTTGAATTATATTCAGGATTAAAGTAGGGCCCGACCATTTATTGGCCAGCCGATTAAATCGACTGATTATAGCCGGTTTGAGAATAATCGGTAATCGGCCTAAACTGGCTTGTGAATATTTTAATTTGTTCTTATAATTCTTGCCCCACACAAAATACCTCATTCTTTTGCAGTTGTTTTTTCATTGTTTGTTTTCAAAGATGTGAGATGATGAACAAAATAGTTGGATGTTAGAATCACTGTTCTGCACATTATTATTGTTATTATGATGATTATTTTAAAAAGCTAATGGTTCATTGTTGTGGGCCTTATGTTAAGGATGGTTATTGTGTTAATATGCTGCTGGCTTCAGCAATAAAAAGGATTTGAAATTAATTTTCTGCCTCTAATTTACATCTTTGTGGAAGTCTGAAAGGCTCAAAAGCAGCCATATATATATACATATATATGTGTATATATATACATATATATGTATATATATATATATACATATATATGTGTATATATATACATATATATGTATATATATACACATATATGTATATACACATATATGTGTATATATATACATATATATGTGTATATATATACATATATATGTATATATACACATATATATGTATATATGTGTATATATACATATATACATATATACACATATATGTATATATATGTGTATATATACATATATATACATATATGTGTATATATATGTATATATATATGTATATATACACACATATATACATATATATGTATATATATGTGTATATATATGTGTATATATATATATATATATATATATATATATATATGTATATATATAATAACCGAAATCAACACAATTTTAAGATGTCTGTGTAGGTTCTCATTCATCCAGGTCATCGTAGATCGAAGCGAAGTAAAATCTGGTCAACTGGACGTAAGTTTATCTTGAAGACGTTTCACCTCTCATCCGAGAGGCTTCTTCAGTTCTAGTGAAGAGTGTGGAAGGAGTTTTGGAGATTTTACTTCGCTGCAATTTTAAAATCTAATTTCAAAAAAATTGGCAGATTAATCGGTTATCAGATTTTTTCCTCAAATAATCGGCATCGGCTTCAAAAATCGATATCAGTCAGGCCCTGGAGTAAACCAACGTGTGAACCAGTGATGGGCGGCACTGTCGCCTCACTGCCAGAAGGTTGAGGGGCCGAGTCCCAGCTGGGGCAGTGGGTCCTTCTGTGTGAGTCTGCATGTTCTCCCTGTTCCTGCTGGGTTCTCTCTGGTACTCCAGCTTCCTCCACAGTCCAAAGACATCAAGAGGGACCAGGTTAATCCAGACTCTAAACTGACCGTAGGCGTGGCTGTGAGAGCCAATGGTTGTCTGTCTCTATGTGTTGGCCCTGCCATGGACTGGTGACCTGCAGTAGAATATATCCATCCATCGTCATCTTTCGCTTATTCCTTACTATTAAGGGTCGCGGGGGGGCTGGAGCCTATCCCAGCATCTACGGGCGAGAGGCGGGGTTCACCCTGGACAGGTCACCAGTCCATCGCAGGGCCAACACATGGAGACAAACAACCATTCACACTCACATTCACACCTACAGTCAATTTCAATCAAGTCATTGGTCAATCAGCCTCATCAATCAGCCTCATCCCCAGTTGCATGTCTTTAGACAGTGGGAGGAAGCCGGAGTACCAGAGAGAACCCACACAGGAACAGGGAGAAAATGGAGACTCCACACAGAAAGATCCTGTACCCAAGGAGGGACTCAAACCCAGAACCTTCTTGCTGTGAGGCCACAGTGCTGACCACTGCACCACTGTGATGATCCTCACACCCAAGGGATGAAGGGTGGGAGGAGCAGTTTAACAGAGGTAATAATTTGACCTCTTGACATCACCCCACACAAGCATATTCTTTGTCCCACATTGGTTAGTTGGGGTCTGGTGACCCTAAAGGATGGATGAATTTGTTCTCAGCTTCAAGGAAATGTGACCTTTTAATCCATTAACATGAATCAGACTAAAAATTAAATTCTGCTTCTGTTATTTAATCATTTCCCTTAAATCCCCTCGATGGATTGAAGACTGTATCTAAACTTCAACGTGGTAAAATAAACTTATGTCATCTGCTGCAGGCTTGTCGACTAACTTTCCCCTGTGAGTGTTTTTTTCTGTTAATGCATCTTTCTGTGAATGCATTTCCTCACATTGACCACTGGAGGGTGTATTGACATGAGTCGTTCTTCAATGTGATTGTGTGTATTCCCAAGGTTGCTTTTTTGATCTTCATGACAACAACAAAAAAAATCTAAATTTAAAACTCACTACTGAAAAGAAAAGTTGATGAGGTTCTTTCAGTTTCACCTTGTACATAAAAATACAACAGCAATAAATATATTTTATTGAAACTGAAAATAAGAGTATTGAGGACCTGTGGGGTTTGTTATACAACAACGACACCACCATGCAGTCATCAGTGCTACACCATAACAATAATTACTGCTATCCTAGTAAAACTATTAACATCAACTGATATTTAACCAGCAAACATTTACATCAATCCTACTTAGTAAGGAGCAGTGGGCGGCCACACACCTGCCCCTGGGGAACTGACTACTCTGTGACATTGCAGTTACTAGTGCTTGTACAGTTGCTTGTCTCTGTGGCGGAGAAGGAAACATAAGCAATTCTTTGTGACAATGCTCCCCTATGACGTCAGTCACTATTGTCCCATAAAAAATATACACAGACATGGGAAGTACAGTCTCAAGATCCCTTCATCAGCCATTTCAATAAATACGAGTCAAAACAGACAAATCTGGTCGCCTCAAACACAATGATATGACATTTTGAATTTTATCATTGGGAAATTTGGGTTATTTGAGGAAAAGTAATACAAATTCAGGGTAAAAGAACAATACTCACGGTCTGGCTTTGTCAAATATCAAAACAGGTCATTTGACCTGTAAGATGAAGCCACCTTACCTGCTATCACCGACAAATAAGGAGCTGTGACAAAAACTTCATGGTATCATATCCAGTTTGTATATAATCACCCTCCCCGGTTTCCCCCTGTTCTCCTCATCCCTGGGGGGCTCGGTGTGGGCTTTGGGTGTGGGGCTGGGCTGGGGGCTTTGCTCACAGGTGGCATGAGGGTGGGTGTGCCAGGTCCCGTCCCTGTAGGTGCAGTAGCAGACTGTCCGTTGGTCAATGCTGACACGCTCCCCCGCTGGGATCACCCTATTCCCAGCAAAGCAGTTGGGACCTTGAGGGACAGGAGAGAGTCTGAGGGTGGACACTTCAGAACACGTGTTTGTTGGGGTAAACTGGAGTAAAGTGCAGACTACACATTGTAGCATTTATTCACTGACGAACACACATGCAGGACAAATTCATGGACGTGGCCTCAATTATTGATCCTTTGAAGTTGATGATGATGATGATGATGATGATGATGATGCAGCAAATACTTCTGTACTTGAGCTTCAGATTGTGTGGATTTACTGGCACTGCTATTTGATTCAGAGAGGTAGGATACTGCTCTACAACAGAGAAACTATATAACTACATACACACACGTATATATATGAACGCACACGCACCCCCCCACACACACACGCACACACACACACATAAATAGTCTTCTAACAGGCTGTTTTGTGCAGTCCTACAAGTGTAAACAGTGTAAAAAGGCTGCCTTTGACAGATGGAGGTTCCTTTATTTGGCAGCTACGTGCAAAACAATTATCAAGAGCAGTCAGCAGGAGGACAGGAAGTACACTTCACCTACTGCCAGATCTGACCGCGTTCTATAAAACCCAGCTGACATAAGAGAAAGTGGCAGCAATGGGAGAAAAAAACAAAACCTCAGTGACGCAACCAAGCGGTGGGCAGATGGGCTGGATGGATGCACCAGAGCTGTTCACCCGCTCTGTTGCATCACTGAGGTTTTGTTTTGTTTTTTTCTCCCATTGCTGCCACTTTCTCTTATGTCAGCTGGGTTTCTTAGAACGCGGTCAGATCTGGCAGTAGGTGAAGTGTACTTCCTGTCCTCCTGCTGACTGCTCTTGATAATTGTTTCGCACGTAGCTGCCAAATAAAGGAACCTCCATCTGTGACAGGGAACCTGCCTTTGACACATGGAACACCAGTATAATTATCATTATTAGTCGTGGTATTGTTATGTGGTTGCTGTAGTGATGATGACTGTGATTATCATGGTTAAAGTCATGTTTATCCATGATGCAACTTTCAGATGACATAAATATAATCTGTAAATGTCAGAGATCACCAGGTCATATGAACACATATGTTCATATGTATATGTACATACTACATATGTAAAAACATAAAATAAGATGGGATCAAGTCAAAGCAGTTATTCTTAAAAGGGAATAATAACAGTAATTTCTTAGATTAAAAAAAAGCTTGTGTGAAGATTTATATTTTTGATTTGCTTTTAAAAGATACAGAATAGTGCAGGTGCTGCCGCTTCAATCTGGATTTTACATCGTTAGATTGTGGCATATCCTCTTCTCCCTGCTCACAAAAAAGAACTCTGGGTTGCCCTCAGTGACTGGACTGGGATTCCTTTCGAGCAGGGGTGTCCAAACTGGTCCAGTAAGGGCCGTGTGGCTGCAGGTTTTCATTCCAACCGAGCAAAAGCAACACCTGATCCAACAAATGAGCAGTGTGGACACGGCTTAGATGATTTAAGTAGAATCAGGTGTTGCTTTTGCTCAGGTGGAATGAAAACCTGCAGCCACACGACCCTCTACTGGACCAGTTTGGACACCCCTGCATCAAGAGACGTTGCTGTTGAGTTTCAGGTGCATTTTTGGTCTACTTTATGTAGCTGCTCTGTAGTTTATTGCTATCAGACATATTTTTATTTACATTTTCATGGGACTATATATTGTATTGTCTATCTACTAGATCATTTTTTATTTGTATAGGTTGATATGATCGGCTCTATTCATTTCTCTGTCTGTCTGTTAGCAGGTTGACACAAAACATTATGGACAGATTTTTATTAAAATTTTGCCCCGGATGCGTCTGAGCAGAAGGGAAACGAAATTCTATTTTTAGAGTGATCGAGTTTTTATTTTTTTTCCACTGCCATGAAGAATTGCACGATCTTAACAAAACAAGGATATCAGAGGCAATCTTTCAGACATACTGCATCACTGTATCTCCAGGTGTGGTTTTTGCAGTTGTTGGCTTTGAAGAAGTCACTTCTATTTGTTACATAATACACTTGACAGTGTTCCACAGCCTAATCATTTCATGACAGGTGAAAGTACAGGCAGCAGCTACTGAAATCTGCTGAGCTGAGAGTTTCACAACAATAGTTTTCTTGCCGAATCACTGAGAGAGTTCTCAATGTGTTCACATCGCAGATGGAACAGATAGGAAACGGCTGACAACAATGAACACTCCCTCTCCTGCTCAGTGTGTCTTGTGTTTGTAAAGCCTTCAACCAGTGACGATGCATTAGCATCAGAATTTGATTATTTAAGCATGTCCACATTCAAGACGTGGCAAACATGTTGAAGTATTCAGATCGCACTTTTCTCCAAAGTGCTTTAATGTTGCCCGATTCGCCAATTTACACACACACACACACACACACACACACACACACACTAATGGTGGAGGCTGACATGCAAGGTCATCAGAAACTACGAGGGGTCCTGCATCTTACTCAATGAGACTTTGACTCAGTTTGAAACAGGGATCGAACCAGTAACTCTTCGATTACTCCAACTACCGTAAATGACCAATTAGAAGCCCGGGCGTTTATTTTGCAAAATCGATGTGGACCCTGGGTGTTTAAAAGAGACCAGGAGTCTATTGGTAACAGGCTTTTATTTATTTTGGCTCTGGCCATTATTTTTTCTTTTAGCAATAGGTATACAAAGTATAACAATATACTGTAGTACTTTAAAGAGCAGTAGTGCAAATATCAAGATTGTCCAGAGAGCACTTACGCAAGAACAGCACCTTTAATAAGCTGGATAATGAAAGGATTCTGAAATGTCAGGGTCGGGGGGGGGGGGGTGCTGCTGTCCCTCTCAAGCTGAAGACAGCTCCTGCTGAGAGTATAGGACAGTTTGACACCTGGCATTTAGAGCAGGTGCTTTTACATGACAGGCATGATTGCAGAAAAGACCGCCCTTGTTTGCTGTGAAGGAACGTCATGAGATGACAGCTCAGTCATACACAAATTACAGCTCTGTGCCTCACATGGCGCTACACTGACTTGTCTAAAGCACTGATCTGATACCAGCGATGCGCGTCTGCGTGTGTCTGTGTGTGTTTGTTTTTTTTTGTCAGTTCAGACATTTGTTTTTTTATACGTGCGAGATTGACAAAACGATCCTTAACTATCAAAAGAATTAAAGTTTTGAATGCACTGAAACTGAACAAAGGTCCAGTGGACAAGTTGTCAGGATTTTGGCAGGGAAACTGAATTTTGAAATTTTTCTTCCCTAGTTTGCCGACATTTACAGTCTCAGCTTGAAGAGTAAAGCAGAATAGCTTCAGTGGGATACTGAGCTGTTGGCTATGAACCAGAGGTCACTTTGAAGCAGACAAACCTGCTGCTTTGAAACAAGTCTTACACATCCAACAATTAGGACCTGTGGCTGTTCGGAAAGTGAGAACTGACAGAGCTGCAGTTAACGCACCGACTGGTGAGGTCACTGGGCACACAGACCACAGCATTACTGGGAAACTTGTTGTACTTGATGTATGTGAACTGGTGTTGTTTTAAACCACAACAATTAATGAGTACCGTTGTGATCGCATTTTAACTGAGGCACTAAGCTGGCGTAAATTCTGCTTAACACAGACACACAGTCTGTCCATGCAAACTAGTCCTCCACTTCCTGGTGCGCTGCTGTGGATACACACACTCTTTTTCACCTGATTCATAACAACACGCAGAAAGGAGCTCCAACCGTACACTTCATCCTCTGGCGTGCAACTGACATGTGAATACAAGCACGTAACCCTTCAAACACAATCGCAATGACACACATACCTTGCTGCTTCATTCTTCAACTGTTTTTTTGTTTTTTTTTCAATAGTCTACTTTGTGTTTGGGTTTTAATGCTGGACCGCTCACTCTCATGTTTAGAGTCAGTCTAAATCCCACAATGGGCTAATTTCTGTGGAGGACAAAAAAAGTTACATCTAAAAATAAATATATGAATAAATGAAAAAAATAAATAATTGTAAAATACAGGAATAAATGAAAGCTAAATGCAATCCAGTGATGTAAAATGACTCCGACTGTATTTATTTCTGTATTTCTGTGTCCGTATGTTGATGAGGTGGACAGTCCTTACATCAGTCTAAGCAGGATTGGTCAGCTGGGTGAACGAGACAACAACAAATGATTCCAATCAAATCCACAGGACACAAACTACAGGACGCCGCAGCAGGCGAGTGTTTCTTGGGGCTGGTTCATAGTGATTAAACTACAAAAACAAAACGTTTTTCCCTCTGATCTCCTTTTGCTCTCTTGTTGTGCAGGACAGAACACAGCCCCTGAGGCTTGAAGTCCTGGGCCAACAGCAACAGCAGGTCCAATAATACCAAGGTGGGTTACAGAGTTTGCTGATGTCAGATAACGGAGACGTACATTTGGTCTGCCTCTGACCACCAATGGTCCACTCTGGGAGACCTGCAATTTCATTACTGGTTGTGTCTGCTCAGTTCTGCGAGCAGTACCAGCTCGGCCGTCTCCAAGAAACTTTGTCAAACCTGACAGTGTTGACGACAGGGATGGCAGTAGTTTCCTGATGGTTAGATAGCGTTGCTTAATGGGTAACTTTAGCTGACGCAAGACCAGTAACTTATTTAGCTGTGCAGCTAACATTAGCAACCTTACTAGCCTATTCTGGGTGACTGGCGCTGCCGCTTGTCAAAGCCAATTTTGAGAATTGACTCGTACAACATTTTCCATGACTTCAACACCAGTAGCGCAGGGCTAGCATCTACAGACGTGTGCATATGTGTATGTTTGCATATATTTATGGTCAGTGTCAACTACGGGAGAGCTGCTAATGTTAGGACCGCCCACGTGATTAACGTACAGATACCAGAAAAAAGAAATATACAAAAAATACATGTAGAAATACAGTAATAAATAGAATTATTGACAATTTGATACATTTTATTAACAAAACAATCATATAAATATGGCTATGTGTCACAAATGAATGTGAAATTGTCATTATTTCAGCAACTCATTCTTAAAAATAATAAAGGACCATGCTGAAATATCATCAGACAGACAGGTGTACAAGAACCTGCTGGGGTTTGCTGGTACTTCTGCCAAAAAAGGATTTGAACACTTACATTGCATTTGGATAATTTAAGAGGTTAAGACTCCCTAAAATCATCAGAATTCACTTTGCAATCTTCAATTAACAGAAAGCTTTTAAACCATGAAGCATCCAAGCATCCATGTGTCACAACTTGAATCAGTCAAGCAATCAATCAATGAATCAATCAACTGCCTCAACTTACAACTGAGACTGGAAATAAAGAGTAAGTCAAGTAAATATGAAACTCGGGACATCCTGACAACAGTGTCGAGGTGACTGAGTGACTGAGTCTTACCAGCCTTACAGATGGGGCAGCAGTGGTTCGGTTCGTATGTGGGGTTGACACAGTGGGGGGCGGGGCAGTCTGAAATGGTGCAGTACACCTCCCTGTTGGCCTCGCAGCGACATCGCTCACACCTTGAAAGCTAAATCATAGAAACAGTTTGGATATCATTCACTTCAAACTTTTCCATGCAGGTTCAACGATTAAAATTGAGCTGCTGTTCAGAATTCACGCAGAAGGGTGTGGCTACAGCGGCACACCACACACACGTGTTTACATGTAGTGGCTGGCGGCACGTTTAGAAGGCGATGATTGGCCCCAAGGGTTTTCCTGAAATCTCTACTCCTACCACACATCAGCACTCAGCAGCAAAGCACTGGCAGGCTGGCAGTTTGCTGGGACGGCCTGTGAGAAAAAGGTTTGTGCTGTGAGAGGAAAAAGATGCTTCACTGAACTTTGCTTCCATGACAACAATATTTTTCGTCTCCTCCCTCTCAGCTTCTCTTGCCATGCTGTCCCTTGAGTATTACTTTTTGACTTGGCAACATTCACCCGTGATCTGATAAGTGACAATATGTATGTGCAACAGTTTAGCTAGGTAGCTAAGTTACAGCTACATTAACAGAGTTTACAACACAGATTACAACAAGCTCACCGTACAGAAAATTATTTCCCGAATCATCTTTATGAGCTGCAAAACAGAAAGTACCTTTCTCAAAACAATTTGTAACAACCGCAAAGGTAAGTGGTTGAGAACACACAAAAGCACCACTCTGAACATGGAAATAACATAGGACATCCTTCTTTTTTGAGCGATACTGTGCAGAACCCCACTGACTTGTCAAAAGCTTTCTCCTGTGTGTACAGTCGAGCTCTTCGCACTGATCCGAGGCGGATCTGCCCCATGGTTCAGGGATTCTTCATGGAATCGTGTGGTGCAGTGTCTGATGAGTGGGTTAATGACCTCACATGGGTGAGAAGATATAATTTGATTGGAGATCACCTGCAGGTGTGCAGGTACAGTGGAAGGAATTCCAAGCCATGAATGGCAG
Organism: Aulostomus chinensis; assembly: GCF_037954235.1. Taxonomy (NCBI): domain Eukaryota; kingdom Metazoa; phylum Chordata; class Actinopteri; order Syngnathiformes; family Aulostomidae; genus Aulostomus; species Aulostomus chinensis. Next base: position 23,563,061 of record NC_141337.1, read on the forward strand.
CTGGACAGACAGGAGAAGGGTGAAACTGAACCCTGGCTCAAAAACTGAGCTAGGCACCAAACCATTATTTGTGTGTACCATTACCTGGTAGTCTTTGGCTGGTGGTTTAATCTAGGTCACATAGAGGTATTGTACTGCCTTGACTTGGTTTCATGCCAGTAAAAGCCACCTGATCTTATGCTGGGCACATAATGGCACATGGCCCAGCACAGGTGTCGTTGCAGACCGACACAGTTGTCATTTCCTCGCCTAGCGCCCACACTGTTTACATCGCAAATGGACGTGTGCCAGTGGGTGTGTTGATCTAAAGCGTTATGGTCAGGCACAAGGTTGGCACAATCCTATGTTGAGGCATCCTAAAATGTGCATTTGCATTACTGACCAATGTGCAACAGTGGAAGCGTGCAAAAAGAGCTCAACAAAAACATGTTGGATTATTTCACCTTGGGGACTTTAGTGGATTCTCGCTGCAGCAGATTAGTGCATCTCCTCAGCAGAGAGATGCTATGAGCATTCAGGCGCAGGAGCAAAACTTCATTGATTTAAACATCTGACAGGATTACTGTGTCAGGAGCCTCAGGGTCTTTTCTCCATTTGTTGTATTGACATATTATTGTTTCTATGCTCATTTGCTTTAAGACTTAGAGCACATGGTTTCAGTGGGTGTAACCTTGACATGTGGGTAGAAATGTCTTTAGGTGCGGCAAACAACATGGGACATTTAACCAGCAAAACTAAAAACTTCATAACACCATGTTATGCAATGGTGTGACAGAGGTTTCAGCAGGAGAGAGGGCCGTGAGGACCACGTAGACAAAGACAAAGATGTTGTAGGATACAGAGTAGAGATTCCTACTTCACACCTGGTCAAGTCTTTGCCTCTGTTGACTGAAGACATCCTCTCCAACCTGGCCTCTGCCTGCAACACTCCAGGTAACCTGATGGCTGGGACAGTCTACATACAGCTGAACAAAGACATTGCAGACATCAGCTAACTGTGCATCAAAGTACTTCTCTGGAGACATGATCCTGGAGGACAACCAGAAAGACTCAGTTCCTCCGGAGTTTCACAACTGAACGGACAGAAAGACTCTGATCTCCTCCTGTTCCGTCATTCTGCTTAGGAGCCTCCAGGATGGCCCCCACTGCAGCCACAGGGGCGAAACCAGACTCAGTGGTGAATATGACGGGGAGGCCCAGACAGTGACACTTGAGCCCCCCCTGTCCCCTTGGGGGAGTGAAAAAAGTGGTCATGCATAGGAAGGGACTCTCCCCTGAGGTCCACTGTTGCATGCAGGTTCTGGGTAACAAGGTGGCACCCACCAACTGGCCCTTCATCTACATCCAGCTGCCTAAGGATGCAACAACCAGCCTACCAGTGGTTTACACCCACCCTCACAGACTTGGTCCAGTGGACGGAGTAATGAATGCTGGCACTTGAGAGGGTGCGGAGCCACCTGTCCACACACCAGACTTCTCTCTCACCCTTTTCTCCTGCAGAAGGACACATTACGATCATCTTGAACACCCATTTGCCTTCTGTTCAGACCACGCTCCTCTGTAGAGGCTCCATTTCACGATGGATACCAACAGCCAGATGGAGGCATGTGGAATGTGCATTGTTTTGGAGAAATGTGTGGGAGTTTTTTCAGGGGAACAGCTCAGATGAGGGGAATTGGTGCAGCTGCCTGTACTTTGCTAATTGTCTGTTCCCTTTTCTACACAGGAGAACAAAGAAATGTCACGAGGAAATGCAACTTTTAGTGGAAGAGGCATTCCAGTTTGCATATGAAGATTATAGAATGATGTCAAAAATGAAATAAAAACCTGTACAATGACTCACTGAATAACATTTGCTCCACAAAAGTCACTCAAATTATGACACCGTAGGTTGCATATGTGTTATGACAACTTTTGGAATTTGTTTGGCTGCTCCAGAAGAGGCTGGCTGTACAACGATGCAAGATGCCCTCAGTTTAGCACAGGGGACATTTCTCTCATCCACCTCCACTCCAAACTGCCATGTGACTTTAATCTGCAGGAATCCGATTGTTTATTGTTAGTCTGTTGTTAGTTTCCCTTGGATAGTAGGGGTGTGGTGCCATTCTGTTTTCTCCTGTTTAGGTAGGTAGGTGGGTAAGTATTTTGCATTTTGGTTTCTTTATGTCTTCAGTCTGAATGGTTGCTTTCAGAACTGCTCTGCTTCTTATGTTGGCCCTAGCCTACCCTGGAAATAAGTCCATGTTTTTCCTTTGATTTTGATGTGAATAAAACTACAAGTTTAGACGGAGATCTTTGTGTTGCTGTGGCTGCTTGGGAGTTGGGGAGGATGGGGGACCTTTTCATCTTATGTCTCTGACACCTCTAGACTGGGCAGAAAAGAAGCAACTTGAGCAAAACTCCGTTTGGCAGGGAGGCTCCATAACAGACAAACAGTAAATTAACTCGAAAAAACACTTCCTGCAGAAAATGCAAAGTAAATGTGCCCCCCCCCCCCAAAAAAATCTTTCCAACATTGATGGTGCAAAGCTGTGAGCTGAGGGGGCCAAAAATACCAAAGCACAAGTTTATTGATGCTCCATTCTCTTAACCTGTAAAAATCTGTTTAAAAAAAACAACAACAACAAATAAATGTTAGAAATCCAGAAAATACCCCACCCCCATTATGTTAACTGGATTTCTGAATGGTTTCTGTAGCTGAAAGTATGAGGGAGTTGAAAGAGAGCAAAATGGCTGCAGAAGAAAAATACTGAAGATCAGGATCTCATAAAATAAGAAAGTATTCTCACCCTGAACTCCTCCAGGAGCCGGTACGTCTTGCCCCCATAGACACAGAACCTGGCCATAGCCTCGCAGACTGGACAGCATCCCTTGAACCGGATCCGCGTACAGCGGGGATGGATTCGGGGACACTTGGGTTGGACGCAAACCGGGCCATCCACGGTGCACATGCATGGGCACGCCGTGGGACTCGGGTAATAAACCTCTCCGATGCTGTACACAAAGCCGTGGTCATCGATGCACCACTTCCCTCTGTAGTCCCCGAAATCGTAGTCCGAGTCGGTTTTGGAAGAGTGATCCTCCACGACTCGCCCGGAACTCTGTAGCAGCAGCGAGGCGAGGGCGAGGAGGAGGCGGCTGAGTGCGCGATGTCCCGGGATCATGGTGAGCAGGTTACCCGCTGTAGAAAGTGAAAAAACAAGCACAGTCTCAAAATAATGTGAAAAAGGGCAAAATTAAACCCTCAAAGTTGAACTTTAAAGCAAATAAAAGCGAGTATTGCCTATGCATGTTTTTGGAGACCAGGTCACACGCCCACACTCATCTGTGTGCGTGTGTGTGTGCGTGAGTGAGTGAGAGTGGTGCGCTCCGGTGAGTTTGTCCTCCAGCAGCGACGAGCGCCTGTTAAATGCCACCCATGACTTCATCCAAGCCCACCTGACGTCAGCCAGTGGTCGCACTTTCTTCAAGCCTGGAGAGGCCCCATAAAAACCACATCTACCCACAACTTCAAAGCTGGAGAAAAGCTTCGAGCCCTGAGGTGGACAGTGAGGACACTGACGTCATTTCGACACGGTCTTTATTTGCACTTGTCACTTCCTTTAATGCACTAAAATCATTTACCTGCTACTTTTTATAGATAAAACTGAGTTTCAAATGTATCCTTTGTAGACGAAGTTTATCCTAGAAATGTAAATGTTAATTGAACGGGAGTAATTATCTCCTACGAAGTTGCAAATGATGCAGCGGAAAATGGCACAAGGCCACAATCCATCACCAAAGCAGCTGAAACAAGATTTTCAAGCTTTTCTCAAGTGACTTGAATTTAAAAAAATAAAGCTTATTAAAAAAAAATATATAAGGTAGAATTCTGAAAGGATTTCAAGTGTGTGCTTCAAGAGCTTTTGATATTTCAGAGGTTTCTGTTTGAAGATACAGCAAACTGACTCCTACAAGCAGTCCAGAAGGACAAAAAAGCAGCAAGACAACAAGCAAGCACTGACAAATCCTCTTTATTTGGATTGATAAGTTCAGACAGTACAAAAGAAAGATTCAAAACCAGGCATATTAATAAAAACAGTCAGGGTAAAAAAAGTCATTCAAATGCATCAAGTGACCGAGGTTACGTTTGGATGAAGATGGACTTCATGACAACAGAAATCTGAAGTTGACAGTAGGAGCTTCACAAATTAGCTTCATCTTGAAGGAGTCAGTCCCACAGATGCATGGATACTGAGTGTGGATCCTCGTACGGCAGAAATAAAGACGTCTTTTTCATCATCTGAAGTTTTTTTTAAAGCACCTTTGAAACACGTCCTCCACCCCCCTTCCATTTCAGTCTTAGCACGATTGCTCGTGTCGTTCTGAAAATGATGCCAAAAAAAAGCGCGTTTTTTTTCCACATTCTTGATTAATTTAAGGTCTTGAACAATTGCTGAATACTCAATTGCAGTGTGAGTTGTCGTAGAGTTTAGTATGGCTTCCTCCCTGAAGCGGTCATTTCGCACAAGATGATCATCTGATTTGATGGGTTCAATAATAAGGGTTGAATGGGATTTTACTCACCTAAACACGTCTCTAAAAACACAAAGCAGAGTCAACGATGGGAGCTTTGTGACCTGATTAACCGTAAGGTTGGAGTGGGGAAAAGTTTGAGGTTCGTCGGACAAAGAGCGGAAGTCGCACTCTGAGAATCCAGTGTGTCAAGACCCAAGACTACAACTATGGACTGATGTCCACATTTGAATTAAGGTTTAATGAAAATCAACCACCAGTGAGTTTTCTCGTCATGAGCAACTAGTTTAATTTGGAACTGAAGTGGTCACTGTCCCCTGGTACCTGTCATGAACATGTTACTACCATTGAAACATTTGCAGCTGGGACTCAATGGCCACCTCACAGCAGCACTGGTGTTCAAAATATTCAGACTGTGAGAAAAGTCAAAGGAAAATGTCCTTAGGTTGGAACTGTGTTTATGTCTGGCCAGAACAGAACTGAACTCTGCCCTCAGCTACAACAATCATCAAGTTAGCATGATTAGAAAAGAGGAATGGCTTGTAGAAACGCCTGGTGCACCCACTCACTGGGGTCAAACTGGGCACACTTTTACAGATGAATTCACATCGTCAGTCCAGGCATGCTGAATACACCGGAGGCAAAGAGAATCAAAACTTGCTGTTTGGTCCAAATGGAGGAGGATGGATGAGTGAAACCCTTTATGCTCAGTCACTATTTATTGACCTGACTGACTGACAGACTCAGCCACTATACAATCCCAGCTCTGCCAAACTGCATGCTCAACTACGGTGCTGCAGCTACGTCCCAGAGGAACACAGCTGCAGCGCTCAGAGGTCTTCTACGGCTACTACTGTGAGACTATTACATATCATACTGCTGGCCACTCTGACTGATGGGCCCAAGTGGTGGTGGCGGCGGCGGAGGTGGTGGTGGTGGAGGAGGTGGTGGTGGTGCTTCTTCTGGGGCAGGGGGAGGTGCTGCAGCCATGTCTGGGATGTCTTCCTGGGCTGTTGGAGACTCCGGGGCAGCTGCTGAGGGGAGGCTCTCTGGAAGAGGGGGCTTGCTACTGTTGTTGCCCTCATCAGTGGCGGCGCTGCTGCTAGGAGCAGTGCTCTCTCTGGGATGTTCTGGAGGAGGAGTTGCTTTATCGGAAGCAGAGGAAGGGGGGTCAGATGTTGGAGGTGGAGCCGGTTGAGGGTCCAAGGAGGGTTCTGTTGGTGACTCTTCATCTGGAGAATGACAGAGCAATGTTACTTTTAAACTTGAATTACTACAAGCCCCCGGTCCCGACTGTAGGTGAGAAATCTTTAACAATGGCTCAAAGATCATTTCTCACTTCTGAAAGCATCGTTTCAGAAAACACAGTTTTAAGAACTACGATTGTTACTGGCACTAAATACACAAAAACGGGGTAGCCACTCCTACACTTCGTAGAATGAAGCATGACATTTGGTTGGCAATTACAATTTTTTCGTAACCAAGTTCAAAAACACTTGCAACTGCAGGCTTTTTGAAGACGAACTGCAGGACGATTATCGATTCGTTACTTTCTGCTGCAGCCAGTGGTCAACTACACCCCTCCACCAAATTGGATGAAGAATAAAAGAGGAGGAACAGGGAGGCTGCTGCTCTGGGGAAGCTGCGCAGGCACCTAAAACACTTGAGTTCATGAGAATCAGCACGTAACACTTTGGCTTGATTCGTAAAGGGTGGATCAACAGTGTCATGTGTCCTGGCACCTGTCTCCATGGGCGTGGACTTGTCTTCCTTGGTCCCTGAGGCAGTGTTGGTAGAGCTGTTAGTATTTGTGCTGCTCTGTGCTGCAGCCTTGTTTCCAGCAGCCTCCTGATGTTGCTGCTGTTGAGCCTGCTGAGCCGCTTTCTCTGCCTCTTCAGCTGCCTCGCGCTCCCTCTCCTCCACTCTGCGTCTGGCTGCCTCTTCAGCAACCGCCATCTCTGCCGCCAGCTTCTCCATGTCAACCTCAACCTTCTGACTGCACAGCTGGAGACAGAAATAATGATTACAGCAACACCTTCACCTCAACTCTACCTCTGATGTCATTGGTTTGAAGGTAAATGCATAAATGAATCTGTGGTCAAACACCAGTACAAAATGAAATGTCACACTGTCTGCAACTTCTGCTCCATCGAGAGTAAAGACACACCCGCTTGAGTTCAGTGTTGAATGAGTCCGTGGTCTCCAGAAAGCGTCTCTTCTTGTCTTGGTGGCGATCTTCAATCTGTAAAAGTTCAGCCTCCAACTTCCGCTACAAAAGACACGGGTGAAAGTTCAGTTTTTCCCTAAGGTTGATTAAAGGGCTGTGACATTACATCTCAACATTTAAGTGAGTAAGTCGGTAACATGTATTCATATAGCACCTTTCACAGATGCAAAATCACAAAATGCTTGACAGCAATAAACAAAAACACAAAATTAGAGACCAGTGTAAACACAATATTATGACTGCTGGCACTGGTCTGGCAGACAGCAGCAGGGAGAGTGCCATAATTAACAAGGAGCAGCTGTTTAGAAGGCTGTCTGAACCAAAGGCCTGTCTTAATAAGAATGTTTTGAGCTGCTTCATTAAAAAAAAAAAAAAACAAACACAAATCACAGGATTCCAAGGATCTTAGATGAAGGGAGAGCATTTGCAAGCTTAGGTGCGACTGCCTGAAAGAAGCAGTCCGTCCTGGACAGACGATTTGCTGTAAATGCAGGGAGGAGATCTGCACCATATTAAGGTGACTGACCAGGTGGGAGCAGTGACGAGGGATAAAATAGGAGTGATGCATGACCTCCTGTTAAAATCTGGGCAGCTGCATGTTGGATGGACTTAAAGTTCCTAAACAGAAGTTTGATTCAGACAGGTACTCAGAGCATTGCAGTAATACAGGAGTGGGAGGGCAAGAACGATCGGTTCCATCTCAACCTTTGTTACAACTGATCATACCTTACTGATGCTCCTAAGCTGGAAGAAACAGGAAGGGACAAGTTGCCTGACATGACTCTCAAGAGACAGAGACTGGTCTAGGAAGACACCTAAATTAAGAAGGCTGCACTGAATGTAATCAATGAAATGACAGTAACTACATTTCCCAAAGCAATAAGAAGAGCCTCTGTCTTATTTTCGTTCAACTGGGACAGTTTTCATCATCGAAAATTTAATGGAGTCCAGACATTCAAGTGAAGTGCTCAATTGATCATGCTCACCAGATTTAACAGCAGATCAGGATGTCTAAGTGTAAAATATCAAATGTAAATGTGTTCACTGATCGAGTCAGAACAGGACGTTCAGTAGGTAAGTGTGCAGTTTTGCACGCCACACACATCAAATACAAGCTTCATCATGAACGTATGGACAATCTGACAATTATGGAACATCCTCAATCCACAACATGACTGTAGCGATGGCCACTGCAGTCAATCATTTACATCTATATCTATACCCCCCCCGTAAATATCCTTTCAGCCTACCTGGTGCACCATAAGAGACTGGACCTGCCTCTTTAAGACCTGCATGCGAGCTGTTGTGACCACCGAGCGGACGTCAGGCACCACAATCTCACTGAGGATGTCACTGATGAGCCGGTGGTTTCTCTGAAAGCGAGCCGCTGCTGTGTGTTTCACTGAAAAACCATCATCGTAATCTACAGAAAACAAACAGACCGCTTTAACTTTTGAAGTTGTGTTTTGGACATTGATATTCTTTACTGAAAAACTAAATAATTCAGGAATATCTAGATGTAAAAGCTTGCCGTCTGGATCCTCAGCTGGCTGGATGCTCATGTATGGCTCTCCTTTGTCCATACGACTCTGCCGCTGCCTGCTCTCCTCCTCCATTGCAGCCTCAGCCCGGTTCTTGGCGTTCACATATGCCAGGTAGGCAGGGGAGTTGTGGTAGGCCTTCAAAGAGTCATTGTACTCAATCTAGGAGGGAGAGAAAATGGGAAATTAAGATGAAACTACATGTCTGGTCTAAGTTTACGGTGTCAATACCTTTACCAATTAATTGTGCAGGGATGCATCCCAGGACAGTTTGAGGGGACAAGATAATTGAAGAATACGCCACACTTAGGAATCACTTGCACTGTGTGATCCATGCCATGCAAAGTTAAGCTATTTTGACTAATTTGAAATTCTTTGTGTGCACTTTAAATATATAGGCTACCCACCTTCTCAGCTTCGTACTCGTTCAGGTAGTCCTGCTTCTCCTCATCTGTCAGGTCCCTCCACATCCCTCCAATAATCTTTCCAATTTCCCATAGCTTCAGGTCTGGGTTGGATGCCTTCACTTGGTCCCATACCTTGCATGTTCACACACAGGTAAGACACCAACGAACAGGCAAATGCATTAACAAAAAACACACAGATATCATATGGTCAATTGCATGGCCACTGCAGTTTAGTGAAAAAGAGCAAGACTGAATTAGAAGACAGAGCAGTGCAAAGATGAAAACCGTGCCAATGTCATGTAACTTTTAATCAAAACTGACTGACTGGCATAAAGGTCTTTCAAAGGGCTGGCAAGATATGAAAAACTTCAAGAATCAGCTGTTCAATGTTGTGATTTATTTTATTGTTTTTTCCTTTATGCAGAATTTAATATTCCAATTTCACTGCAAAAACTAGAGAAGCAGAGAAGAGATTAGCACATCGAAGCAGAAATGGAGGACAGAAGCAGTAGATCATGCTAGCATGAAGGAAACACAAGGAAATCTGTTTTTTATTATTCAACAATGACAAACAAAACAATGAAAAGAGTGGAGAGTCTCCAGTAGGTGGTTGAGGTGATGGTGAGGCGTCATGGCTTAGCTGTTTCCCACCCTCAAACCCCTGCAACCTTTCAGGGGATGGGAGGACAAGCAGTAAAAGCAGACACCGTGGATGGGTGTCTTACCTTCCTGCTTACCTTCCGGCTGTACCGCATGTAAGGCATCAGTGGCTTGTCTGGAGGTTTGGGAGGCTTTGGGACAGTGATACCTGAGGAGTTCTGTGGACGAAAGACAGAAGTGGGTAAGAGTGGGAATGAAGGGATAAAAATGAGGGGGAAAAACCCATCATCTGATTATGGTTGCATCATAATGACGCCTGGTTAAATCTGTGCTTGTAAACATGACAATACAGACAAAATCAAAGGCTCTTGAAAGCTTGCTTTTGACTGGGTTTATCAAACTTTGACATTTGGTAAAAACTTAATTCCTTCACTACTCGAATGTTAAAAGAGACACTAGTGTCGTCTTGTCATTCAATACCAGATTTAAACTCCACTCTGCAATTAATTTCGGATGTTGTAAAATTGTTTTGAGACAAAACGTAAACCAATTTTGCACTCAATTTTGCTCATTTTGTACTGCATCGAATCGAGTTGTAGGTGCGCTCAGCTGACACCACAGCTTGGGGCTGTGAGATTTGATGATACACACCAACAACAGACCAAAAAAAAAAAAAATGCTGGTTAGGCACGATTGTTTATCTCGGCGCTTTAGACTTGCTAGAGAGGTTCCTCTGTTATACAGACGTGGTTTGGGTATGAAAAGTCAAAGGACTAGAAAACTGTACTCGCCGAATATGCTGTAGAATGATGCCCACAGCTGAGAAGAAGGGGTTAATGTCAAACTGAAGACCTTCACAACAGTAGAGGAGAATATCCCCAAAGTATTAAGGAACCTTGGGGTCATTTTTGACCAGGACCTTTCCTTCAGCTCCCACATAAATCATGTGACTAGGACCGCCTTCTTCCATCTGCAGTATCGCTAAGATTAGGAACATCCTTTCCCAGAGTGATGCTGACAAACTGGTGCATGCATTTATCACTTCTAGGCTGGACCACTGCAACTCTCTCCTGTCAGGATGTCCTAAATTCTCTCTAAAGAGTCTCCAGCTGGTCCAGAACGCTGCAGCCAGGGTTTTGACGGGAGTTAAGAAGGGAGAACACATCTCTCCACTTTAGCTTCTCTCCTTCCTGTAGGATCTAGAATCCACTTCAAAATCCTTCTGCTGACTTATAAGGCTCTCAATGATAAAGCCCCATCCTATTTGAAAGAACTCATTAGTCCCTGCTGTCCCACCAGAGCACTCCACTCCCAGAATGCAGGTCTTTTAGTGACTCCCAGTATCTCTAAAACAGACTGGGAGGTAGAGCCTTTAGTTACTGGGTTCCTCTACTGTGGAACCAGCATCTCTCCATGGGTCAGAGAGGCAGACACTTTAACTACGTTTAAGTCCAGGCTTAAGACCTTCCTCTATGACAGAGCCTTCAGTTAGGACTGGTTCAGGTAGCTCTGAACCATTGATAGCTATGCTGCTATAGGCTGAGACTGCTGGGGGACACATCAGGTTACATGGAGCCCTCCTCTCCTCTCCTCTTCTCTCCTCTCCCCCTCTCTCCTCCTCTCCTCCCTGCACATTTTTGGAACTGTCACTACCATTACTTGTTGCACTTTGCAGTTTGTCCTTGGTGTCTCTCAGTCTCTCTGTGTTTCCACAGATCCACCAGAGCCCCAACCGCTGCCTGCATCGCCCCCCCCCCCCCTTATTCCCTACTGTTACACCTGCCTGCGCTCCCCTCCCATGAACCAGTCTACCATCCAGTCCCCCATCAAGCTGGCTTGCTCTCCCTGCCTCCCCTTCCATGAACCAGTCTACCATCCAGTCCCCCATCAAGCTGGCTTGCTCTCCCTGCCTCCCCTTCCATGAACCAGTCTACCATCCAGTCCCCCATCAAGCTGGCTTGCTCTCCCTGCCTCCCCTCCCATGAACCAGTCTACCATCCAGTCCCCCATCAAGCTGGCTTGCTCTCCCTGCCTCCCCTTCCATGAACCAGTCTACCATCCAGTCCCCCATCAAGCTGGCTTGCTCTCCCTGCCTCCCCTTCCAGAAGCTTCCTTCTTCAACTGTTATTAACATTTCCATGTTTCCCACATTCTGCATTGTAAACTGTTTTCTTGTCTGTAACAACATCGACTGCACGTCTGTCCCTCCTGGTGAGGGATCCTCCTCTGTTGCTCACCCTGAGGTTTCTCAGATTTTTCCCTGTTCAAAGGGTTTTCTATGGAGTTTCTCCTCAGTCGATGTGAGGGTCTAAGGACAGAGGATGTTGTTATGATGCCATGAAGCCTGGAGACAAACTGGTGGTGAAAACGGCTCTACAAATAAAATTGCCTTGCCTTGCCTATTATCGCTACAACAAATGCATTTGGTTGCGATAGCTTTAGTTCCTATACTTTAGGTATAGGATTATTTTTAGCGGCAACAAGCTGAGTACATATGTCTAAGCTGGTCACCTCACAAAAGCACATTTGGAAAAATCTTTAGTGTGGGAGATGAACTAGAGTGAAAAGGTATGTTAGCTGCAATCCATGTAAAAATGAATCTCACATGACACAGGAGCACCACAGTAATTCAAGAGCACCTGATATGAAAACAAGTTGGAGCCATGGATGAAGCAGGGGAAGCAAGGTAGGTGACTACAAAAGGCCATGCACATTGTGTTTTGAGGGAAAGACACAGCAGGTATTTAGAATTATCTTTCAAGTAGCTGTGCTCGCTGGCTGTCCACTTTAACTAGCACAAGACACCTACTATCCCACTAATCTCAGTGGTAACAACACCTCAGAGCTACAGTGCAGCCGCCAGGAGGTTGACTAGCCATCTGTTAACCATTTCCTACTACATACACAGGCTTCTTTAAACCCAGGTGAACTCAATAAAAGCCAATTTATCCTTTTCCCACTGTGAGGGGATGAGTTGCGTTTGTTTTTTCTTCTTGTGCATTGTGTTCGACATCACAAATGTAGTCACTACCTGTGTCTGTGTGTGTGAGTGACATTAGATTGCAACGCTGTATAAAGGGTCAACCAATATGTTTTTTTTCGGTGCCAATACAGATGACTAGTAATCAAGAAAACTGAAAGTATTAAGAAAAGATACACATTTGCAGAAAAAAATTGAGTGACAAAATTAAAGCAGCAGTCCAGAAACAGGTGTCACTCCGGCTGGCCAAGAATATGACGTGAGATTAACCACACTAAAATGAGCGGCTACGCCTTTTAGCATCCAATCTTACAAAACATCAACTTTAGGTTGCCACTCAAATGCTGTTCCTCACCCAGCAGACGTGAAAGAACAGACGGCAGTTTCAGCAAAGAATGTGATGGCTAATGCTGTTAAATTGTGGCACACATGCACTGTGAGGAGGTTACGAAGGAGGTGGAGAACAACTAGAGGCAAGTTGAGGAACGGAATTAGCTGCAAAATGTAGTAACTGTTGTACAATTGAGGGACAAGCTCTGTAGGAAATGTTGAAGTATTGCATTTGATATTTGCACATTTTTACAACTAAATTGTTAATCATATGTCAGTTTTACTGAATTTCTGCAGTGCTTTGGCAATTTACATTTCTAATATATCACGCCAATGAAGCTCTTCTGAATTGAACAGCTTGGGGACACACTTCATACATGTTCACGAGGGATTGTGTGATGTGACAGACTGCTGAGCTACTTTGTTTCGACTGGACCTGAATGCTTGGCTGTTAAGCTTGCACTAATGGGAGGGAGGAATTCAGTCAATTAACAATTTAAAGAAAGGTTTCGTTGCCTACTGGACCCTGTGTTCTGTACACAAGTACAGTCCTGCACCTAAATCAAATTCAGGACCACGAGATGGGAGGCAGACAGGGGAGGTACACCACTGGCCACGGTTGGCTTACATCTATGACAAGTAAAAACACCTATTCTTTGTGGGGATTAATGTTAGGTTTGATATATGGGAACTGAAATAGCTTCCAAGTTGCAATGTCACCATTGGTATCCCAATATGTAGACATATCACTACAAGAAGGTACTCAGGAATGTTCAGCAGTGTGACTAGGAAACACAGCATGGTCTTACCTTAGAGAGAAATTGTAATACTTATGGTTTTGGAACTTCAGTATGATGTTAAGGGTTAGGGTCTAATGTGCTATGGCTGTCTGTAGGGCACACTAACCCCCAGTGCTAGGCTCCCTGATGTGTAACCAGCTAGATGGTGCTATGTGGTGAGAAAGTCCCGAAACATTCTGTTTATCACTTTTCCCCAAACTCCAAGTCATACTTTTTCATGTTCTCTCACAACCCATCACTTTCTGCATCAACAGTTTGTCCTACCTCCCAAGCTTATTCACACCCCTACAATTCAATATATCGATATGCCTGCAAACCTAAGTTTCTTCTACCTTTCAGTTTACTTTAAAAACCCTCCATCAATTCATTACCCTGCTGGAGCCTCCGGAGCTCCCTCCCAGTCGGAGGTTGTTGTAGGCCAGATGGCTGTAAGGGTTGTAGCCCACAAACCCTGGGGTGGAAGGCATTTGCTAATGGAAGACAAATGAGACAAAACACAAATGAGAAATGGCTTACAAACAAGAGGAGGAAAAGGGATTAACATAAATAAGTGAAAAGGGGGGAAAAAACATGAATATATATGTATAGTTTTTGCTTTTTTTGTTTTCCAAGACATCATCATGCAGGGCAAAATAGGGCAAGTGATTGGCAGGCTAGCATTCAGAATGAGACCACATGTATGAATGTTGCATAATACAGGTAGGTAGGTATATCTATCTATCTATCTATCTATCCATCTATATGTATCTCAGGAGTTTTACCGGCATTGAATGATGTTGGATTTAACCTTGGTGCATCACCACAAACACTACACTGTGCTGAGCTTGTCGGTGCAGCAATACAAGTTTTGTTGTACACGCAGTTTCCGCCTGCAAACATTAGTTATCAACTCTGAAACCTGATTGAATTTAAAGCTTTTAAACACTGATTTACTGAATGCGTAAAAGCTCAAGAAAAAATTACCCCATCTGCCCACGATCTTTGATAAGACAAGAAAAAGCAGGTGTGAGAGCAATGACACTTAACTGAATGAGAACTACATAAATTATAATAAGAACTGTGGAGAAAGAGGGAATAAAGCAGTGAGAGAGAAGGATGAAAAACAACCCAGAAGTGTGTAAAGAGGTAAAGTTGTCTTTTGGCCACTTAATTTCAAATGGCAAGATGGAGGCAGAGTTAGACACTTACTGTGGTTGGGGGAGGGGGTGGAGGAGGGGCATATGATGGTCGTTCTACAAAGAAAAAGAAAAATTATTTGATTGGTCAGTGTGTGGAAATTTCTCAGTTCCAAGATGCAAAGTGATGTATACCAATATTAGTGGAATATTTTACACTGATGCTGTGACAGCACAATCAAATGTAGATTGTCGTGTTTCAGCCTCAGGTGAACTATTAAGTCGGAGAAAGTTGCAAATACATCTGGGAGCAACAGCGTTTAACTCTGGGAATCCGGCACATTCTGGATTGTTGCCGAGAAGCATTAACTGGACAAAACCCGTGCTGTGTGTAAAGTATGCAATCAGAACTTTCACCCACCCCCCTGATAACATGAAGGAGGACACAGGTAAAAACTTGCCCTTTTAAAAATGATGTGTAAAAGTAAAAATGTTCAAAATGAATGCTAATGAGCAAGTAGATTCATGTGTTAAATGGAAAGGTTCAGCCCACGGGCTGGGAGCTGATAATACAGACTCTGTGGGTAGTTAAAGTCGGTGATATTGTACCATTTCACTGATTCTCTACTGGAACTTTAACTAAGTACTGGTTTGACCGTTGACTAACACTAAATAAAAAAAAAAAGTCAGTCCACACTTCCAGAGTAGTTGCCATTTAGGAAATGTCTTAACAAATGACAGGATTAACACAATTCATATACAATCTTCGTCATCTGCACCATCAGTAATGTGTTTGCTTGCTTACTTGACATCGTGGCAGCAGACGAGCGAGATCAGACTAGCTCCATGGTAGTAAACCTGAGTAAGAAACAAAGAAAAACTGTACAATCACACAAATGAACAAAACTACTCCAAGCCCAATCATTCTGGCGTTCAAATTTTGTAGAAGCAAATGACCGATACCAGTAAACGATTACGAGTAGTAAGTAATTGCCGAAGACATAAATGACTTCGGAGGCTGACAGCGAGTCCTGGCCCACGAACGTTAGCCAAAACCGCTAACAATGACATAGCCAAAACTGCTACCAAGGAAACCATTTGCTGGATGATAATGTCGAGAGGTAACGTTGACATTCAATGCAGGCACCACCCATACCACCTAACAAAATATGAGCATTTACTCTGCGCGGTGCACCTGAATGTTTAGAGTGGTTACAGGATGTCGGAAATAACCCTGTTAGCTTAGTGAAGTTAGCACAACGGACGACACAAATTCAGCACAACCCTTCGCACATGCGGTAACCTGCTACCCTTGGTACCAACGTTAGCATGCCAAATACATTTTATATATCTTATATCAAAGTCAGAGGATAGCAAAGTGTAATAATTTCAACTAAACTACTCAAATCGATGTAAACATACTCAGTCCTTTGTTCCCTCACTAAGGCCGCTTATTCCGCCTTGAAGCTCTTCTTCTTCTTCTTCGTCGTCGTCGCTGTCGTCGACTTCTTCTTCTGTTTCCGGTAAACTATGCACCGCTCGATGAGTTGCTGCCTCCCACTGTTGCAGTTACGGTACCTCTACTGCCACCGTCTCGCATCTGTATCCTAAAATATAGACTCGTATGTTTGATGAGGCATATTTATATATGTCTCTAAACACTTGTGATTTTTGTGACACCTGATGGCAGCGTGTCTGCGGATAAATAAAATCCCAAATAACTGTCGTTCTTCTTGTTCCATTGCTTGGCGGAAGAACGTGTAGTCCCCCTCATCAATGAGGTGTGTGCCCCCCATGCAGCAGTGAATCACATAGTATTTTGCACTTGCAAGTTGTGTTTGGCCTGTGGTCATCCACAATCAAACCATTGCCCAGGGGCTGTCATATAAACATCTGGGTGTCTTTATTGCCAACTCGCTCACCTGGAGCACACATGTTAAAAGCTTCTGCTGCAGATTACAGCAACGGTTGCATTTTTTTTTTTTACAGCGTCTGAGAATTCATGGTGTTGATCAAAGATTTAGTTTGATTTTTATTTTAAAAGGCACTTTTAGAAAGTTGGATCAGGTACAGCATCACAGCTTGATTTGTTAACCTCTCTATGTAGAGCTAAAGAATAAACTATTTTGGCTTATTCATGCTGTTGGAAAAATTATTGGTATTAAAGAGCACTTCACCAGCCAGCGTATTAATGAACATGCCACTCTGCAACAAGCAATTAAGATTATCTACAGTCCATCACACATCCTGCATGGTGAGTATGAGCTGCTCCCGTCTGGTAGAAGGTTTAGAGTTCCTCACTGCAGACTGGACAGACTCAAAAACACATTTGTTCCCGTGTCAATTAAGCTGATAAACAAGGTCAGATAAGACCAGAGCTCAGATGACTTGCGTTTGTTTTGCACAGGTTGTTACTTTTATTTATTACAATTTTCAGCACTTTATTCCTTTTATTAGGTGTTATTTATTCATTTTTTAATTCTGAGGTTACTGCATTGAGTATGTTCTGAGCTTTGGGGGCACGTACTTATGTATGTATGCTCTGAGCTTCATGAGCATACACATCATGCATGCATTTATATGCTCTGAGCTTTGCGTGTGCACATATTTAGATATGTGCTCGTGTATTTGCACACGCATTCATGAATGAGCTCGAACTTCAAGGACGTATGCGGTACCATGCGTGGCAGCACCATGTTTTTGCACTCTTCTCTTCGGCACCTTGTATGATATGGATGGGCATGTCGACTGTAGGCTTGTTATTGTGTTGTATTGTTTGATGATATTTGCACTGGGAGGAACTTAAAAGCGCTCCAGCACCGACTGTTTTTTTCTCATCCCTTACTGTGACAAACACCTGAAGGCTCATCATGAATCTCTTGCCTTTGAAAAACACACACATGTTGAGCCCTCCAAGAGGCACAAGGAGAACATGTGTCTTTGTTTTGAAGAGAAAAATCAAAATGGTCGATGCTCCTGACCGTCCAGGTTGATGAATGAATCCAAGGTAAAAGAAAATATGTTGAGGAGCTTCAAAAGGATATGAAGGCCATCCGTCTCTCTGCTGCAACTATAAATAGTATCATTTGTCTATAAAATTGTTAAAGTACATCTCTGTAAAACTTGGTAGCCTTATTAACATTGAGGAAAACAAAAAAAGAGGTATAGATCAACTTACAACAAAGAATAAAGTTCTTTATTATCCTTGTTTTTAGTGTGTAAAAAAGATTTAAAGTGCATCAATTTGCCTGAAATTAAAAAAACCTAGTTTTCTAGTATTTAACCTATAAATATTTTTGACCAACTTACAACACAGAATAACTTTATTCTCCGTCTCTCTCCGCCTTTCCTTTCATTCCTTTTCCATGGAGTCTCTTGAGGGTTTTCTGCGCTGTGTTTGCGCATGCTCGGTCCCACAAAAAACCTCACACTTTATTCTAGTAAGGCAAAAAAAAAGAAGAAGAAAGAAGCAGACCACTGTTTGAGAAGGACTGGTCTAAACACAGCAAGATCTGAGGGCAACAGAAGAACAACATGAACAGCGGAAGAAGAATAATCTTGTACTCTCATCATCCAGCCAGATTCAGTGATTGGCCTCGGATCTTGGGTAGAGAAAATCTGACTGAATGTTGTCACTGGGAGGGGGAGTGGATGGAGCAGCAAGGTTACAGCAGTCACACATCAGGGATATCATCATGGCCCAGAGCCTTTGTGATCCAGAATAGGAGTGTACCTGGATGAGCACACAGGCCAGCTGGGCTCCTGCGGCGTTGCTGAGGATCAAACCATAATTTTCCTGTGTGGAATCCAGCTTCACTCAGCCTCTACATGCTGGAATCCATCTTAAACAGGCTGCACACCAGTTGAGTTCATTGAGCCAAAGGGCCAGATAGATGAGATGAGTTGATTTATTGATTTAAGATTTATTTCATTAACGTTTTGACGTCAAACTCATTTTTCCTGATTTTTTTTGTTTTTTTTTCTTTTATAAATAATACTTGTAAAACCTATAGGTGGCACGGTGGTGCGGTGGTCAGCACTGTCGCCTCACAGCAAGAAGGTTCCGTATTCGACAACCATTGGCTCTCCCAGCCACGCCTACGGTCAATTTAGAGTCTGGATTAACCTGGTCCCCTCTTGATGTCTTTGGACTGTGGAGGAAGCTGGAGTACCAGAGAGAACCCAGCAGGAACAGGGAGAACATGGAGACTCACACAGAAAGATCCTGTGCACCAGCCCAGAACCTTCCTGCTGTGAGGTGACTACTGCACCACCGTGCCACCCTAGAATGTTATGATTAAAATCACTTTTTTGTCTCATTGTGTGTTGTATTATTTACTGATGTACGAGGTCCCGTGCAATTCCTTTTTTCTAACTTCAAAAATATATGTGTGTTTATCTGGGCCTCTTTTAACAAAAGTCTAAGAGTAGTTAGTGCTGATCCAGAGTCAGTGCTTATGAGATTAGCGTCTCCACTCCTGCAAAGAGCCATAAATCCACTCGGAAGTTGGGAATCCCACGTTCCAACCAATTATCTGTCTGTTAGAGTAGAAACATTCTAGTTCTCAGGGGGAAATTCTTCTTTTGCAACAATACAATGTATGCCACAGAATGCACTACTTATACATATAAATCATCAAGAAATTCTAGAACTGGGAAGCCAAAAGGGCCCATTCATGTATTATAGGTACATAGTCAGCAATATACTCTACAAAGTCTGCGATGAAGCTGTATGCTAAGCTGTCACGTCAAATCAGGAGTATGCCATGTTAGTGAAACTGGTTAGTAAACAGTATACAAACATGATTGTTCTCTATAAATTCCCCTCTGAAGCTGAAGTCAGTATCGTGACAGGAGAGCATATTTTGGATGAGCACATGAAGCAGAAATGTTGCATGCATTCATATATTAAGGACCTATGAATGTTCGAGTTGTTTTGTACAGTGTTTAAATTTCACATCATGTTAACACATTTTTCACCGCTCAAACATGGGGTCTGCAAATTTTTCTGATTAGACTGAGGGAGGATATGAAGACAAGATATTTCTAGGGCGTTTATGATCAGGGCCACGCGTGGTTCATGTACAGGACAGTCAGCTTTTCTGTGTAAATGCTTGGTCATCTTGTCGTCTACAGCTGAAAGTTGAGCCTGAGCACGTCTCTTCTGTTGTTTCTTCTCCGACTTCTGCGTTTTTGATTTAGTTCGGGGTTGGACATATCCCTCGGACCTCACCATCTTTCGAGCAACACGATGGGAGACTGGTTGCATCAACACAAGATTATGTCACGGCAGCTCAGCAGACAAAAACTAAGGTCTGTCTTCCATAGCTGACGCAAATGTCGCTGTGCCCTGATGAAACCCAGAGACCCAGAGGAAGCTCTGAGGAGGACCTGCCTAGTCCCTGACCTTCAGGCTCTGTTGAACAGCAAGGAGGCAGACCAGCGTTTTTGATGACATCCTGCTGTCAATGCACATTTTTTAAGATGACACCGAGTACAACAGAGATGCAACACTAACACAAAGCTTCTGGATCAGCAAACATTGTTTGGAGGATGTCACTCTCAACAGTTGTGGAAAATAAGTAATTGATGAGCAGTGAGTTGAGGAAGTATGTTCTGATTTATTTGAAATATAATACTTGTTGTGAAAAATAAAAGTAATTGTGTTAAAGCCTGAGCCACAGCCACCTGAAAAGGGCACAAGAGCAACAAGAATGAAACCCCTCTGCAACTTCATGCTTGCACCTACGTAGCAGGTTTTTAAGTCACCATGGTTTTAATTCTTCTCAATAGACATGAACCCCCCCCCACACACACACACACACCCCTGTGTGTCAGCCTGAAATGCCAGCAATGATGGTGTTATGTTGATATAAAATTTTATCTCAGAAAGTTTATGACATTCAATTTAATTCAGTTGTTCATTTCAAACTCGTCCAAAACATGAAAACAAAATAAAATATACAAGTAAGTACTAACAACACAAAAAAGTCTGCAAATCGACAAAGATGAGCGTCAGAGTGGCTTACAGCACCACCACCTGTGGTCCAGCTGAGTTGAAAAGGTGCCCACACAATCTCAGACCTGACATGAGACCACACTGTGGCCTTCGCTCACATCCATATTGATGAATGTAGAGACATTTTTTGATTGAACACCAGTGTAAGCCCATTTCCTGTCATACATTTGTTCGATAAATGATCATGAATATATAAAAATGTTGGTAAATTCACCACAATATGAATATCATTAACTGGGAGGGGACATAATCGAGTCCCTTTATTGCTGCTGTTGTCAGTCAGTGATTCTATTCAGCTGATTTGTTTGATTTGAATTAGAAAGTTCTTGTGTAATATTTAGTTTCTTTATTTGATGAAGTAATACATATACAGTATAAATCCCCCGGATACACAAACAAATGGTCAAATCAAATGTAAAATATCAATCTTTGAAATGGAGTGGAAGTCATGCATTTTCAAATAGAGGAATTCTTAAGTACAGCTACTGGAAAAATGTACAGTACTCTTGGAACGTCAGATATAACTGAGTCATTCTCTGCAGCATTTATCAAACACAACATGAAGACACCATCTTCTACTAGCAGCCTTTTCTTCACTCTGCTGATTGGCAGGTACCTGCCTCAGCTGCTGTCTCCGGTCAGAGGGATGGTGTGCATTGCCAAGGCATAACCAATCTATTGATTCAATCCATTAAATTTGATTTGTACAGCATTTTTTTTAAATAAATTGACAACTATGTCCTCACCCTGACCCAGGCTATGTTATATCTAACAGACACAACAACAACAAAACTGATGAAATTTTGTCTGCAATGAGGAAAAAACCAGAGGCAGTATACAAAAAGAAAATACCAAGGAGGGATTTATTTGATTGATTAAAACTTTAAACTGCAGGTAAACTAAAAGGAAAAGAATGGCTAAGGTAAAAGAAGGGACATGCATTGCAATGGAGGTTGGAACCCTCTCAGTTCCCTCTTGTTCATGAACGCACCATCACTGGTCATGTATGAAATAACCGTGGCCTGGTGTCTCAGTGTGCTTGCCCCTATTTTCATGCCACAGCTTAACTTTGTCACAACCTGACAAACTGAGACATGAAAAGGACAACCAAAACATAAACAGACAAAGAAAACAATCAGTTTCTAAATTTCCATCTGCAAACTCTGATATTCCATTTTTGCATGTTGAGAGGGCTTGACAGACCCGCTGTATCCAGGTACCTGCTAAAGTTTGTTGGGTTTCAGGCTGTGACTTTTACGACAGCTTATGTTTGACCTGTTTGTTTTTGAGGCGGGTCTTCAGGGCTAGAAGGTCAATGTAGAGGATTTGATTGAGGACAGCTGAGGCGCACAGCAGTCCACCATGCAGAGCCCCGGCCATGCCGTTACAGAACACATCCTGACCTGCACACAAACAACAAATATTTACCTACATTGTTAGTCTTGCTGTCAAATGGACCAGTGGAGACTGCTGGTTAGTCAGGTTCACCTGTTAAGTAGAGTCCACTGACTGGCGTCTGTGGTCGTGTCCTTGCCACTGTTTCTGGCATGAAGCGTTCTAGGTTGTGTTCAGCACCGTACATTTCACCTCTTGGTGCTCCCAAATAGTGGACATTAGTCAGAGGGGTGGCAGCGTCCATCATAACCACCTGAAAATGAACACACACACACACACACACACACACACACACACACACACACACACACACACAGACAGATGTATCTGATACAAGAACATCAACAATAAATTGCATTGGTTAAAGCATACACCGATATTTATAGAACAAAATGGTCTGTTTCAGTTTTTCAGTGTGAAAGTAGCACATATTAGACACACAATCCTAGATGGGGAAGCTACAAGGCAGCTAGATATGTCTCAATAAATGGAAATCTTACCAGTCCAAACAGAACAATTTTGTAACGATGAAATGTCAACTTGTTGAAATATAATCTTATTTTATAAACTTCTAAATTTCTTATTAAATACTGGCCAGAAAAGGGATTTTGGAGAACTCTATGTAGTAACATTGACATTAGCCAAGAACCTTTCAATGGCCTCATCGATTCGTACCATTAGACATTTGTGTGAAAGTACACACAGGTATTAATCAGCTAAGCTCAGACTGCCATCGATGGGAACACAAAACCCAGGTGAATGTGGTAAAATGCAGCTGGCGTCCGTCTCTAAACATGTTGAACACACGGTGAGCGGTCAGAGCTCTGCTATCAACAACACACAGAGGAATGAATTGGTGTCCAGTTTGAAAGACACACTGGAACTAAAAACACATGGGACACTCCACCACTTTCCTCCATGCTGCTTGTGCGACAGCTGCCAAGATAGTAGCCAAGCCCCAGATGCTACACTGCAAAGGAATCCTTTAAATGAACATAAAAATCAAAAGGAAAGTGTCTGAGTGCAGTGGATGGATCTGAACCACACACCAAGTTGATGTGAAGGATAAGCAGGGCCCTACATTCACAGCGATTTGAGGGAAAAAAGTGAAGTTATTGAATCCCTCCAGTACTGAGTGAGAGTGCTGTAAGAGCAGTACAGTAACTTAATCCCTCTGGCATTTTTTTTAGCATCAATGTCTTTTTTCTGAAGTTTCACATTTTAATCTGCTCTGTCTATTCCTTGTCACATACCTTGTCTTGCAACTGAGGGAAGATGATCAGGGCCCAATCCAGCAGTTCTTTGGCCATACTGTTTTTCAGATCCAAGTAGTCCTGTCCCCTCTTACCAAGCTTTGTTCCCTCCCATTCCTCAAACCACTCATAGCGAGCCATGGTCAGCAACGTCATGCAAGACTTACCTGCAGAGATGTCAGCAGTAAATAATAACAATCAAGAAAAATATAGTTATACAGTTGTACATACTTTGGTACAGCAACATACTGTATATGAATACGTATAAACCGGTAAGAATAACTTCCATTGTGTTGACGATTGTGCCACCATACTCAAACGTTGAGGAAAATTAACAAAAATTCTCACTGGGTTGAATTTGAAGTTACATACCTGCCATACGCGGCCCAGTGTCTGGTACAAGGCCACAAACAGTCCAATGTTGCTATGAGTGCTTAGGAATGATTATGAAGTTTAAATTTGATAAATGTAAGCATACTACCCAACTAGAAATCATTTATAGTAATATTATTTACAATGGAAAGGCTTTTGGCCGATCTTTTCAGAGGTTTTGTGTCAAATTGCAATAGCACATGGTCAGTGCAGGAACATGTATCCCATCTGAGGGACGCATCTGAATTCAAACAGACAACAGACGCTCTGTCCTGGTGAAGCCTGCACTCAAGCCAGTCTTGTAGTTCTGTACGGTCAGACCATTTCATTGGTCGAATCTCATCCTCAAAGCCTTCTTTACTTCTAGCAATGGGAAAGCTGTTCATAAAATACATTTTGCATTTCAAATACTTGAAAAACATGGAAACATTAAATGTCAGCTCGAGACAGTGTTTTGACAAACATTTTGTTGCTCGGGCACTCAGTGGATGTCGTTATTATACAGCTTAACAAATTTATTAGACCACCAGCCAGTGTGAGGTTTATGCCACAGCTGCCCTAAATTAACAGCATTGTAATTACCATAATCATATTTTATGTTACTGTAATGGTTAATATACCAGTATGTAGAAGCTCCATAATCAAATTCTATTTTTAATGCTAAAATATTGTTATTATTGTTATCCACAAATGTACAGTTTTACAAAAAAACAAAAATTGTAAAGCACATTATTATTTTTTAAATAAGATGTCAAATTATATCTATTTACTTGCATTCCTGAACAGAAAAGTTAGTTCTAGTGGTTGAATGTGATGCAGGGTGAACCCTGCCTCTCGCCCAATGTCAGCTGGGATAGGCTCCGGTGGAAACGGCATGGGCAAATTAGAGAAAAATAATAATATTTTTGATTATTCTTAGATTTCAAAAATATTAATGTTTCTCATTTTCATGACAGGTGGTCTAATAATTTTTTTAAGAACTGTGTATATATATATACTGTATATATAGCTATTTTAGAATTATTGCTGCTGTTTCCAACTCAAACTTTCCCTGTCTTGCTCTCTGTCCCTGTTAGTGAGCTTCTTTGTTTGTCAGTCTCTCTCCCCTTCTGTCTCGCTCTTTGTCACTTTCCTCATCTGTCTCTGTCTCTGTCCTTGTCCTTGTCTGTCTTTGTCTCCATCTCTATTTCCTGTTGTCTTTTTCATCAACAGGTCTGCACATCCCCATTGAGCCTGGGTCTGCTTGATGTTCCTGACTGTTAAAAGGAAGTGCTTTCTCATGGAAAATTGTTGGATGTAAATTATTTGAAAGAATGTGGTCCTAGACCCGCTCCAGTTGAAAAGTGTCCTGAGATACCTTTCGTTGTGATTTAGCGCCATACAAATAGAAATGACTTGTAATTTGTATTGATGGACAGGGGGTTTTACCTGGGTGCCTGATATTGGCTGTTGAATCTTTGGCAGATGGAAAGGTGATGAACATCATAGGAATGTTCCCCAAAACTTCCTCTCTGCTCAGGGAGGCGTATCGCTCCATTCTTCACAAATAGTCATGTGTACACAAACAGGCACATGCATCACTAATTCAACTGGAATCAAAAGAAAATCCTCAAAAATCAATGTAAGTCAATTAAATTTGAGAGGGACTGAACTTTGGGCGTTAAATCAATCCCCACAGGGGAAAACAAGAACATAAAGAGATAAAAATAAATCCAGTAAACCTACAGTGAATCCAAGTCATTGTCTTTATACATCCAGAAGTTGGTGGAAACGATGCCCAGCTCCTCCTTCGTTCCGTCCAGACCAACAAAGACCAGGAAGGAACCCATACCATGGCGCACCATACCCAGCAGTGACTGGATCTCTACACACACAAAGAGAGTCAAAAGAAGGGTAACAAACCAGGGAGTTTGCATTTTTCTTATTTGTGGTCAGGCGGTGTGCAGCCATAGCGGTCACCAAGGTAAAAACTCGGGCATGGGAGGAGTTCGGTGAGGCCATGGAGAACGACTATCGGTCCACTCTGAAAAGATTCTGGCAAACCGTCCGTCGCCTTAGGCGGCAACTTGCCCACACTCTTTACAGTGGGGACAGGAGGCTGCTGATGTCAACTGCGGAGATAATTGGGCGGTGGAAAGAATACTTTGAGGAACTCCTCAATCCCATCAACACGTACTCCATGGAGGAGACAAAGTTTGGGGAGTGCTTGGGGGTGGGGTGGGGGGTGGAGGGGGGTGCCTTTGGGGTGGCAGACTAGGGTGGTGGTCCCCATCTTTAAGAAAGGGGACCAGAGGGTGTGTTCCAACTATCAGGGGATCACACCGCTCAATCTCCCTGGAAAGGTCTATGCCAGGGTACTGGAGAGGAGGGTCAGGGTGTAGTCGAACCTCAGATTGAGAGGGAACAGTGTGGTTTTCGTCCCGGGTCATGGAATCGTGGATCAGCTCTTCACCCTCGCTAGGGTGCTGGAGGGGGCATGGGAGTTTGCCCAACCAGTCCACATGTGTTTTGTGGATCTGAAGAAGGCTTATGACCGTGTTCCCAGGGGCACCCTGTGGGGGGTACTGTGGGGGAGTATGGGGTGGATAGCCCCTTACAAAGGGCCGTTCAGTCTTTCTACCGGAGAAGTGAGAGTCGGGTCCGCGTTGCCGTCAGTAAGTCGGACTTGTTCCTGGTGAGGGTTGGACTCCCCCAAGGCAGCCCTTTGTCACCGGTTCTGTTCATAACCTTTATGGACAGAATTTCTAGGCGCAGCCGGGTGGTGGAGGGGGTCGAGTTTGGTGGCGGGAGGATGTCGTCTCTGCTGTTTGCGGATGATGCTGTCGTCTTAGCGCCATCAGGCCATTTCCTCCAGCTCTTGCTGGGACAGTTCACAGCCGATTGTGACAGCTGGGATGAGAATCAGCACCTCCAAATCTGAGGCCATGGTCCTCAGCCAGAAAAGGATGGTTTGCCCACTCTGGGTTGGGGGGGGGGGGGGTCCTACCTCAGGTGGAGGAGTTTAAGTATCTCGGGGTCTTGTTCACGAGTGAGGGTAGGATGGAGTGGGAGATTGACAGGCGGATTGGGGCAGCATCCGCAGTGATGCAGGTGCTAAACCAATCTGTTGTGGGGAAGAGGGAGCTTAGCCAAAAGGCAAGGCTCTCGATTTACCCATCAATCTACGTTCCAACCCTCACCTGTGGTCATGAGCTTTGGATAATGACCGAAAGAATGAGATCACGAATACAAGCGGCCGAAATAAATTTCCTCCGCAGGGTGGCTGGGCTCTCCCTTAGAGACAGGGTGAGAAGCTCAGTCATTCTGGAGGGACTCAGAGTAGAGCTGCTGCTCCTCCATGCTGAGAGGAGTCAGTTGAGGAGGTTCGGGCATCTGGTGAGGATGCCTCGAGGCCTCCTTCCTCGGGAGGTGTTCCAGGCATGCCCAAGTGGGAGGAGGCCTAGAGGCCGACCCAGGACGCGCTGGAGGGATTATATCTCTCAGCTGGCCTGGGAACGCCTCGGGATTCCCCCAGAAGAGCTGGTGGACGTGGCTGGGGAGAGGATAGACTGGGCTTCCTTGCTGAGGCTGCTTCCCCCGCGACCCGGACTAAGCGGATAAGCGGAGGAGGAGGAGGACGATAAGATAAGATAGAACTGTATTCATCCCAGAAAAGAAATTCAGAATATCCAGTAGCTTACAAAGACACAACGACAACACTTTCACTCATTGTCATTCATACACTAAGTATGAAAATAGAAATGGAATAGATAAAAAATTTAAGTGCATAAATAGAGAATTAAAAATTGGCTTAAAAAAATCCTATCACAGCACAGTCCTGTCAGATTGCTTAGTCAGATATTACGGGTACAAGTTGGATTGAGACGGAGACTCAGGAGGTGTTGAGCAGTCTTACTGCAGTGGGAACAAAGGATTTCAGTTCTGTTCTGCAGCACAGTTGGTGCAGCCCACTGCTGTAGCTGCGACTTTCCCCCTCCAAACGATTGTTGAGGGTGTGCCTGTTGTTGGCCATAAAGGCATTCAGTCTGCTTAATGTACCCCTCTCCACCACAGTTTTCAGTGGATCTAGTCTCCTTGCCTAGCACTGGGCCAGCTTTCTTAACAAGCTTGTCCAGCCACTTGGCATCTCTGTTGGTCAAGGCCCCCCCCCTCATTACACAGCCACATTGACAAGAACACACACACGCCCCCACAGTGTCATAAAACATGGTGAACATTTCCACACACGCACATCAAAAGACCTCAGTGTCCGCAAGAAAAACAGACTGTTCTGCCCCTTCCTGTAGCGGGCATCTGTATTAGAGGCCCAGTCGAGTATCAGTAATATAGTATTACAATCAAAGTGAGGATAAAAATATTGAATTCATAAAAGAAACCAATAAAGGATGGAAGGAGGGACACGTGAAAATAATAAAGAATAAATATATACAATGCAAAAAGGGAAGATGAATTGATAACCAAAGTAATGAAGGTATCAGTTGAATTTACTTCTCTTAACATAGTACCTGCTATATACAGTTCAGTGGTTACCGTCAACATATGGTACCTGATTTGTTCTGTATGTGTTGAGGCAGAAACTTTTGGAAGGTGTTGAAGATGCCAGCATTGGAAATGACGGCAGGGGCATGGATCTCAATCTCCTCTTGTCCTTTAAGCACTGTCACACCTGTCACACATCATAGTTAAATCAATACAAATGTCTTCTCTTTAATATTCCTAGGAGTGTTCCTCGCATTGTTTCTTAAAAAACAAGCATATATTTAAGCCACACCTACAATCAAACAGGCATGTACTGTATGTCGATGGATGGTGTGTATCATAAAGCCCCTCAATGAACTGTCTTCAGATCGTTTTATTGGTGTTTTTCCTCACACAGGAGGGCCCACCTGACATTTTGCACATGACTATGACCCAGCCCTGCTCAACACACATTCATGCATGTTTTGGAAGTCAGTGAGTCAGTAGCCCAGATGTGAAGGGCTCCTTGAAAGTTCACAAAACAGATGGAAATGTGTCTAATTATTATTATTTTTTTCTATCAGGCAGTTGGGACAGATGAACCACACTAGTTCTGTCAGAAGATGGCAGTAGAGGGAGTGTATGCAAACATGGCTGCAATTAAATGTAGAGGACGTGCCGTTTTCAAACAGGAAACAAAACAGCAGTCACACTGGTGACACACACATTATAGTCTTATTTTTTCATGGATAAGACTAAGGAATATTTTGGTCTCCACATTGGTCACAAGCCATGTTGCATGAATTCTTTTCCACAATTTTCCCTTAACTGATGTGATACATCAAAATGCAAATAAAGACAGGACGATGGAAGCCCAGCTGGGCGTCGATCACACTGTTTCTCGAACGAATGGCTCCACCCATCATGTGGTGGTTCCTTGCATGACATGGGGAATTCAAAGCCAAACACACTGATACATTAAATTTGAAGGCTCTTTTTTTTTTAAATACTTCAAGGCTTACTGTGTGATATTAAGTACCTCTATTTACTCCGTCAGAAATTGGCTTATTTGTGATTTTATGACACGATTGTAAATCTTGTTGGTCTGGACTATTGAATTGCCTTAAAGTAGTGAAGAGTGGGTCAGGGTTTTCTAACCCCCCCTCCTGCCAGGCCCCCTATGAGAGCCAGTCTGCCTTACCTAACCTGGAGAATACAGGATAATTAACAACCCCAGCATGCCACTTGCAAAATCCCGAATGCATTTTTTTTAATGCTTTATTGATCAGTCTTATAATTGTTGGGAACTGTTTCTGTTACCAGAAACTGGTAAATGCCGTTAAGTCTCATCATAGATAAAAGGCTTATTCACCAGGAAAAAGGCTTAAAATGTCTGCATTCTGGCTCCTGGGTCAAAGTTTAGAGGGTTGAATTTTACTGCTTTTTGGTAGGTGTTCATAAGAACAGTGAATGAGAACAGCAGGAGAAGAGGAGAAGAACTTACTGCTCTTGGCAGTGCTGATGCTTATTTTCAATGGACTATTTGTCCCTGCTGATTTTGTTGTTGTTGTTGATTTAGTAAAACAAAGTTACTCTTCATTAAAGACATAAAAACTGTCTTTGTTTCTCTCTCTTTCTCTCTCGAGTCTTTTATAAAACAGCCTCATCCATTGACATAGAACTGAAGGACTGACCAACTTGCAGTTTCTTGCTTCTGTATTGACTTGCTGCCTTTAGATGATTGAGAGTTAACACTGATAAAAGACAGTCTCACCGTCAAATAATTCATCCTTGCATGTAAAGACCTTCTCATCTCAGAATCAGTGTCCCCCTCCTTTTCTTACCGCAGGCCTTCCCTTCGGCGTCGAGCAGTACACGATGCACCGGTGCCCTGACCAGCACAGCGCCGCCTGCCTGCTGAATGACGGGAATGATGTGGAAGGCAAACTCACTCGCACCCCCCCGGGGGTAGTAAGCACCACGCTTGTAGTGGTGAAGAAGGAGAGCATTGATGAGAAAGCTGGACTCTTTAGGAGGGACACCTAAAAGAAAAAGACATGGAACAAAACGATAAAGATGGTGTACAGAAGATGCGTCATCGCCATGATGCATACTGTAGGTGTGTGTGTGTGTTCAGCACCATAGAACAGGTAAGCAGATAGTGTCTGCAGGTCCTTGTTCTGGGTGATGCGGGACATCATTTCTGAATGGTTGGTTGTTGCGAGACGGAACACCGAGGAAATACGATGTATCAGGCCAGTCCAAATCAGGAAGTTAACCAGCCAATACGGTATGATCTTCAAGATGGCAATAAGTGGTGTCCGCCGTGAGGCCAGCTGCAAGAGATTCATATCAGTCCACGGTCATGAATCATAATAACTATACTAATATATTTCCTAAACATATACAATGTTTTACAACGACATCTTCAACATGATGAAAATCAGTGATTGAAACATTTAAAGCTACAACCTATGTACATAAACAATTGTTAGCTGAACCACAGGCTAAAGCACTGCTGTTTTTTTAATGAGATTTTTAATTAATTCTTGAGGGAGGTGGTTTAACAACTGCGGGGGGGGGGGGGGAGCGAGAGAGAGCGAGAGAGAGCGAGACTAGCCCTTCCACTTTATTCAGTCTGGAGGCAAAACACTGGAATTAGCTTGAGCCTCTTTTTCCCTTTGCAGTACAGATCTGTGTGGGGGGCTGCTGTCACATGTGAACCACCATAGTTTTATTTCAGACCGAAGCTGGAAGCTCATCTGTGCTTGAGTTCCAGAGATGCTCCCCATCGCACAGGCACTCTCATGAACTCTCTCGCTAGTGTTTGAGCAACTACTCAAGTAACTGCTGTAGTACCCCAGTGAAACCCTCCATGATTTCAGTGTGTTTTAATCTGCACGAATCCACAAGCAGACCCGTTGTTGCACCAGCTGCTGTCATTCTCTGTGACACTAATGTCCTTTGTCTCAAACACTCTTTGTAAGCATACCGAAGACAATCAAGCAGTCACATTTTCAGAATTTAAGCATCAACTCTGTGCTGAAGTATCAGTTCTAATGACTCCCTAGACAAAAGTAATCCTGTAATTTTGATATTCCACTGAAACACCAAAGCAGTGGTGTATGTATGTATATATATTCTCTCCAGTTCAACAATCTTTATAGATATTTTTTTATTAGCAGCTCAACCAGATGCCCTATATGTTATCAGGGACTATGCTGTCATGTCAAACTGTTGGTGAATGAGCTCAATGAACTATTTTGTGGCCAAAAGTGTGAAACTCTTTCCAGCTCATCAGTACTGGCTCTCCCTACCAGAATAGATTCAACATGTTAACTGTCTTTATTACCATTGTACAAGATTACAACTGAATTCATCCTCTGCATTTAATCCATCGTCTACATAGCAGGTAGTAGGAGGGGACCAGGGAAAAGCAAAATGTCACACATGGGGGAAACACGTTAGCAGAGGCTACAGGTGCTTCATGTAAATGACGCATCATGACATTTGCTTCACGCCATTCCTGAGGGGAAAAGACCTCCTCCTAAAAATGATCCACTATGGAGAAAGAATTGCAATTTGACTTGCAGAACATCCCACAAACCCCTCGCTACCACACTCCTATCACCTCCTGATCCTTGCACTTCACCTTCATCAATCTCATGAACTCATCAATGGCCTCCTCCTCCCCAGGGAACTGCTTCTTCAGGCTATCTGCCATTTCAGTCTTCCCTGCATGGATGTGATATTCCCTGATGATGAAATAAAAACAAAAAAAAGGAGGGTTATTGCTGTGTTGATGTTTCTCCTGCATCAAAATTCTGTCAGACATTATTTATAAAGCACTTTTCATGCAAAATTGCAATACAGGGTGCTTAACAATACAATCAATGCTAACAATGTCAAAAAAAATACAGCAATATAGTCGGAATTAACAGTTATGTAAGAAAACAGGTGATAAAGGATAGGGTAGAACGGAGACCAGTTGGACAGAAGTTAATTAAAATAAACTGATTTAAGAGAAGGCTAAGTCAAAAAGGTATGTTTTCACATTCAAAAGTGTTGATAATCAGCACATCTGGCAGGCTGTTCCAGATGTGGGGATCATACTTAGCTGTCTCTCCACTAAATGGTTGGTAGTATCAGTAGACCTGAGCGAGTGTGTCTGAGAAGTATTCAGGTGCTAGTCAGTTGAGGGATTGAGCAAAAATAATACCAAAAATAAAAAAATAAAATCAATACTCAAATTGATAGGCAACCAGTGTAGGACACATCTGTTCTCTTTTTTTCTGATCTTTGTCCGTATGTATCCATGCTGCTGCGTTCTGGGTGACCTGCAGCGTATTACTCTCTTGTTTAGACGGACCATAGCAGTCACTGAGCATGCTAATTACAAATGCAATACAATGTAACACAATGACGGAGTGCTGTTCATGAAACAAAACTTGAATGACCATAATCAGGGCCGTTCAAGCCCCCAAACTGTGGAAGATCTCAGGCAGGCAAACTCACTTTTATCATATAACTCTCTCTTAATATCCTGCATTGTTGCCTATTATTCTATTTTGATTTTTTCTATTTTACTTTTTTTTTATATTTCAGATCTTTCATTCGTTTTGTTGTACTTCAATTTTACTGTAAATCCCTTTGTAACTTTTTTTTTGGAAAGTGCTGTTCACATAAAACTTATTATAACTGGGAAAATTAATGCCCTGTTCTAGAATGCCATTACCCAGGGGCAGCATGGAAACAGGACAGAAGAGGAGGAATCCCTGACTGTTATGCTGGAGTTGGTGCCGTTATCTAGTGAGGTGAAAAGGTCTCTGCTGGACTGATAAGGTATAAACTAACATAAAGGTAAACCAGAGAGGCTCATGAGACACTACAACACTGGTATCAAGGTCAAGCAAAAAGAACAAAAACAAATCAAAGAATCAGACTAAATATTAAAGCATGAGCCCTACCGGTGCTGCCCAGGCTGACCCAGGACCAGTGTATCAAAATGCTGCTCCAGCCGTGTGAACTGCAGCTGGCCCTCCGTGATCTGATCCAGAGCAACCTTCAGCAGGCTGTTCTCGTGAAGCTGTCCAAGATAATGGATGCCTGGTGGTAGGGATGGATATTTCAAACATGCAGATTTAAACAACGTTTTTCCACCCATCAACTAACTATTTCTTTATAAAGGGACAGAGTTCTTGTTCATTTTATTTGTTTGAGTCGGTACATTAATGTTCTTTAATGAACACTTGTGGGTGGCATGGCTCAGTGTGTGTGGCCGTCTAGCAACCGAAGGGTTCGATCCTCGACCCCGGTGACCATGTCGAAGTGTCCTTGAGCAAGATAGTCCAAAGCAAGAGCAATATGCAAATCCCATAAGGTGCAATAATTTTGATTAATTGTCCAACCCTAGCATGCATTGTATGCATGCATGAGGTGATCAAAGCAGTGAGAGACTTAAGTCTGAACCCAAACATGAAGGTTAGACATCAAATCTGATGAGTTGGATGGATTCTGTGATATCACACAGCCGATGGACCCTCAGACAACATCTTTAATCAATCATGATTGGATGGCTTTCATGTTTAAAGTCACAAAACCAATTGCCATGTGCCTCGGATAAGTACGAGTAACACTGGTCTACCAATAAATGCAAAAGAACTACGTCTTTTACTATGTTATCTCAGAAGCCATTCATCCAGTCAATATCAAACTCCATGTGCACATTGAAAGGGAGTGCTGAGCCTAGTTTCAAATGTGGGGTCCAACCACTTTTGACCTGTGGTGTGCATAAGACGTTGCCTTGGTCTGGACTCATAACCTACAATGAATTATTTAGAATTTTTACATTTCATCTCTTACACAATTTGGCACAGCTTTTTTGGCATTCATAGCAATATGAATACCAAGTATACCAAGAGACAGAATGCTTGGTAAATCATTTCATGCGATGCTACTCAGCCAATCAAAGCTCCCCATTTTGGTAAACACTGCAACTGGAGCTGCCAAACGACAAAAGGAGGGTCAGTGAGACAACTGAATGAAAGGCAACAATGAGAACAATAATCAAGTCAATAATAATCGAGTCAAAGAAAAATTGTTTTCACATTTGAGCTCGTTGATGTCATACAGACGCTGATGAATCTATGAGGCCATGTGTCAACATCTTGTGCTGCTTTTGACACAACTGACCATCAAATCCTGTTAGAGAGACTTGAACACTCAACTGGCATTAAGGAAACTGCATTAAACTGGTTTGAATCCTATTTATCAGACTGATTTCAGTTTGTACACGTTAATGATGAATCTTATAAACAAAAGTTAAGCACGGTGTCCCCCAGGGTTCAGTGCTTGGGCCGATTATTTTCACTTTATATATCTGCTTTCTTTAGGCAATATTACTGGGAAAAACTCCATAAATTTGCATTGTTATGCAGACGATATTTATATTTATCAAAAAAGCCAGATGAAGGCCAGCAGTTGTCTAAACTACAAGCATGCTTTACAGACATAAAGGCCTGGATGAATTATAACCTTTTACTGTTAAACTCTTGTCAGACAGAAGTTCTTGTGCTTGACCCCAAACACCTTAAAGACACATTATCTAGTGATGTCACTGCTTTGGATGGCATCACTACGGCCTCCAGCAGCACTGGTAAGAACCTAGGAGTTCTATTTGATTTAGATTTGTCCTTCAATTCCCACATTGAACAAATTTCAAGGACCGCCTTTTTCATCGACACAATATTTCAATAATTAGAAACATTCTGTCTCCAAGTGGCTGGACTGTTGTAACTCTTTATTATCAGGCTGCACCAGCAAGTGGTTAAAGACTCTGCAGCTGTCCGGAACGCAGCTGCAGGCGTACTGACGGGAACTAGGAGGAGAGACCGTATCACCCCTGTCTTAGCTTCGCTGCACTTGCTTCCAGTAAAATCCAGAATAGAGTTTAAAATCCTTCTCCTTTTTAAAGCTCTGAATGGTCAGGCTCCATCCTATCTGAAAGAGCTCCTAGTTCCTTATGAACCGACCAGAGCACTATGCTCCCCGCATGCAGGTCTACTTGTGGTTCCTAGTGTCTTTAAAGTAGAATGGGAGGCAGAGCCTTCAGTTATCAGGCTCCACTCCAGTTTCGGTCTGGGGGCAGACACCCTATCTACATTTAAGAGAAGGCTTAAAACCTCGCTTTTTGATAAAGTTTATAGTTGGGGCCGCTTATCCTGGACCAGCTCCAGGACTCCCACGATGCACTGAGCTTTCTCCTCTCTGTTCCTATCCTCTTTATCCATCACATTCACATTTGTCCATGCATCCATTAACCAAAACTTCTTCCCCAGAGTCGTCTGTGCTCTCGCGCCCTGCAGGTCACCTGGGGCTGTCGATGTTGGGTTGATCACTTCCTGTCCCGGACCAACTACTCGCTCGCCCTAGCCCTGTGTTTCTCTCTCCCCTCCACCCCTCCCTCTCTCTGTCCTCTAAACCCCCTGCCCCACCATCTCTCAGGCTGCGTCCGAATTGCCAAGTAGGTCGGATCGTAGGTCTCAGAGCAGGTCGTAGGCTGTCCAAACCACAACTGCCGTGAGTAGCAACCTATATTCCAGCCTAAACACACCCACAATGTAGGTCGGTTCAGGTGCATCCCACGGAGCAACCTATGGCCCACAATGCACTGCGGACTTCTTCTTCGTCCCCTAAAAACTTGTGGACCCGCAAGCCAAGTTTGCGCCACCAACAGTCTCCCATTCTCATGCAACATGAACATTTATAGTCGTTGTTGATGACTAAAGGTGCGTTCACACCAAACGTGACGCGTGTGAACACACCTTTACAGGTGCGTGAATGTGCTAAATTATAGAGAATGAATGAAGGGTGCGCTCAATGTGGCGTGCAGTATGACAGTCAGGCCAGCAGGTGGGGCTTTCGTTGGTGCCATCTACCCAATTGCGGTATCTGTGCTCTGCCAGCAGAGGTTGGGCTTCACCACCAATCTTCTAGGGTGTCTGAATTGTGCTGCCGTGTTTAGGTTGTAGGAGTAGGCTGTAGCGGTAGGTGATAGCAGTAGGACGGAGGTTGCCACTTGGCAATTCGGACGCAGCCTCACTCTCTCCTCTCCACCTCCATCCCCATCTCTCTCCTTCTCCCTCTCCACCCAAGCCAGTCGAGGCAGATGGCCGCCCACTCTGAGCCTGGTTCTACCTGAGGTTTCTTTCTGTTAAAAAGGGATTTTTTTTTAATGTTGGGTCTCTTTCATTTGAATTAAAGACTAAGGTTCCACACCTGCTCTTTCCTTGTGTTTGAGATCATGCACTTTACAAGGCAACTGCTGCTAACCCCGGGAGGTAGAGACTTCCTTACCTTATGTATGTTGTTGTGTAACCAACTGTGCTACACTCTGCTCCTTTAATTGCCCCCCAAGGGTACAGAAAGTTTTCTGAATCTGAATGGCTTTTGCTGTAATTTGGCACTATATAAACAAAGATTGATTGATATATACGACGGTAACTAATAATGCAAGGTAAACGTGATGATGAGCAGGCAGTCAGAGATCACAGCCAGAGATCACAGTCGAGGAGGGTTTCGGATGTCTTACCCACATCAAACTCAAATCCCTTGTTCTGGAAGGTGTGTGTGCAGCCTCCAGCCAGATCATGTTGCTCCAGAACAAGAACCCTCTTCCCAGCTTTGGACAAAAGTGCTGCAGCTGTCAAACCCCCTACACCGCTGCCAATCACCACAGCATCCAGTTCAAGAGGAATGCGGTCCACACGAAACCCTGCAGGGACGCACAGGTTTGGTGGTTTGTGAGGTGGCTTGCATCAACACTTTCTTGACATGCTGTACAAACACAGGTTAGTTTTGTTCTTTTCACTTGTATTGCAACTCTGAAACGTTATACCTACTGTATGTCTGGGGTCAAAACCTAGCATATGACAGTTTATGAGTACATGATGGTCAGCTGTCAGAAATGCGGCGGGGAAAATGAATGGCAATCTGCAATTTGTCGTATAGACTACCAGGTCAATATTTTTTCCTTTCTCATTTGACTTCTTGAATAACGACAACCAGCAAAACCTCACCACGACGTTGTGAAGAGCAGCTCCGTGTTATGCAGCCTGCCTGCAGAGAAAAGCAGCACCTTGCGGGAAATCGTAAAACTCACAGATGATAGATTTCTTACGGTTAGAAAGAGGAACGTTTCCCGGTGTAGTTAATGATCTAAAGGCTATACAGGGTGGAGTCAATAACGTTGAATTAGATTCAGAAGATGCAACATGTCTTTGATGGACTTTAGGCAAATTTACAGTGTTCCCTTGATTCATTTCTCAGTGTAATTTAGGGCAGACTCTCAGGTGTTCATCATATAAGTGTTTTTTTCCCCTTCAACTAAAAAAACTGGTTAATATCAAAACTTTGATTGAAATGGTTATCTGGAGTTGATGTACTTATTTAACAGATGTTCCATCACCTGCCAAGAACTTCAATCTTAGACCAGGTGAGTGTTACAAGTTGAACCTTTTGATTAACAGATGTCCAGATACAAATTTATAGTCTGCATGCATTATTTTATTGAGGTGTTTTTACCTCATTGTGAACTGCTTCTTAAAATGTTCTGGCCTGCACACAGCACAGGCAGTGCTTGTTTTGGTTTGAGAAGTGCACAAATAGTTTAAAAAAATTATTTTGGTATAAATATTTGGAAAACTGTCTATTTGGGAGAAATGAAAAAGAGTCAGATGGACAGGTTTCCTCCCAACTGTGAGGGTTTGTGGTTTCATGAAAACCACAACACAATATCAGTTCGTCAATATTGAATCATTAGTTTCACTCTGATATCAAACACACATTAACAATTTATTACGTTTCAAATACAAACATAAGGGAAAACTAAATTGGCAAGCAAGTATTCGTAGGGTCCAAGCTCTCTATAAGCAAATACCTGGAGGCAACCAGGTATGATGCAAGTTGGACTTTGTTCCAGATATTTCATAAAGACTCATTAGGACATCAGAAATGACTGAACCTCTAACAGGACTGATTGTTACACAACATCTCCTGTTTCTATTGCAATGTGCAGGGAGTAGAAACTGGGGACCCAACCAGTCAAAGCAGAAGGCCGTCCCCACTGATCCTGGGTCTGCTCGACGTTCCTGCCTGTTCGAAGGAAGGTTTGTGTTGCCGCTGTTGCAGGATGTGCTGCTGATGGAGAACTGTTGGGTGGAGGTTCATTGAAGGAGTGAGGTACTAGACCTGCTCTACTTGGACAGAGTCAGGAGAGAACTTTTGTTGGGATTTGGCGCTAAATAAATAAAACTGACTTGACTAGTTTTGTTATAACTTTACCATTGTCAGTGATATCAGAACTCATTTGATAGAGTGTTTGCAGATCACATATGCAAAGTTTCATGCACATTGGAAGCAAACCCCAGGAGGAGTTTGAAAAGTAGTGTTTTCCATTTCTTTTTTTTGTAATTGTGTGACACATCTGTCCATCCATCCATTGTCTACCGCTTATCCTGTTAGGGTTCTTGGGAGGGGGGTGGGGGGTCACCCTGGACGAGTCACCAGTCCATGGCAGGGCCAACACATAGAGACAGACAACCATTGGCTCTCCCAGCCACGCCTACGGTCAATTTAGAGTCTGGATTAACCTGGTCCCTCTTGATGTCTTTGGACTGTGGAGGAAGCTGGAGTACCAGAGAGAACCCAGCAGGAACAGGGAGAACATGGAGACTCACACAGAAAGACCCCGTGCTCCAGCCGGGGGTGGCCCACATGCCTAGATTCAGCTCACATCAGGGAGTATGGTAATATAAGGTTTTAGATCGTGTGATGCTCCTTGTGGGCTTCATGGGCCCAAAAATTTTGAACTTGGCTGAAATGTGTTATTTTTGGTCATTGATAAACAATTTTACTATCCTACTGCAAGTTTCATTGACTGAGTAAATTTTGTGATATAAATGATGATATATTTTTGCACCTTCACACTGGGGGTGAACTAATGTACCACATTTGGTATTGATTTGACTTATTGTTCCTGAGAGAATGTACTTTTGGTTTTGCCACCATCTCGTTGCCAAATTAAGTACAGAGGTTCAGTGGGGCATGGAGATTTAGAATTCAGAGATTAGTAGGTTATTGCACCACTTCCTGCATTTTGATATTATCAACATCTGTTTTAAATTATTGTCATGAACATTATTGAACACTCCATGCAAAGTACAGTTTTGATCAGAGATATTGTCCGGGACTTGGAGAAAGTACATTTTTGGATTTTTGTGATTCTACAGAAAAAAAAAAAAGGATTATGGGTGGAAATTATCTAAAATTTTGTCACAGTGAACGCAGGAAGTTCAAACCTAAATGCGGCTAATTTTTTTTACCCTGCTTATTGTACCACCTAGTAACCAGCAGCCT
The DNA here is from genome assembly GCF_037954235.1 of Aulostomus chinensis. Taxonomy (NCBI): domain Eukaryota; kingdom Metazoa; phylum Chordata; class Actinopteri; order Syngnathiformes; family Aulostomidae; genus Aulostomus; species Aulostomus chinensis. The sequence goes on from NC_141337.1 coordinate 23,602,488, forward strand.
TTTTTTGCTCCTCAGGTACATGCAGTCTGAACCAGTCCTGAAAATTTCTCTTCCACAGCTTTTACTGTTTATGATACAGTATCTCATTCACCAACTTAATAATAATCAGAATAACAATAATAATACAAATCTGACTGCTCACAATCGGGTTCCCAGCACTCCTGGAACTGGGAACGACTTTGTGTACAACAATCCCAGCCCACTCAGGGTTCTACCTCTAAAAAGAAAATTTCAGCAAAACTTGCTCAAGATTTCCACTTTGAGCGTGAACTAACTGTGGCACACTGAGACCAACCTTGTGATATTCTGACATTATAGTGAATCTGCTCATGTGCTTCAACACAGGAAAACCTTCAGTGGAGAAAAATCCCAAATCGCATGATTAGAAATGAAGGTCTAAAAAAAAAAAAAAAAAAAATCCTTTTCTTTCCAATGATTTTAAAGTTAATTTACCAATGCTGTTCCAGTAAAATCTGAGAATGAAACAGATTTGAAATGACAAACCAGAGAAGCCTAAATGTGGGTATGTTGGAAATAATGACTTTCTATTGTAACCATGCTTCCACACTGAGGATGAAATGCTCCTTACCTTGAGTAGCTGTAGCTGAAGAGAAGTTCAAATCTTATATTCTAAGACTTCAGAGCTGCAACTTCTCATCACTTATTAGTCTTTTTAAAACCCATCAAACATGGTCGCGTGGACATTACTAACTCCAAAATGGATTCGTGCATTAGTAAATCCTTGAGAAACAAGGCTTTCTTACCTCTCTTCAGCCTGTCATCCCTTATTTTGCTGTCATTGACCAAGGGTCCTGGGGGCCTCAGGCACTTCTCACTGAACACCTTGTGGCGTTGGCCGGTAGTCAGAAAGAAGACGACAATGGCTGCCAACAGCACCATGCTAAATACGCCAAGCAGCCACCACCACATGGCAATAAGTGAGTTTTACCCACTATAATTAGGAGGAAACAAATGTGAGAGGAGAAGCAACAGGCAGCGTGGAAAAGACAACAAGATGTTGAGCTCTTGAGAATGGGGAAGGATCTAGAACAAGAGGTGATGAGAGGAGGCAGGAGTGAGTAATGCAGATGTGAGAGGAGGAAGAGGGCTATCCTCCAAGGCATTCATTTAAGAAGAGAGCCAGAGGAGAGGGGTGAAGTGAGGAGCGAAGTGATGAAAAAAAGGCGGATAGATGCTTATTAATGTAATGAGGAAAAATTAAAGGCCATATAACACATGACATTTTGGAAAATATGACTCCACAAAGGGGAGAGCAGATAGCTCATTCTCCACGCCAGGGACATGAGACTGCCAGAGAAGAGGGAGCTAGTTGTTTCTCACTGCGTCTGACTGATGGGCATGCCCAACACTAGTTTGTTGCACATGATTGAAGTGCCGCAAGAGGTTGTTTTTTTCTTTAAGATATAATAAAACTACATGCTTGTGAACAAAGATGCTTTCAGAGCTAAGATGCCACAGCGTACAGGATAACTTTAGTGCCACTTGGCTATGATAGTATTGCTAAACTTTAATTCAGTCTCCCCTGAACCCATGAGGGCAGATATTGAACCCAGCAAAAAACTGTTTTAAAGAAGGTCCTGAAATGGGTTTGGATTCAGATTTCTGGATTCTGTAAAACTCGCTAACTTGCTCCTACAGTAAAATATAGACAAATGTCACAATACAAACACAAGATAAATGCATTGAAAAGGTTCCAGAGCTTTATAGGGTAATAATGCCAAATATGAATTCCAACAGAAGTGAAAAAAAAAGTTTGTGCGCAGTATCTTGAGAAAATATGATACAATTGGAGGGAAAAGTAGCATAAAAAAAACTTTGGATGAATTCTAAATTGTGCACAGCTGAGACATTGAAAAGGGACTCCTTCTCCACCTCCTCCTGTCACTTTTATGACAGCTGTTCCTCCTCCCATCACCGAGAGTGATTATTTCAGAACATAAATAGAAAGTAACAATTATCTAAGTGAAAATGTGCCATAGCCTTTAATAACACTGTAAGCAGGGTGTGAGCTTCATGTAAGGTTGTTCAAGATTAGTAAAATTTTAAATTCAATTCTACATAATTGTAGGTGGAGATGAGATAAAATAGCGTGGATAAGGAAGGAAAAGGAAACAAAGAATAACTTTTAGGGCCATGGACAGGAATTTCTTTGATTAGGCAAACAAGGGGAAATCTCATAATTATCTAAAACTAAATCTACATTCAGTACCACTTATTTTCATACTGATATTTTTTGTTCCAACACACCCATTCTCCTATTTGAACCACAGTACGTTACTATTAAATTTCATCCCACATTTATGCACAAACAAAATAACTGTGATGCTAAGCACCAACGCGGTCAGCAAAGTGAAGCTATCTATCAATATCAATTCTAAACAGAAGGAGCCATAACTCTGCATTCAGAGGTTTGGGAACAACATTTCCAACTCTGGGCCTGCTGCGGTGGATCCGGAAACATGGTTAAGTAAGCATGGTTCCTCTCAGATGTGGGTGGTGAGCAATGTGAAGGCAATAGAGAAGTTAGCTGATGGCTGGAGGCTGTTTGAAATGGCAGGAAAACCAAAGGGCAGAGCAGCTGAGAGCCTGCTGCCCAGCTTGGGATGTTACAGAAAGTGACTGAATGGCACAAAGCTACCCACCTAAAACTTTCACCAGCTGATACTCAGCACCTCAGCCCATGAAGACAGACACAAGCAGCATCTTGATATCTCACGCGTTAACCCAAAGACATTTTGTTGTCCTGTTCGTTTCCCTGCAGCGTCTTAGCCTGTGGTCTGAGGATGCTGAGTGCCCTGCTGTTTCAGTGTTTTCTACACACCTGCTGCTCTGCATGACCTACATCATACCAGGGGTCAGCAAGCTTTAACACTCCAAGAGCCATTTGGACCTGATTACCTTTAGGGAAAAAAACAACAAAAAAAATCATCATGAGAAGCCGTGAAACTCTTGACATCTAAAAATTACATTGTCAGGTACTGAGGGCGGGGAATACGACCCAAATGCAGACAGAGGCAAGGAGTGTTCAGCAAAAAGGGGAATTTAATGAAACAAAGGCAAAGTACAACAAAGGAACTCAAAGTACCAACTGAAGCGCAAATACAAAGTAACAAAATAAACCAAAACTTACACTGCAGCTTGGAACGCAACAGTGAGAACATGAACGACAATGATCCGACACAGACAAAGGGAAACACAGAGGTTCAATCCACTGGGGAAACAAGACTCAGGTGGTGCAATCATCACAGGTGAGACACATGAGGTAATCACAGGAAGGAGCACAGGAAGACAGGACATGACTACAAAATAAAACAGGAACACGAGGCAGGGATCGTGACAGAATATAACACTGCATATATTGTTTTTTTTTCTGTAATGAAATCAATAAACTGCCACGAAGAAAACAAAATTTTATTACAAGCAACACGTTTCTTCAGAAACTCTTTTCTCTGATTTATTCACGTTTGGGCTACCGGGGTTCGAAAAGTTCAATAAATTGCGTGCCGGCAGGTGTTGGACATCCACGAACGCGTTTTGTTTTGATGCTACATTGACGCCACACCAGTGGTTCCAAACCTTTTCCAACTCAGAGCCCACTTTTAAGTCTCAGAAATTTTCGTGACCCGCCTCTGACTCCATAAATACGGAGGCAAAACTATGCGTTCCCAATGCGCTTTTTTATTGAAGATGGAACATCAAGGACTGAACTAATAATAAGATAAATATTTGAACATCTATAATATCCTTTTAAATGTAACTGATTTTTAACATTAAGGACATTATTTTGTTTATTTATTTTTACATAGGCCTAATTACACTCCTACCACCCCCATACAAAAACCACAATATTTTGGAAATGATTTGGCGGCCCACTTGCAATACCTTCGCGGCCGTGGGGCCCATAGGTTGGGAATCACTGCGCCACACATAACCTTCAAATTCAGAATTTCATCACAAAACTGACAAATAAAGTAAATTAAAATCAAATACTCATTATTTACTTTCCAAAGGCACAGGGAGCCGCAGCAGAGGGATGAAAGAGCCACATGGGGCGCCGCATCTACACTGGTACAAGATCCTTGATAGACGTCACTGTCGTTGATGTATTTTAATGTAGGAAAAAAGAACAACATGCAGTGTTGTTCTGCTGTCTTAATGAGGGGATCATTTTGTGTTAGTTCTTTTTTTCCCCATTCATAATTGTGCGGAATTTCTGTCATTACAGCAGAAGGGCCGTCCACAGAACTTCCTCAATTCATGCCGTGAGGTGTGCAGGGCAAACAAAGCTGGTGATGCCAGTAAATGAATGAATAAATACGTGAACTTTTGTTCCACTTTCTCTTTATGACGTGTCATACATGGGCCCAGTCGAGCCTCCGGTTTGGGATCTAGTTTGTGGCACAGACACATAGGTTTTAGTGAGGCTGCCCCTTCCTGTTTTCTCCCTGATATTTGCTTCCTCTAACAATGTATGCATTCCAGTGTGTTTAAAGTACATTTATTTTTTCCCCTTTCTTTCATTTTCTTAAAGAAAAAAACTTTTCTGTTTTGTTTTAGATTGAGCGAAATAAAGTATATTGTTTCAAAATGTGGCCTAAAGATCAGTCGCTTGATCACCTGGGGCGCATCAGTCTAAATGTGCATGTCTAACACCTATCGAGTCGACGTTCACGGTCGACGTCATTTGAGCGACCAATTATCCGTATCGAATATCAGAACTCTGAGCAGGATTTTTCCATCTTAAGAGGGACATTGAGGGTTATTGTTCTCTAACTCTGTCCTGCTTTACATCCTCGCCGAAGGGAGGAGACATGTCACCGATTTGGAAGCGTGGAGGCTGAAACCCCACCCCCCCAAAAAACAGACAAGTATCCCAGATAATTAAGGTTGTGATATTGACTAAGAGCAAGCATCCTGAATGAAGGTCAGTGGTGCTGTTTGGGTTTTTGGTGAATCTTTGATGCCCTGAGTCTTTTCCTTTTTTTTTGCAGTTTCATGGAAAGAGACACTGCAAAAAGGAAACCGTTGTAGAAACTGATAAGATTTAGAGCAACACTTTCAATGATCCTGACTGGAATGCAGGGAGGGAGCCTGAGTCACAAGAGCACAACCAGCAGGGAGTGGGTGTCCTTTTTCTCCAAAGTGCTTTTCATTAATGTCTTCTGAAGTTGAACGTGTGGTTCAGAGGAAAGGTCAGCGTTTTGTGGGATGGGAGTCAATTTCACCATTCATTATGTGATTGGGATCAGACCTGCTGTGTCTTCCTCTTACCCCGGAGCCAGCTGATCTCACATCTCCATGTTCTGGATGTAATGAGAAATTTTTCATGCTGCTATATAAATGTTTATTTCTCTTGACTTGATGTAGAGGGAAACCCAGCAAAAATGTTATGTTGAAACAGCACGACTTTGGACTACAGAAAGGCATCACTCGTGTCTTTAGCTTCACGAAATTTGACAGTTAACATAAAAAAAGAATCTCCTCATTTTTAGAATACGTTTTTATTTTGTGGTGTTTCAAAGTCATAGAAAACGAGAGCGCAAACATATAAATAACATCTCCATACCTTAACATTCAGACACAGACACACAGATGCCCACACTCCTCTTCCACAGCGGACCACAAGATGTGCTGCCGTTGACCCACAGCTATGTTCTCTAAAAAGACCTGCCTATTGTTTCTCATGTGGTCTTTATCATCCTGAACCATCTCCATTAAAAAAAATCAAAAAATCCCCCCACTGATGTGTGTGTGGTTGGGTCGCATCGCCAGCAGAGATTTTCTTCAAGGTTTTTCTTGTTTTTGTGTGTGTGTTTTTTTTACAGCTTTGTCAAACAGCAAGTAGAGTATAGAGTGTTTTTGTACTTCATTCTAATCTGTCTCCTTAAAAAAAAAAAAAGCTCCACGCCACAGTCCAAGTTCTGTAGGCTACTGCCACAGCGAACCTGAACAGGGTGTAAAGAGCCGACATGATCTGTTCCCAGATAGTAGACAGGAAGTGGGTGTGACCTTTGGAGGGTTTTTTTTTTTAACCAAACAAACCATTTTAATCAACTGGAAACAGTCTCTCTCTGTTGTCAGTTGAACACAGATTTAAACCAGCAAGGTTCAAGTAATTGTAATCATTCTAACTAGAAAACTACACCAGTAGAAAAACAGCACAGCTCCCTTCTTTATGCCCTCCTCTGGCAGTGCTGTGCTCATTGTTCATTCAGCACTAGAGTGCAGTGGGCAGGCCATCGATATTTATAAGGCCCGGACTCACGTGAGTGAAGAGTTTTGCTTTTGCTGTTGGAATAATTGTGACTTTTGTTAAGACTTAAGTTGTTAGAAAGATAAATGTGTGTTTGTGGTTGAGAAATGCTCAACTTGGATTTGCATTGTGTCACCATGACTGAGATGGCTTGACTGTCAGTGACACAACCTTTGGAGTGGAATTACATGAACTACATTCACCATAATTAGCTTGAAGCTACTGATATACTCCAGCTAAACCAGTCAGCTATTACGTCAAACTCTTGTGCTACTAAAAATGTACTTAGGACTGATATTAATCTACTATGTATCTTCTAAAACTATGGAGAGAAACTTTATGGTAAAAAAAATCCAAGGAAGTTGAATGTCTTCTTGTCATTTGAACTAAACTGACTGCCCCTGTTACAGACCAGCATCCTTGCAGTAAAAATCCACGTTTGGCCTTGCGTCAACTTTGTGAGGATAATCACTTTCTTCCTAAACGAGGGCACTGACGAATTTGGAGTTTGGAAAGTTGTCCCTTTCCCTACCTGACGTATAACATTCGTCCCTCCAGGGACATTCTTTTATGACCTGGTATGACGAATGCTCCTCAGTATCATGGATTGTTTTGGAAAAGAACTTTGTGCACTGCAGGGGATACTCTGTTCTTTAGTTTTAGAGACTAGGACTGCATGCTTCACGATGTTCCCACTGTTATTTATTTAGAGAAACATTCAGAGAACCTAGAGGGGCATTATGTCGCCCCCCTGTGGCATAACATGAATATTGGGGTCACAAATAAACCAAGGAAATTCGTAGGACTGGTGAGTTTTACAGTGATGAGTATGCTTAGCCTCCAAAAACAGTGTACCAATGATTTGTCAAGTCCCCCCCTTGTTTTTCTTCTCAAACCATGTGGCCCTCAAGTTTCCCCTCACCCATGCATTGGTGGAGAGGATAACCTCTCTCCCTACAGGGGGTTTCCTGTCTGCAATACATTCCAGACTTTCTGACTGCTGGTATGACCTGTTGGGAGAAGAGACCAAATGATCTGACTGTTTCTTAACACCACAGTACCTCCAGAAGTGTTTTTTTTTTTTTAAGCAATAGGTCAGTTTTAAAAAGCTTGGGTCAATTAAATATTAGCACAACTTCAAAATAAAATGGTTGTATTGTTTAGAATTATGTCTCCCTGCCTGTTGTACTCAAATACAACCTATGCTTCCCCCTGTCATTTCCCGGGGTGCGATTCCCCAGGAGGCATTGTTGGAATTTAACAGTGTAAAATCAGAAATGAACCTTTTCCTCACTCTGACTCTATGTCTATGATTTAACATGAAACTGTTTCAGAACAGACAAGGGCCTTGTGGACACACAAGAATGTTACAAACACATTATATAGGCGTGTCCCTCTGATTTGAAACATTTACTATTCTGTCTAAACTGATAGGTGGGACAAGACCATGCCGTCCAGCTCCACCTCCTTAGCCCTGGATGGAAGAGCACAAGTTGTTCCTGAGGGGATTCAGAGTAGCGCCCCCCCAAGCACCAGGATGTGACTAACATATTTCCATGATATCCTGTTGTGGAGATGTCCATCGAATCCAGAATCCCAGGACTGACACTCAGATGTGTGCTGACAAATTTCACGTAGCCTTAAGGTCTTTAATTCACACAACACAGTGCCTGATTGGGAATTAATCTCTTTATTCTACAATCCCCACAGGATGTCATCAGAAATTTGACTTGAGAATGAAAGTCAACATTTACTACAAAATTTAAAAAACAAACAAACAGCAATTATCAATAAAACTGACATCATTTAGAGATGCACATGCATCCTCGGAGAGAGGAGCGCAGGACGAACGCGTGAGGATTCATAGCGACCACATTAAGCACGCTGCATGAAGTGTGCGTTCCTGATTATGAGACACATGCGCTGCCTGCTGAACCAAATTTTCAAATGAGTGTCAAAAACTCTTGTTAGCAAGAAATATTCGGACAAAGTAAGCGTTCCATCGTTCGGTAGCTGCCACAATAAAAGATAGACATAAACGAGCCGCTCAGAAGGTTTTGCGGCAATCATTTGTTATTTAGCCCAAAAAAAGGGAACAAAACATCATCTTGTCACTCAGTTTCAGAGGTTCTGGTGTCCTGCATTTTATTCTGTTATTTATCTGAGCATTTTCCCAAGGGCTCTGTTGTGTGGATCACTTGTAGGCTACTACAAGTACTACTAGTTGAACTAATGGCATTCACTTAAGCGTCACATACTGTACTCTAAATACTAGCAAAAATCTCATACAATACTAGATCAGAATATATTATATCACTGTGTATCTACATGCTATCTACAAAATGTTTAAAAATGAGCTGACAGGCAATGTAGTTGTAAATGACAAATACTTCAAATTAAAAGTACTTATCCAAATGAAAGTATGTGTTTTGAACTTGTATATAATAATAATACAAGAAATGGTGCGCAAAGTCTGTGATTTGAAATGATGAGGGCTTTCAAACTTAGCCTCACATAGTGGGGGTCCTCAAATTTTGGGCTGCCTTAATGACCAAAGGCACAAAGTCCATTTAATCTGATTGAATTTTTCCTTTTAATCTGATTGACAATGCATTAAGCATTGTAAATTTATATGCTGCTACATAATCTCAGAATGTTCTGTTTCACACCCGACCTGAGGTAGTTTTGTTTCAACGCATTGTTTGATGACAGCCAATGTGTCGGTTAGACAACGGAGTGAAGAAACAGGTCCTTCCTTCCTTCCTTCAGTATCCATGGCTGCACGGTCCTGGGACAATAAACCTAAATTCCAACTTCAAAATCACCAAAAAAACACCAACTAAGACACACGTGATGTGTGTGTGTGACTGATTCACCTATCAGCAGGGTAGAAGTAGTGACATGAAAATAAGTAGGCAGCACGGTGGTGCAGTGGTCAGCACTGTAGCCTCACAGTAAGAAGGTTCTGGGTTCGAGTCCCAGCTGGACCACAGGATCTTTCTGGGTGAGTCTCCATGTTCTCCCTGTTCCTGCTGGGTTCTCTCTGGTACTCCAGCTTCCTCCACAGTCCAAAGACATCAAGAGGGACCAGGTTAATCCAGACTCTAAATTGACCGTAGGCGTGGCTGGGAGAGCCAATGGTTGTCTGTCTCTATGTGTTGGTGCTACCATGGACTGGTGACCCGTCCAGGGGGAAGGCTGCTGGGATAGGCTCCACCCCCCCGTGACCCTTAACAGGAATAAGTGGAAGAAAATGGATGGATAAAAAATAATCAGATGGGAAAAATTGAATAGTTAGCAACCTGCATACTTGTTGTAGCTTGTTAGCACAGTAGTGAGACGAGACCAAGATGAGAAATTCCACCTGCACTCACACAGAACAAAAACATGTCCTTTGTGCGGTGAGAGCCAGTGTTCTAATAATTCTTGTGTGAACTAAACATGCTTTGCATTTAAAGAAGAAAGCTTATTTCCAACAATTTACAGGTAAAATATTTTGGTCAGTTACACTGAATAATTTTCAGCAGTCTTGAATTTCAGCCCCTGGTCCAGGTTGTGCTTATGAATCTTACAACCGCTCACAGCTTGCTGATGAAGTGTAACCAGTAATCAATCACTCCTGGTCGATCAATTGAAATGTTTAAAAAAGGCATGATCTGCTGATGACCACCAGTAGTAATTTAGAAATATACAAAGTCTTTGTACTAAAATCAACTCACCTATGCACGCGTGCACACACACACACACACACACACACACACACACACCCTACTTTTCCTTTTCATTAGTGTTTATCAGTACTACCTCTTTCCAGTAGTTTCTCCCATGAAAGATCAAGTATAATCCTGTTTAAATAATGCATGTCTCTTACCCAGCTCTTGAGGAAAGTGCTTACTTAAGCAAGAAAATTGTTTTCTGATGCTAAGGTACTTCTAAGAGGAAACGTATCATCTGAAAAAGAACATCCATTATTTACACAGCGGTTTAGTTTTGAGTGCCTCTGTTTCTCTCTTGCTCTTGACGTTCTCCTCCTCCTTTGCTATGCAGTGTCTTTCTAGAAAACCCAAGTGACAGGGACCCACTGGGGGTTTTTTGAAACCGTTTCCAGGGCGGCTTTAACGGTGCAGTAGGTCTCGTCCAGGTTGTTGTTGACAATGCAGAGATCGAAGTAGTGACCGTAGGACGCCTGGATTTTATTGCTCTCTTCGCATGTTCTCTGCAGCTCTTCATCCTGAGACACAAAGCACACAACTTCACTTTTTCTAGCCACCACAGGGAGCCTACTGGTGTATTTGAGGTGATAGTTCTTTTTCTAAAAAATAAATAAATTTATTAATTAATTAAAAGTTTCTTACCGTAAGTGTCTTAGTAACTACTTCTGCCTCCACAGCTGAGCGATTCATTGCCTTGAGCACCTCAAAGTCTGGAGACTGAAGGAACACCACATAGGGCAAGAACTCGGAGGTTCTCAGTACTTTGAGTGTCTGAAATGAATACACGTATTAAACACGATTAGATTTGAAAGAATGTTTTAGAGAGGTTTAGACACGAGCGGGTTTAGCACCAACTGGCTGATGAAGATATTTATACTCTTACTGTTAAGACCAGTGTAATGAGTAGGGTTGTAATCTCCCAGTCGACTGGTCGATTTATTAGTCAATAAGTTCTGGTTCGACCAAAATTCTGATTGGACGATATTTTGCCACGTTAATTTCATCAGGAGGAAAGTACCAAGTGCTAATGGGGGTGTTTTCAAAGCACCCCCGTTTCACAGATAACACTCCATCTTTGAACACCCCCTTGTTTTGCTATTTTGGACTCGCCCGACCCGCTGGAGACAGACAGACTGAAGAGGACTAGAAGGCCAACGTCTGGTGGTTTGATGAATGTCTATTTAATTTTGACGGTTTCATTTAAAGTCAGTCCTCGTCCACCACGTCAAAGACGTCTGCAGCGTGGCAGCATTTCATGAAAACAGACCATGGAAAAAAGTCGAATGCAAAGTTTGCCAACAACAGTTTTCATGTCACAGCTCCACTACAAACCTGGCCTATCACCTAGAAACGGTGAGCTAACGTGTCCACCTGAGGTTGCCCCGTCAGTTTTGAGTATATGAACAAATCAGAATTGACATTTCCATGTTTTAGTCCAATAATTGTTTTGTTTTAATTATAAAAATTCTTACAGTGGACTTGCCTTTTGTGTTTGAGAGAAAAGTTTTAAGTTAAAAGTCTATTTGTGTCTCAGCGATGCTGAGCTCCTGTGTTCAGTCTCGCTCTGTCAGGACCAATGATAGTGTAGGTCAGTTATTATAACCTGACAAAAACAATTGTCTAAATGTTCCTCAACAGGTTTTGTGCTGGTAGTTGACGCAGTAGAGTTTTCATACATAAAATTAGTCGATTTTTAGTCGAAATTTGAGGGCTTCAGTCGACCAAGAATTTCTTTGGTTGATTACAGCCCTAGTAATGAGGGGCCACACCATTGATCCAGAACAGTGCCAGTTGTTTGAGGGGCGGGCCATGGGCCGTATGACTTCAAATTACCTACCTGACCATCTCTGACTTTGATCTCTCTGATCTCTGACTTCTTTGATCATCACATTAATACAGCGCATACATTCAGACGGTACCAAAGTCCCCCAAAATTCGGACTGATCTTAATCACCCTGACCATTAGCTCAGACTCTCAGATTCCAGATTAAAACGAAGCAATGCACTTCCATGAGAAACCAACAATGCATGCCTAGTCTGATGATCGGATGAACAGCCAGAGGAGTTCATGGAGTCACAGAAAAACAGGTTTGTTGCTTTTAGATTTTCCCGGCGCAGTGCCCATTGTTTGAGAGGAAAAGATGTCACAAAACATCAAAGCTATCCAAGCATAATGTGACGCCATTTCTACGACGTGTCCCACCACTTTATCTGGTGTGGTTACTATGGTTGGAGGGGCAGGAACACAGGTTGTGCAACGACACAAAATCTCTCTGAATTTGATCTCTGCTTTGATCACCGCAGACAGACAACACTGAAGCTGTCCAGTCCTGTCCATCATCTCAGACCTTACACACTCAGTTCCCAGCCACCTAACTTTGACAATGCACTTCCTCCAAACACATGCCAATTTTGACCTTAACAGAATAAATGGTTGTTAAGATAATGGAGTTTCAGACTTAGAAATTTCAATAGTGCCACTTGTTTAGTGCCTAACCATGATAGTCTTTGTTTGGGCCCCCCAGGCCTATGCCACTGCATCTGTCCTGTACTATGAAACCATTGACGACTGGACAACTGTCCTCTTTGCTTATCCAGCGCACCACTGAGAGGTACTTTACTCACGGAAGGAAACTTGCCAAACATCTTTTCGTGACAGTTAGCTTTGGTTAGCTGTTCTTGCATTAGCTTCTCTGGGATTTTGCGCGTGAAAGAAGAGAAAAGAAGAATGTCAAGCAACGCTTAACAGACACATGATGAGAAGGGACACTCAAATTCAATGTGTCCAGTGTCTCGGACAGGGACACACTGAAGCAGCCTTGTCTGGGCCCTTCTTCTGCAGGAAGTCACACAAGGCTGTGGGACCAGCTGCTGCTCTGTTCTTGCTGCAAGCACATCAAGCTAACCTCCTGTGCGAGCTGGAGAGAAATGCCACTCAAGAGATGACGTGATAACTTTTTTTTTTTTACTTTCGATAGCAGTCAATCTCAATAACTGTTAATTTAAAAAAAATGCTTTTGTCATCTCTCAATGGGCACTGCACTCCTAAAGGGCACAGGGCAGGGAGAAGTATCTGCAAAATTGGTATCAGAATGACTGCTGTGTTCTACTTATTCAATAATTAACAAAAATTATCTATCAATGAATTACTTTAGTGGGTTATGATGGTGTGTGTTTTCTGTGTGAGTACCTGGGGGTTGGCATCCAGTATGCAGATTCGTCCAGCTTCCACAACCTCATGTATGGAGTCTATCTTTATCCCGTACAGACTGCCATCATATTCTCCATGTTCAAGGTAACGCCCGTTCTTGATATCAGCTTCCATTTTGCTGCGGCTGGTGAACGCGTACATCCGAGTCTCACGCTCTCCCTTTTTAGGCTTTCTGGAAGTATCTGGACAGTCCCCCCGCCCCCCCCCCCCCAAATAATTAAAACAACTGGATTGAAAAGTAGGAATGGTAAATGGACTCAATTTATATAGCGCTTTTCTACCTTAGCGGCACTCAAAGCTCTTTACAGTGTCATCTCATTCACCCATACACGGGTTCAGTATCTTGCTCAAGGACACTTCGACATGGTCACCGGGATCGGGGATCGAACCAGCAACCCTTCGGTTGCTAGACGGCCACTCCACCCCTGAGCCATGCCGCCCACTAGGAGTGCCTTAAATTAGCATTCTTTCTAATGCCAGCAGAGGGCTGCTCCCATGGATGAAAACAAGTGACGTTGCATCCACGTCAATAAAGAAGCTCCTTCTTGTGAACATGTTCTGACTGAATTCATGGTCTCGATCACAAGTTTCAGGTCTTGATCAGCGCAACTGTAATCCGTACAATTGAGTCAAATTGTTTTTATTTTTCTCCTGGTGTTTTACAGTTAATTCAACCGCCTGCCTTTGTTTAGGTTTCCACCATTTGTTTCCACACCTGTGTTCAGTTGGATCCACCTCTTTACACACACCTCCCTCTGTCCTCTGCAGGACTGTCATCGTCTCCTCTCTTTCCAGCCCTCTCCAAGTTTGCCCTCCATCGTGTTTTACTTACTATGCCTGTTTTTAATTTTTTTCTTTGATCCCACCTGATTTTGTCCACCTCTGTCGACCAGCTTTTTGCGTAGGATTGCTTTTGCCTGTAAATTCAACTTATGCCTTAGCAAAGTCAAGACCTGAACTTAAATCAGACCTTCAGCTGCTCAGTTCTCCCCTTGCCCCTGCTTATGCCACCCATGCTGCCAATGTTCTTTCCTCTCTCTTTGTTCTTGCAAACTACGGCACTCTTAAGAAACCGCCATTATTACTCAAATCCCAAGAAGGGCACGAGTGGGTGACGGTGGAACAAGACAGGCAGTCGTTAGTTTTTCGGTCCTCACCTATCAGCCACCACCCAGTTTGCTCCATCATTTTCTTTTTTCTTCTGCAACTCTGATCTCACTTATGAGTGGCCTTTATTGGTTTGGCTTCCCTCAGAAGGTAACACAGTTATTCTTAACATGAGTTATCATTTTTCTAAGATGACGGAGAGAAGCTTGGCAAGAGGAACAAATTGTGCTAAGGTGACAGAGGGGCACTGCTCGGCTGCCCGGTTATAACGTAACCCTTCAGAATGGAGCGCGCACCCAGTTTGGATTGAAGACTGGGTTGACTTGTCACATTCTCTTATTTCATTATTTTTGTATATCCAGTTTAATCTTGTTACGTTTGCTCTCTACTATGTTTTACTTCCTACTTATTTTAGCTTTGCATTCTATTGCTGCACACACATTATGTGCATCAGCTTGTGCTGAACTGAAGCTGTGGGATGTTTGCAGGCAGAGATTTTGAAATCCATTTTAATAGTTGTATAATTCAAAGAACTGGACCATCTGGATGACTTCTGCTTTTTACTACACACCAATTTTTCATGTTTAAATGTTTCATGTTTAAATGTTTACATAACAGTTTGATTATCAACTTGATCTTTGTAGTTTTGGGGTTTGTGAGAAAGGAAGTAATAGTCGCTGTATCTAAATTGTTTGATTGTTAATATATATAATATACTGTACACTGTGACTGCGTCCTAGCTGTTATGTGTGTGAGAGATGCTGCCAAACAGAATTTCGTTGCACACCTGTGTATAATGACAATAAAGCTTCTTAATCTTACTTTCGGGTTTTACTGAAATGCTGATTTCAATTCACATCTGTTTTTATCACCTCAATGTTGAGCTATTCTTAGCTACTACACACATTTCTTACAGCACTAACTGTCCAAAGAGTAACAAAACAGATATTTTGTTCATTCTAACTAAAGAAATCTTACTTTAAAACCATGAAGCAAGCGATGGAATATTTAGATTTCATACATGGAATGGTGGTGCCAAAAAGATGCGGATCCCTCAGGAGAAGCTTGTTCTTCAGTCTCCGCCTCCCGACACCCTGGGCACCAATTAAGATCAGAGTTTTCCTCTTGAAAGGCGGGACCTTGGCCACCTCTTCATATAGCAGTATTTCATGTCTGTCAAACTCTTAAGAGAGCGAGAGAGAGAAAGAAAGGAGGGTTTAAAGAGAGGAATGGGTCTTTGAGCGAACCGAATGAACAAGGAAGGAAAGCAAAGACACGTTCCACTGTGTCAGAACAGAGAAATCTACTGACAACGACTGAAAGCAATGGTGACCATTTCTAATACAGGACACACAAGCGGTTTTACTACCTGCATTTTTGGTGGTCACGTACATCATTTTCTTCTTCTTCTTCCCTCCAACACCAGTACACAGATTTCCTATCAGAAAAACAGAAATTCATGCAAAGCAGTACTCAACACAGGTGTACCAGACTAGAACTGGTAATAGAGGATAGTAGTAGCAGACCAACTCCTGCATGAAAAAGACTAACATGAAATCCATACTGGACACTACATGCTCTGAAGGATTTGACCAGTCACAGGGCCTACACTGAAACTTACGTTCCAAAATGAAATTTACATGTTGAAATGAAAACATTTATTACGCCAGTCAGCTGACCTTAATTCTGAATAAGACATAAACTTGAAATAATGTCACAGTGCTGTGTCCGTATTTGGGATCGGATGGTAATTAAAGTTTATTTAGCACCTTTTCATGATTTAAAATGAACAAAACAAAGTTCTTAGCGAACGTGACAAATATGCAGGTAATGAAATAAAAACTGAAATCCCAACAAAACAGAGACGTTAAAGTCTCATGAGTAACGAACAGGTGTATACGGAAGGTGGCGGTCAGCAGTATGATGGGTGTTTGAACAGGCAAGGCTCTAAAAGTTCACACCAGTACTTTAAAATGTATGTGGAATTTATGAGGGAGCCAGTGAGGAGAGAACAGATCGGTGCCATAAATGATCTTTAGTTGTATCTGGTTACAAGCTGGGGCTGCGCGGTGGTGCAGTGGTTTGCACTGTGGCCTCACAGCAAGAAGGTTCTGGGTTCGAGTCCCGGCTCCTCCCACAGTCCAAAGACATGCAACTGGGGACGAGGCTGATTGATACTCTAAATCAGGGGTGTCCAAACTGGTCCAGTAAGGGCCGGTGTGGCTGCAGGTTTTCATTCCACCTGAGCAAAAGCAACACCTGATTCTACTTAAATCAACTAAGCTGTGTCCACACTGCTCATTTGTTGGATCAGGTGTTGCTTTTGCTCGGTTGGAATGAAAACCTGCAGCCACACCGGCCCTTACTGGACCAGTTTGGACACCCCTGCTCTAAATTGACCGTAGGTATGAATGTGAGTGAGAATGGTTGTCTGTCTCTATGTGTTGGCCCTGCAATGGACTGGCGACCTGTCCAGGGTGAACCCCGCCTCTCACCCGTAGATGCTGGGATAGGCTCCAGACCCCCCGCGACCCCTACTAGTAAGGAATAAGTGGAAGATGACGACGGATGGTTACAAGCTGGGCAGCGGGTTTCTGGGAAGTTTGGAGACGATCCAGAGAAGTTTGATTTAAACAAGAAGAAATAAAAGCATGGGTAATCATCTCCATATCAACTTTGGTCAGAACAGATGTTAATTTACCAATATTTCTGAATTAGAAAAAAATAGTGCACAAGCTGGGAGACGTGATGGTGGAGAGCCAAGTTCTGTTCACTGGAGCACTGGATTCAACCACCCCTCGCAAATGAATTCAGATAAATGCTTTAGCATAGACACCTGTAGTTTAAATCACACTACTAGATAGTTTATCATTATACCTGTATTGAGCAATTTGAAGAAAGCTGGTGTTGTTGATTGAGAATCCCATACTTAGATGGGTAGGGAGATCAATAAACTACTCATAAACAGATATCCACTGTCATCAGTTCAGCATCCAAATGAGACTATATCTTAAAAACTAGCCACCCATTTTACTGGTTTACCTCATTGATATGCCTCTATTGATAAACCAGAAAGCCAATCTGGAAATTTTGAGGTGTCAGTGGGCTTGAAGTTTAAATCAGGCACATTGAATCAGTACTAATTGGCCCATGTTCTAAATCAACCACTCACACCAAAATAACCCACATCTGAGAGACTTAGCCTGTCTCCATACCCATATTCTGGATTAGGCACTCACTAATTTGGCATTTCATTCACCTTATAATCTAAATCAGCTGCCTGTATCAAAGCAATTTTATATCAGACATCTGTAGTAAGTGATCTGGCATATCTAAACTAAACACACAGATGGAATGATTTGGCACATCAGTACAGCAATATTTAAATCAAACACCCACATGAGACGGTTTGGCACATCAATAAACTTACTTTAAATACTGCTATTTATGCAGATATAAATCCATATTCAAAGTCAAATTCCCATATTTGAATAGTTTGGTGTGTCAACAAATCCTTATTCTGGGTCAGACACCCACAATCGTTGGCATACTGATACCTTTGGACTCTACATCGAGGGAGCTTGCATGGTGAATTAAACAAAACACAATGAATCCTGACACAGCTCAACATTTAAGCAAGCTCAGGCTTCAGTTTTGGCTCACCTTCACATTGCTGTAGTGACCATTAATATAATAAAGAGGGTACTATAGTCCGGTAGCCATATTGTGTCCGTTTCCACTAGAGGTACAGAGTTTCTTATCAGTCAATAACGAGTGAGGGCGTGCAGCCTTGTCGTTAGTGCACTCAGCTTATGTAACAGATTCTTCCGGTTGTGTTATGTTTGATGATGTATTCCTTTACTTTGGGTGATTTTTTTGAAGCACTTCTGTACTCTGTTAGGAGGTGTGATTTTGAGTGTTGAAGGGAAGAGGTGGTCAGAGGCTGGTGTTTGGGCAAGTGATCAGCATCTCTCTCGCTTCAAAAATGCTTCGGCTTGAGAAATGAAAAGAAGTATTTCTGGCGCCATCATTTGTTCCCTTGTTAAAAGTAAATGTAGGTCACCTGTCATCGGATCTCTTTCGCTCTCTCTGCCCCAAACTGAGTGTCATGACATTTGTGAATACGGCGACTTAGATGCTTCAGTATCTATGTTCCTTCGTTTCTTTGAACTCCAAGTACAGTTTCTGTAGAGCTATTAAATGCAGTTATACAAATACCAGCATGTTTCTTTTCTTCTGTTACCTGCAGGCGCCAGTTCCACATCTCTCTTGACAAAAGCTTTTCTCTTCTCCTCCAGCATTTGACTGGGAATCAGCCCTGCACTTCCACCCTCCACATGACGAGCCTGAAGAGAAGAACACACACACGTTTCTATGTGATTTGAGTGTGAACTTGAGCATGTTTTTGCTGAGCGCAGGGTCAGCTGGGCAACACAGAACTACACTTACGTTTCTGTACTCACCTGCCACCAGTTGACATCGTCCTGGTTGACTATCTGCAGGATATCCCCTGTCTGAAACCTTAAACCCGCCTCCTTACAGGGAATCAAGTTGTCATTGGCTGGGTCGTAGTCATAGTGACACTTAAAGAACACCTGGACAAACACATAAATACAGACACAGGCCTTTAACTCAAATGGCACTCTAAAAATGTATGTTTCATTTCTATAACATTTTTGGAAACTTTCTATAATCCACAGAACATAAAACATGTCCAACTAACAACAACTTGGTATCAAAATATACGTGCCCACTTTATTACACAAGATTACACACGGCAGAGAAAAAAGACTGGAGATACACAAGACACAGTTTATGACTGGGAACCTGTCTTGGTGGAATAGGTTCATGGTAACTCGGCAGGATCTTCAGAACTACACTTCCACTGGCCGCTTGTAGCTCCTCCTGCAGCACCCTGGGGTCCTGGCCAACCTCTCGTCCATTCACCTGCCAGCATGGAGGACAAAAGTATATTTCTGAATTGACACACAATATCCAGCACCAGACTGGGGGAAAAAAAAAGTCACTTGAGAGATTAAAAATGTCAGGAAGGACCCAGGAGAGACTTGAGTTATTCCAGAGATGGCAAAAGGTGAATAATCACATAGTTTTCTTTCGTCTTTGGACAGACAGACAAGCTGCCTCCCTCTGTGCAGAAAAGAGCTGTACTACTAAGCAGCCTTCCACCTACTTCAATACCATGGAACCACCCACCTGATCTCACTTGATACTGATGAAACCAGTCTATAAATCTTACCCGCGAGCAGCAACTGAACGTGAGCCTCTGACCCTGTGACTTGGATAATACCTGTAGCTGTGTGAGGAAAAGTATTTTTTTTCTTCATATGTTGTTGCACTTACATGGACACGGTTATTTTTTAGACTAACTGGGCTTTCAGCACGATGTGCTTACATGTGCAGAAGCACGGGCAAAAAGAGCAGTCATACACCCCCGGCTGCAGATACAGTGAGTCTCCAGCAGATGGAGAAATAATGTCCAGACATATGAGGAGCAATGCTGCAGCCAGGTGAGACCAGGAGAAGATGCCACTTGTCTGTCACCTGCCATTGCTCAGTGTAGTCCAGTGGTCCAGACCTGGTGTGCAAACAGATTCTGACATGGGAGTGAATTTCCCATATAGCATGTTAGCATATGTTTGCAAGTCTGTATTTGTTATAAAAGTGGCCTTCACATCAGTCTATCCTCAATCCATCATCAAAGATTTGTAACCTCTGAACCCTCGAGGAACTACTTAAACTTGGAGGCTATGACTCGGATGTGGGAGGAGACATGAATCGGGTCTACAACGACAGGACAACTCAGCAAACACATTTACACACAGCCAAAATATTCTGCATTAGTAGCATTGAGTGCAACGACAGGCAACTTGGACCTTCAAGGATCAATTATTTCTTATCTTGTGGTTTGTAGGACATCTGTGTGACACTTGACCTACCACACTTGCTCATTACCTACCAACCCTCATTACCTTCTAACACTCAGCTCTGATTTAAGTTTCCAAAGTAAAAAGTCACAGCCAGAGTTTTGATCCTTTGTTTTTGTCTGCCTTTCATTCTGAGTTTAGGACCAGTGGCAGATGTCAGGTGAGTGTGGATCATGTCAGAAGGCTTCATCTGCAGTTTCACATCACAAACCGAACATTATCTTTTACAAAGCGAAATGTTTCTGTTTGAAATAAGAAATTATATTCCAACGCCGTGAGAGATGAAATTCAGTTCAAGAAACAAGACTGAAATGACCTGATTCATCATACAGAGAATGAGGCAGAACTGTTATTGCAGTCGCAGTAAACCCAGCAGGCCTCTCGTTCTCAAGCTGACACAGTGTGAATCCGAGAGACACCCCACGAAGGGTCCAGTTTCAGAGTGGAAGGAAATAAAGCATACTCCTTCACCTCTCTCCATCCTTCAAAACTACTTTCCACCACACTGCATCTTTTCCTAATCACATCAAACTCTACCATCAAACCTTGAGTTGTGTTCTGGGTTCAACACATGCACCTCAAACTCATGGATACCTTTGGAAGCCTTTACTTTTAGAATGTCTCCTAATCTCCTTGAGGGTGATTGGGGGGAGGTTCTGTTCTATGATATTAAAAATAAGCCCTAAACACTTCACTAATGTCCCCTTGTAATATCATTGATGGGAATGGCCCACTTGGAGAGACACCATAGGAAAAGAACCGTACGTAAGCGCCATGATGACGCCCCCCGTGGCATAAAATTAATACTCAGGTTGCAGGTAAATCAGTGGAATTCAAACCGTGGGCCTCCAGTGGGTTTAGAAAAATGATGTGTATCATGATACAGGTTAGTTTTCAGTAAAGGCAAAACAATTATTTCAAAATGGAGGAAGACAAGGCCGAACAAGTAGCGGACGGTCCTTCATCAAACAAATCGGTTGCGTGGACGTATTTGGGCTTCCCATGTAAAAGACAAGGCAGCGGTGAGACGATGGAGGATAAAACAAAGACCGTGGTCCAACGATGAGGGTCCACAACTCCGTAGACTGCAGCGAGCACTGCTAGCATGATAGGAGGATATGAACCTGTTGAAGGCTCAATTCTCCAGCTCCTTGAGGTCAGACATTCTAGATCGAGACGAGACTGCAGCCCTGAGCCTTATTTAATAGTTGTTTTCCTTTTCATTCAAGAATGTAGTTGTCCTCACTGTTTACAACAACAAAGCACTTTTTATTGTTTTTCAAGCAAAGAGCATTTTATTTTGTACTGACGCAGCGATAACGTGTACCGTATTTTTCGGACTATAAGGCGCACTTAAAATCCTTTCATTTTCACAAACATCGACAGTGCACCTTATGATCCAGCGTGCCTTATGTATTAATTCTGGTTGTGCTTACTGACCTCGAACAGATTTTATGTGGTACACGGCGCTCAAAAATCTGTCAAAAAGTTTTCGTATGACATTGGTAAGGCAAGGCAAGGCAAGGCAGTTTTCTTTGTAGAGCCGTTTTCACCACCAGTTTGTCTCAAAGGGCCTCACATGGCATCATAACAACATCCTCTGTCCTCAGACCCTCACATCGACTGAGGAGAAACTCCATAGAAAACCCTTTGAACAGGGAAAAATCTGAGAAACCTCAGGGTGAGCAACAGAGGAGGATCCCTCACCAGGAGGGACAGACGTGCAGTCGATGTTGTTACAGACAAGAAAACAGTTTACAATGCAGAATGGAGGAAACATGGAAATGTTAATAAGCCGCACTGCTACGAAGCTGCACTGCTTGATGGATTGTCAGAGCATTGCGGCTACCGTAGTCAGGAGCCTCGTGGAGTAATACGTACTGTGCTCAGACAATGACGAGAGGGATCCGGGCATGCTTGATGCCCAAATCGCCCAACTGTTGAACCCAGACACTGAAGATGAAGAATTTGATGGATTTGTGGAAGAATGAACTGAAAAAGTGAGTGTACTGTTTTGTATTTTATGTGTTACAACTGAACAATGCTGTTATTGTGAATGAGTTGAATAAAGTTTGACTTATCTGACTGTTTTGTTTCGCTTAATGAGCCTTATAATCCGGTGCTCCTTATGTATGAAAATAGACAGTTGGGAAAGTTCATTTTCTACATGAACTAGTTCAAAGTTCAGTTGACAGATTTTAAAATGAACTAGTTCAGTTTAAGGTTAATAATTCAAAATTCTGAACGAAGTTCACAGTTCTAAAAATGAACTCGTTCAGTTCTTTTTCCCCATATGTTGCTTTGAGCTATTGTTTTTAAAAATGATTGCTCCAGTCCATGTAGTTCCACAGACAGCAGTTATTTCATCAGGTCTCACAATGAAACAATGTGTCAGATTGCTTCTTTATTTTCACTTTTGTATTCTTCTACATCATTTATTTGTTTGCACATACCTTGAAAGGCTGCCCGGGTGCTTCACTTCAATTTGCTGTTTCAGGTTTGCGGTGAATGCGACTGAAGTGCGTATTTTCTTTTTGAAACCCAGCAGGCAAAGTTTGCACAGAAATGGAAGATTTTCCCATCTTCCTCCACTTTGTCATAAAACTTGTTTAAATGACCGTACGACGCATCCTTGCTGGTTTGTTGAGTCCAGTTTTGTCTTGTCCGTGGGCTGGTACTACATGCTGCTACTGTCGCCTCCTCCATGCTGCTTTCTGTTTTGATGATGCGTGCGGCGGCGCTACACTGGTGGCTGGCGTTGCCAGATTGGGTGTTTTTCCATGCTATATTGAGAGGTGTTTACAGAGTTTTTTCAGCAGGATTTTCACCTGAAGCGAACCGTTCACAGACACCAGATGGAACGCGTTCACAGTAGCGTTCACTAGGCAGCAGTCCTGTACGTTCATTTCACGTTCCTCCAAAATATGAATGCGTTAATGAGCTATCGTTCAATGAACGTGTTCAGGCACAACACTGAAAATAGACCTGTTCATTGATACTACGCCTTATAATCCCGAACGCTTTATAGTCCGAAAAATACGGTTTGTCTGTATATAAAGGAAGAAATTAAGAATATTTGATTTTTGCATTTCTGATTTTTGATTTTCTTTAATCTTTATTTCGTATCGTGAGTATTTTGTATCGTTTCGTGAGTTGCCTATTAAGTTGCACCCCTAATATGAGACATGTCTTCATCCTGCAGGCCCCAGTCCCAGTGATGGTTCTCACCTCTTTGATGATGTCACCGATGTGCAGGAGTCCTTGCTGATCAATCATCCCTCCGTGAAGAATGCGCGCTATAACTAACTCTCCCCCCTCCACCTTGAATGTCACACCCTGAAACACATGAATGAAGCCTGAATGAAGAGCTGGGACTCAGTTGTTTGGTTACAGTGTAAAAATTCAGAGAGTGAATGAAGGAGATGTGCAGCTGTTCCCCTTCATGCTGAAGCTGAAGACCTCTGAAGCTTTCACAATCAACCGCCACTACAGACTACCTCCACTAAAATGAGTGCAAATTCCTTTTCTGCACGTGAGTCCACTGCAGTTCATTTACTGCTGACAAACATTGCATATTTCACTCAGTTCCTCTTTACATTGAAGTGTTCATTTACTGCTGAATCACTGTTAATCTAATTTGGACATTTCCATGCTTGCACTGTTTTCGATACTACGATTTGATCTTTCACATCACCTTTTCATATTTTTCTACTCTCTAACTTTGTGATGATGATGATTACTGATTTAAAGCAGTGTTTACTTTTTTCTGAATCATTTTATTCACTGAGTTGTGTTTTAGGGACTCTTCGCTAATTTAATTCTACTTATTTCAACATCTTTCATTGTTTCACTGCAGAGCAGGCAAGTCACCATGTGTGGTTTCATTCTGGTTTCCTGACTGTGTTGACCAAGCAGAACAAAGCAATATCCCTCCAGGCGTCGACAAAGCTATTCTGATGCTGATTATACTGTACTTTAGAAACCTACATGGAGTTCAACTAAGCAGAGTCCCTGGATCTCATAAAACGTTCTTCCACACAAGCATTTTTGAAAGAGGCCCATTCATGTTGAATGCAAACAGATAGTCAGTGACCCCAGATACATACCAGATGTTCACCTGCCACTTTGCGTATCCCGACCATGCGGATCGCATCAGCTGGAGGGTGTAGGTTGTTAATCTGTCCATCTTGATCTGGATCATGATTCACAAAGTCACATGGGCTCTGGGGAGGGCTTTCACCTGCCTGAGACGCCACTGAATCATGAGTCTCCAGTAAAGACTAACCAACCAAAAGGAAAATGATATGATTTAGAAAAGACCAGACACTGGGCCTCAGACATGAGTTGTGCATAGTTCAAACGTTAGCTCAGTCATTCATAGTTTTCTCAATAAAATAACATGTACAAAAGCATGGCATACTGAAGTCTGTTTGATTTACCTTCCACATCACACAAATGTAGCTAAGCAAGCTTTCATATGTGCATGTATATGCGTGAACACATGCATGCCTGTGTGTGTGTGTGTGTGTGTTTACCTGGAAATGGGGCTGCGTGAGGATGTGGGCGAGCTCAGCTGCAGTATCAGAGCTCTTTGTGAAGGGGTCCAGGTCTTTGAGGATCTCCTGCAGGAGCTCCACATTGTTCTCCCTCACTGGAGACAGATGTGGCTGCTTCAGGCTTTCCTCTTGCTCCTAAAACACAAACACACAATTTTATACATAAGAAGATCCACACAGAGACACAAGTACACGACTTTGCATTGAGTGCGAGTGTGTACCACACCAAAGGGCTTTCCATGATGCCTTTGAGGTAGATGAGGTCTAGGTCATTGGCCATTGTGGAGCTGGTGGTGCTGTCACTCATGACATCCAACACCTGGGGCACTGTAACACACAAACAAACACACACACACACACACACACACACACACACACACACACACAAACATTATATCATATGACATTTATATGTCATACAAACATGAAAACATTCTGTCGTGCTGTTTCATAAGAAAGATCAACAAAGTTTAAGAAAGATCAACAACTGTTCTCACGTGACATCTTCAGTCCTTTCATACATGCACACTTGTGCACTAATAAGGCAACAAAGTTCTGCAACGATACATCAACTCAATTTGCCTCCTCACTCCTTTTACTCAACGTGTTCTTCAAGCATCATTACAAGCAAACAACATTAGCACAGTGTCGCGCTCATGACAACGAAGGCATCAGATCTCACCAGGCTCTGTCCTGGTGGAGGCCACAGGCATGGCAGTGCTTCAGTCAATCTGGGAGGGAGAGAGACACAGAGGGAGATTCATGCAACGCATCCTACAGCGTGAAGTCACACAACTTCCATCCCATCTGTTAAATCAAATGGAAAGAAGAGCTCAGAGTGATTCAATTCAGCATAGAAGTTTGATTTGACTGATATGTTTCTGTGTGTGTTTCAGGTTTTGTATTCTTTGTATTATTGTTCTTTGTATTCTTTGACAAAAGACTGCTGCGATTACGACCACCAACAACAGAACCATTTCGTTCATTTAATTATTAACTGCAGTTCAAACAAGAAGAGATTCTTGAATTTCTTTTTAATTATTATTTTTATCCAAATTCAGAGAGGGAGGAAGTAAACCTTCAAAACTAGGGGTAGGAAAAATATCTGTATGACAATATGTAGTTAACCCCCCCCCCCCCCCAAAAAACAATGTCTTCATACCAAATTTTAAAAAAATAATCATTTTTCAGACCGACTGTAAACACTACATGACTTCCACGCCCCTGCTCCAGTAAGTGTTGCAGTACAGCTCCAACACTGATCAGCATTTCCTGTCGTAGGTGGACGTCTGGTATTGGATGTACATAAAGACAGCAACTTGTCTTTTCATCTCTAATATGAGTTTATGGTTGAAATATGTCGATTTCTGCAATATATCGGGATATCTTGGTACATCTCATACTGTGAGGTCCTCGTCAAGACCAAATACAAACATCTTCCATCTTACGCGTCTGTCGTCTATCGATTAGGGGGAGGGGCCGTGGACATGAACTATTTTGGGGAGCCACCCTGAAGTCCCCGTCTTCATCCATCCATCACTCCTTGCTTGTCAAGATTTCACTTTACTACAATGCGGTATAACTTTATAATGTGACAAAGAACACGCGTTTGAAGTTTTTCCTGCACAAACTACCAGAGGCGCTGTCCATCTCTTGTCTCAGTTGGCAGTTACTGTTTGTGATTGCAAATGACCAGCAATTGAACATTGCCAAAGATGTTTTTGTTTTGTTGTTGTTGTTGTTTTTTTAATAAGCAAGAAAAAAAACCCGTTTGGTTAAAGTTCAGATCAAGTCATTGTAATAATGGTTCCGAAGCAACTGCAAATCAGCTAGAATTATTCTAGAGGAGAGAAAATCTGCTTGGAGAGGGTTTTGCCAGTGACTCTACTTATGTTATCACAGATGTTAGAGCACCAGTATCATCCCACCCATTTTCTTTGTTCCCCATTAAAAACCCAGTCCTAACAATCAGTATAAATTCCATCCATCCATCCCTTTTCTATACCGCTTGTCCATTGAAGGTGGGGTGGGGCTGGTGCCTAACTTACTTCAACATGGTCGCCGGGGGAAGTGAGGATGGAACCAGCGACCGTTTGGTTGCTAGACTGCCACTCTACCTCTGAGCCACGCTGCCCCTCGCAGTATAAATGATTTAATGATTATCAAATCATTAATATGCATTGTGAGATGAGACAGATTCTTAGTTTATTTGCGCAGTGCTTTAGAATGACAGTTACATTTTTTTGCAAAGGTGCCAGTGAGTGTCCATCGGTTTTGTGCGCCACAATATGTGATCTTATTTCTTTAGTCACGTTGATCAGTTCATCCACTTCCGTCCGTTGTCAGTTATTTCTACCTCCTCTCCACATCTTATTAGATTCAATCAGGATTCTCATCAGACTTTTCTGACAAAGCTTGCCTGGCTGATGTTACCGTCTGAGCGCAACACAAGAACGCGTCAGCTCCATGATGGTCTGCTGCTACTCGAAGACTTCGGTCTGCTTTCAGAGTTGGTTCCAATGCAACGGCCTGACGGTGGCTCAATTCGAGTGAGGACAAGTCTGAGCTTCTCAACTATGAGAATAAGAGTCACTTCAAAGGGTTCTCGATTGGATAGTTCAAACTCATCAGGGGGCAGCTCGACTAACACGACCGATCCAAGCAAACGTCTCTCTCCAGAAATAAAACTTGTTTGGCTGGACCCTGGAACGGGGACAGCCCTGCCAACATGAACGTCACTTCGGGACCGTTTTTGCTGCTCAGTGACTATTTTTGAGGCACTGATCAGCAGCTGCACCCCATACGAACACCAACAGGATCACTTTTTGACCCAGTTACGCTCCATGTGGTTAGGTGGCTCTTGGTTTTAGCCCAATAATTTTGAGCATGGCCCGTAATTTACAAACAACTCACATGTTACAGCTAAACAGTTCACTAAAGTCAATATGTATCCTAAGGATAGTGCCGGAAAAATCCCTGAGACCAAAAATCTTGCGTTCATCAACTAACATGTCACAAAAAAAGAGCCCCTCTTCACAAATGAACCCCATTTTCAGCAGCTGGACGCAGGACTGGAGCTGCATCCTTAGACGTGGCTGCTAGCAGCCACCGGTTTTATTGAAAAAAACGTATTGTTCAATCCTAGACTGAGACTGAGACTCAGAATAGAGATGTTTCATATATTGCTCAACTATTTTCTTCATGAAAATAATTGAGATGTTAAAAGTACTCAGCCCTTTGTCATATAAGCTTTTAATTTCCATGAAACAAAAATGTAGTCATAGAAATTTATGAAAACATTGAATGGTAATACACACACACACACACACACACACACACACACAGCAAGGGTTGGCGGATATTCAGGAATTGTTCAGGGAATGTGCATCCACACTGGAAATGCAGAAAGAAGCTAATAGATCCCAAAAAGCAAAGATAGATAGATAGAGAAAGAGAGAGAGAGAGAGAGAAAAGAAAGAGAGGGAGAAGACGGGAGGGGAAATTAGCTGTAACTAATCTATGCATCACCATGACAACAGACACAATATGACGGCAATTTGGAGCAGCAGAGAACAAAGAGTTGGGAGTGTGAATTCTCTTTTCTTCAGCTCCATCTATCTATCTATCGTTCCATCTACCTATCTATCGTTCCATCTACCTATCTATCGTTCCATCTACCTATCTATCGTTCCATCTACCTATCTATCGTTCCATCTATCCGTCTATCTATCTATTTAGCTCGTGGCTGCCATGGAAACCTACCCTCACACACATTACATACTTAACATTGACACGTATGCTCGAGTCTGGATTACACAACACAGGGCCTACACACACACACACACACACACACACACACACACACACACACACACACACACACATACAGTCCATTTCAGCTATTTATGTATTTTTCAGATGTGGGACACGTCAGATGTCAATGTGTCTTACCAGATTAAAATTAAGTTTGGATTTGGAGATGAAGGAAACTCGCTATTGGTAAAAGATGCACCACCACCACAGAGGAACAAAGCCGCAGTCACAGTTAAAAGACATCTTTAAAATATTAGACGATGTCAAAATCTACGCAGAACGTAGGGAGCGTTCGCTCATCTTAGATTTGTTATGGACACAAAAATCTCACCATGTGGCTTCATCTGGTTACTGTATAGAAGCGCCTTATTATTTATATGATTCTACAACACTGTTGTGGCCCTTAAAGGCACAGTAACCCATTCGTCATCGAGCCTAACAGAACCAGCAGAGCTGAGCATGATATACAACACATGCAGACATAACGAGAACACTCCCCGCATAAAGGAAAGGAGAGGATTGGATTTATGACACAATGATATCAGAGCATCGTGGCAAAATGGAACTCATCATTTTATCCTGGTTACTCTGTTTTTTTGATTGTTGAAGCCAAAAACTACAATTGGAAAACAATCATTTGAATAAAAGCAGAGGGAGACAGAAAGCTCCCGGGCAGGCTGAGCTGTCGCACACCTAAACGACAAGCACAGCCATCACAGACTCTAATTAAAGATATCACACTGCCGGGATGTCCATCTGTTCCCCTCTTCCTCCCTCCTCCTCCCACACCTCCCTCTAGCCCTCCTCACCCCTTTATTTTCTCTCCTCCCTCTCTGTTTTGTTTGCTTTCTCCCCTCTCATTTTCTTACCCTTAACTGCCCCAGTGCCCTATTCTCTCTCTCTCACCTGCCCCTCAGCTGTATCTCACTTTCAGCCCCCCCCCCTATTTTCCCTGTTTCATCTGTTCTTCACACCCTCCCCTCTATTATTCCATTTTAATTCCCCCCTCCTCCATCTCTGCTGCCCTGCCTCCCTCTGTCTCCCACCATCTTCCATCTGCTCTATTGGACCAGTATGTAAAGAAACTAATGTTAACAGATGCGGTTTAAAACACACACACACACACACACACACACACACACACACACACACACACACGTGTTCTTCTGTCATACAAACATGAAAACGGTGTGTATACAGTGCTGCTTTGTGTTAAAAAAAAAAAGATCGACAAAGTTTTTTTGTTGTTTTTTTGGAAGATGCAACATCTTCACCGTTTTCCCACCGATATTTGTTCTCACGTGACATCCAAAATCATTTCACACGTGCACACTTGCACACTAACACAGCCTAAACGATGTCGAGGTGGACTGAAGTGGGAGGAGGGTATGAACGAGGAGCAATAATAGTCACTTCAGTGGCACAACGTTATAATAACAGCGTGATAGCGCGCGCACAAGCAGATAGAGGGTGCGCGCAACAACAACAACAACAACAACAACAACAACAACAAACACACACACTAAACGACTGGAAAAGTAACAACGCGTTTCCCAGTCAGCTTTTATCCAGTACACGCGATTTAAACACACGTGCACACGCACCTTTGTCGAGCGGCTCTCTGACCACGCAACAACCTCAGTGAGGCGGCAGGAGGCACACAAAGGCTCCGGGCAGCCTACCTGCTCTTCGTGCTGCTGCGATTAACGGGGTTTCCCGCTGTCCGTGGTGTCTCGCGCGCGTCTCGTTATCGTCTGGTTTTCCTCAGCCGTCATCCACGAAATCAAGTCAAATGAAGCCGTAAAATACCGACGACTTCCGAAGACCTTTCAGAATAAAAGCATTTCATCAGCCATGTAAAATCCTGTGCTCTGCCCTCTGTCCGTGGTACACAATAACAACGAAATACTGATTCTTGTACTTATCCACTGAGGAAGACCCCTTCCCTCTCGAAGACGAAGTAGTTAAGATTATTCTGGGTTTCCGACTGTGGGCCCTGTGCCCATGGCAGCTGGTTGCGCCACGGCCCCCTGCAGGCAGGGATCCAACGGGTTGATACTACGTGCCCAATCTCGTCACATCTCCAATCCCCTCACCCCAGCGTGTGTATGTGTGTGTGTGTGTGTGTGTGGGGGGGGGGGGGGGGTGAGTGGTTGGGCGTGAATGTATACAAATTAAAGACTTTTTCTGTCTTTTACCTTTTTTCTTCTCTCGCTTTTATGTATTCATTCAATTATTGAACTAATTATTCTTTTTTTTTTCACTTTCCCCTGCTAAGGGTGGGGGGGGGGGGGGGGGGGGGACCAGAACCTCACGACACAGGACCACTGTCATCAATACAGCTGTGTCTCCAAGTCAGAGCCCAGCTCAACCCAACAACATAGTAGCACATTAACAAACACACATTAATTGGATCATCGTCCATCCATTCATCCATCCATCCATTTTCTACTGTTTATCCTGTAAAGGGTGGTGCAGTGTGGAGCCTATCCCAGCAGGCTTCAGGAGAGAGGCAGGGTTCACCCTGGACGGGTCACCAGTCCATGGTGGGGCCAACACATAGAGACAGACAACCATTGGCTCTCCCAGCCACGCCTACGGTCAATTTAGAGTCTGGATTAACCTGGTCCCCTCTTGATGTCTTTGGACTGTGGAGGAAGCTGGAGTACCAGAGAGAACCCAGCAGGAACAGGGAGAACATGGAGACTCACACAGAAAGACCCTGTGCCCGAGCTGGGACTAGAACCTAGAACCTTCTTGCTGTGAGGCAACAGTGCTGACCACTGCACCACCATGACACCCTATTATTACTATTATTATTACAAATTCTCTCTCTCTCTCTCTCTCTCTCTCTCTCTCTCTATATATATATATATATATATATATGTATGTATATACATATATATATATATATATATATATATGTATGTATATACATATGTGTGTGTGTGTGTGTGTGTATACATATGTATGTATGCACATTACAGGTTGCTACAGAATGCTGTGGTGGCCCTGCTAGTCCACCTTGAATTTTGGACCAGCAGTTTAACATTTTAACCAGCTTAGCACCCCCCCCCCCCCCCACTACCACCCCCGACCATCACTCCTCCACCTCCATACTTCGCAGTGGGACACACGTGCAAAAAACATCCACTCACCTTCTCTGCGTCTCACAAAAACAACCAGTCTTAAACTTGGACTCATCTACTGTCCATTCCTTGATTTCTTGGCCACAGCAGTTCTCTTCCTCTTCTTGTTCCTCCTCTGTAGTGGCTTCTTTGCAGCAATTCAACCATGAAGGCCTGATTCATGTAGACTCCTCTGAAGTCTTAATGTTGAAATGTGTCTTCTTCTTGAACTCTGCGAAGAACTTTTGTGGGCTCTAATCTGAGGTTCTGTTTGTTGGTGGTTCGAGAGGCTGGTAACCGTGATGAACTCGTCCTCTGCAGCAGATGTAACATTTTGTCTTCATTTCCTCGTGTGGTCAAGTCAAGTCAAATCAATTTTATTTGTATCGTGCCAAACCCCAACAAAATTTATCTCATGCCAGTTTACAAATGGGTCTAGCAGCCCTCAGCTAATTTACACCCAACAATTCTCTGTGAGCAAGCACATCCTGACCCTTGCTGCTCTAATGCTTCTTTTTTTCTTGTGTTTTCTCAGCTTTCAGTCCCTCAGAGGTCCAGCGGCTGGCCAGCCTCCTGTCACCACCCCTGGGTGTTTGTGTTTTTGAACAAATTCTGGGATTTGCTCCCATGTTTGTGAAATCATTCTAAAGTGCTTCCCAGAGCCAGTCTGCTTCTGCTGCCATTAGGCTACACAACATCCAGACCTTAACAGAATTATCTGGCCAAGGTGAATCCAATGGAAACATTTAAAGAGGTTTCTTCCAAGGCTTTTTTGGTCAGACAACATGAGACAATTCTCAAAATTGTCATGGACATCGCCATGACAACCAACCAGCATGACCCAGCTCAGTGGACAGATTGTATTTAGCTCTTTGTGCTAATAATTCTCCCATACGTGCGGATTTTCTGGCTTTTTCTTGTGCAAACAAAAAGGTGTTAGACAATGCCAAAAGATGCCAAAATCCACCTGATGACAGAACGGTCTCAGATTGTATATCAGCGTGTCTGGCTGGTATCTCCACATGGATGAAGGAACGCCACCTTCAACTGAATCTCTCTAAGACTGAACTTATGGTCTTTCCAGCTTGTCCATCTGTTCAGCCTCAGGTCACTGTCCAACTTGACTCGAGCCTACTTGTGCCCACAAACTCAGCCAGAAACCTGGGTGTCATGATTGATGACCAGCTGACCTTTAAGGTTCATGTGGCCTCAGTTTCTCGGTCTTGCCGTTATGCCCTTTACAACATCAGGAAGATCAGACCCTTCCTGACCCAACAGACCACACAGATTCTGGTTCAGGCTCTTGTCATCTCACGCATTGACTACTGCAACTCTCTTCTGGCAGGCCTCCCTGCAGGCTCATTCAAGCCTCTGCAGATGATCCAGAATGCAGCAGCACGTCTGGTCTTCAACCAGCCCAAAAGGGCACATGTCACCCCGCTGCTGGTTTCTCTTCACTGGCTTCCAGTGGCAGCCAGGATCAAATTCAAGGCACTTCTCTTGGCTTACAAAACAATCACAAGAACGGCTCCAGCCTACCTGGAATCCCTGATCCAGGTCTACTCTCCTTCTCGCCCACTACGCTCTGCATGCCAAAGACGCCTGGTGCTTCCAGCCCAGCGCTGCTCCAAATCTCTAGCCAGACTCTTCTCTTCTGTTGTTCCCAAATGGTGGAACGAACTACCGAACTCTGTGCGTTCTGCTGAGTCCCTTTCTACTTTTAAGAGACAATTGAAGACTCAATTGTTCAGAGAGCACCGAGGCACTGAACCTGACTCTTCTCCTCTTTGGGGTAGAATCAGTCAGAGGGTCCAAGACCCAGCACTAAGTGATTATGTAGCACTAACTGTGTTGTGTCATGTTGTATGTCTGTCAAAAATTAAAAAAAAAAAAAAAGGGAGGGGGGGGCGACACTTCTTCTGCCACTAGATGGCAGTACCTGTGACCAAATCACAACTGAAGCACTTTTGCACTTCCTATGGACTTTTCCTTAATTAGGTCTAAATTCTTGCTTGTGTTGTACGTTGCTTTGGACAAAAGCGTCTGCTAAATGAAATTGTACAATTGTAGAATTGTAGAATTAAACCCATCAGCTTGCTGGGGGGCACTGGTGAGCTGCTTCCCCCACCCCCACCCCCTCTGATCATGTCCAGATCAAAGGTTTGCTACACTCGTCACAAGAAACTCTTCCCACACGTGTTGGTGGTCAGGTTTCTGTCATGAGTTGATGAATGTGAATAGCCACTTTTATTCTGACCATTGTCACTCACCACATATTGTTTGCTCCATGTCTGGGCTCTAGACTTTTTTCAGTATCATGGTTTAAACCATATGAATGCCTTAGATGTTACTGTCGATGTTAACGATTCAACTTGGTTGGCTGTGAGTCTATAAATGTGAGTATGACAGAGCAGTTGTGTATCAAATTGCTCTGTTTGTAGTGGTTGCTTTCATAGTTTCATTCAGAGGATCACTGTGTGGCAGACTGGGTCTCTCTCACTCCCAACCACTCCCAGGTGCCTGCATACTTCACTTCCATCCTAATTAATGGTTGGTGTGGTGCAGAGGCTCTGTCGGTGCGTTAGCAGCTGCGCAGAAGCACTACCACCAAGACAAGGTAGGCAGAAAGGCACCCTCTTGAACTCTGTTGCGTAAAAAGTATGAATATACAAACAACCTGATTTAATGTGAAGACGTTTGTGAGTGTTTTAAGGTTTTAACAGAAATTCTACGTAAAAGTATGAATGACTTGGAGGAGTATCAAAATGTTTGAAGAAATGGGAATTCCTGGACTGGTCTGTCTGGCCTTGGTGATAGGACTCAGTGTACAGCGTCTTGGTCGTTTCTACTTGAACTGTACTAATCATAAACTGAAGAGCTGAATGAGATGCGCCTCAAGAAAGAAACACATTCTGGCTGATCCAACATATTTTAATCACACTTGATAGTTTTTTTTAATTTCAATAATTATGTTACCATGTAGAATTGCAATGGCAAATCTAGAATTTTCCCTCTAAACACTTGACAAACACACCCTACCTTTTGATTAGAGGCTCTAATGTCATATATATCTCTTTATTTCAATAATACATTATGTACAGTTTTGTTTTAATGAGAGCGAGATGAGACAGCAAGAGAGGAAGAGGTCTTGTGGTCCAGTCAGTGTTGGCCATCAATGGGGGGCAAGTTCAGGGGTGAGAGGGTATTCCTGGTGCACTGTGGGACACTTAGATGGAATGCCTGATGGGGAAAGAGAATGTTGGTGGAGTCACCACGTGTAGATGTCATCATATCTGTGAAAAGACACAAAAAAATGTGTAACAGAGTGCAGGAACAACTAAAAAACAAGACAAGCCCACACATTTTATGTGCCTTTAGGTGCAGTTTTTTGATCGAGCCCGATGCTCTTCTGCAGATGACTTCAATTGTGGCTCATGTGGCTGTACCAATGAACTGCTTGTAAAGGCAGCAACAGGGTGGGAACTTTTCTTGTCCTCCAGTTGTTCTATCAGCATGTCTGGTCCAGCACCTGCTGCAAGTCGTTTTTGGATGTACACACCTGTTATGTTTTGATATATTGGCTCCTCCTGTGGCTGTATGTCAATGTATTTACCTTGGCCTTTGGTCTCTCATGCTGTCACCACCAAATAGCAGCTCTGCAACCACATTCTCCTGGGCTGAGCGCTTTCCATACCTGTGAGAGCAATAAAGACAGCCATTTTTCTATGTATGTTAGATCCCGTCTTGCCTCCTTTACAAACTGTATATAATATTCCAACATACACCCAGTGCAAAAGATTCCTCTGCTCCGTGTTGCCTCAGGGTCAATGCTAACCAACTTACCCTAGTTTTGACTGGGGAAATCCTTGAGGGCACATAGGTCCTAGGGATAAAGGGACCTTTTGTTTAAGGGGAAAACCAAAAGGCTGAGAGCACATAGGGATGACCAATTTTCTACCCCCATTTTTTCTTTTAAATTTACCCTGAAGAAAAAGAGCAAAACAGCAAATAGAGATGTGATGATTTCCACCTCTGGTCCGGTCTACGACATTAAACCAGGGGGATTTCATGTGACTTGTGCTGCTGGCAAAAAGAGAAGGGAATGTGCAGGAGCAGCATCCAGCAACTGTTTGTTTACTAGCAACTCAGGGGTGCTGGGGCATGACCATCAAACTACAGCGTCAGCAGGGAAAATGGGAGAACCTGGATTCATGTGACACTAGGATTTCAACATTTTTTTGTAGAGACTGAGAAATAAGACCTTCCACTTTTTAGAGCATCACTTTACCAGTGTAGTGGGCGGTTTATTACTTGTTTCTCTCACTACTTTTCACTTTTTACCACAATGACAACCATCCATTGTTATCACTGTTTCTTTCTCTGACTTTACTTTCTTGGAGGCAGCTTGTGTGCTATGCTGAGAAAATCATGAACTATTTTGATGAGTAGACAACACCTCTTGAAATTAGTTATTACAAAATTAGCCCCAAAAGGCCTTTACACAGCCAAGCTCCAAGTTCTGCTTTTTGATAATGTGATAAAAAACACTCCTTATTTGAGCACCCCTACATGGCAAATGCCCACCAAACATGTTCATGTGCTCTCACCTCAGACACGTGTCTCATGGGTTCATTTCAGATCCTGATATTGCCTTTGTAAGTGTGTTTGCGAATGTCCGAGTTGGGATGAGCCTTTCTCTGAGCCTTTGCTCTTGATGAGGAAATCGGTGGACCAAGAGAACTGCACGGTATAGATTTTCAGATGAATTTAGCAAAAAGTTTACTTGGCTCTGTGTGTGTGTGTGTGTGTGTGCACATGAGAGAGAGAGAGAGAGAGAGAGAGAGAGAGAGAGAGAGAGAGAGAGAGGGAGAGAGGGAGAGAGGGAGGCAACAACAACATACAATGCAAGTCGAGCGATGGGACCTATAGTTCCTCTTGTTTTCCCATCAAGCATGGGTTCCGTCTCCTCCCTGGACCCCAGCACTCAATCTTGTGCTTGGTTACTTCTCTGTCAGGGGTTTGCAGTAAAGCAATCAAGCAGCTCCAACACTCTGTCGGTCTCAGCTGTGCCACAGTGTGACACATTAGGATGTACAATTTTTCATCCTCTGGTAACGTCTCTGTCTTCTGTCTGTCTGTCACATTTTGCCTTGTCTTTTAAGGTTCTGGAGGGTTTTTTTTAATTTGTTTTTTCCATCTGATAATCTTTCTTTTACTCTCATATTTTCCATTCAGGGGTCTGCTGAAACTCTAATCCAGACTTTCATCATCTTCACGCAAAAGCAGTGTATTTGGTTCATCTTTAAAATGTTCAGTCTTCAAACATCTGAGTATCTGAGCGTATCCAGGCAGTCATTCAAGGCAGCTTAGTAACAGAAAGCAACTTCAGTCTACCTTTCTTGCTTTCTCTGCACGATGTCATGCAGCCACCGCCACCCCAAATCCCTTTTACATGTTGTCTGACTTTATCAATGTCTCGTCTTCCCTGTAAATTATTATTCTGTGGTCATGTAGATGTAGTCATTAGTTAAGTACAATATATATTTTAGAAATTGCAAATGTAAAATATATAATAAAATGTATTTATTGTTAAAACACACTCTCTCTCTCTCTCTCTCTCTCTCTCTCTCTCTCTCTCTCTCAGTATTTCCAAAGTGGGAAATACATTTGGCAGTAACGTTTGTTGCTGGTTAACTAAGGCAAGTTTGTTTTTTTGTTTGGATTTGTTCCTTAAAGTTTTTTTCATGTCAACTTACCAGCTTTATTTAGATGTGTAACATATTTTAAATGAAGTTTAAGTTGAAAATAGCCAGTCCAACTGTAGGTTGTGACAAAACAAATGTCCTATTCTATAAAGATCTTCCATTATGAGTTACTAATTAAATGTAAAAAAAAAGAAAGAAAATCCAAAAGAGCCTGCCGGAAGAACATTTTCATTTCCTCATCCTAAATTTCTCTTACTTGCATGAGGTGAAGCTGTACAGGTTTACAGTATCAGATTCACCACACACTTGAATTGCCTGAAAACACTTATAACTGAGCTTCATAGCCATGATGTGATCCCACCTCTTCAGCATGAAGGCACTGTCCAGAATTGCAGATTAGTATTATCGACACCCTCAAAATGAACATGTAAGGTCAGCTGTCCATCATAAAAATGGCACCCAAAACAAAGTCAGACTTTACGAGCTCTGAGATTACGGTCACAAAAGATCAGTGGGCATGCATATTATGTAGTAGTGCAGGTCAAAGTGAGGCTTGAAGGAACAATTACCTGTGCTTTGTGCAGGAAGTCTGCAACTCTCTTAGCTCACTTAGACACTCTCGAGCCTTAACCCTATTTCCAGCCCTCCATGCCCACATTAGAGTATATTCCACAAACACAGGGGCCAAATCACTAATCTTTACTTCTGTGAGTGAAAAGATTACCAGCAGTCATTGAAGTACCCAGCAGTTAAGATGTTTTTTTTCCTTTGTTGGCCCTGTATACACCGAGTAATTTCACATTCTCAAATTTTATTTTTAATGTGTCTTTGGTAAAAAACAAAACAAAAAAAGAACCAAAAAACAACAATTTGATGTTGAACTTATCAGTCAGTGTGTGTGTGTGGTGTGTGTGTGTGGTGTGTGTGTGTGTGTGTGTGTGTGTGTGTGTGTGTGTGTGTGTTGCGTGTGGGTCTCTACCTCTGCCGAGTGATCAGATTGATGTAGTGTCTGAGCGCCGTGTAGTACTTGGCCAGCTCTTCAGGTGGAGCATCTTCGCCGGGGTTCTCGGGTTTTGGGGGGTAGGCATCCACCAGCATTCCCAGACACACCAGTACACACAGCACTGCAGCCACCATCACTGTCCATGGCTTCAGCATCATGACTGCCTGTAAGATACAAGGTGTGACTGATGCTAAGGGTCCAATGTGTCAGATGAACCACCATAAAGTAATAAAAATAATGAGTTTGGATTTCTTAAATACAAAAATCAGGAAAGTTGTTTTCTCCTGTTAGTGGTTGAGTAACTCTTATCCTGCCAGTGATTGGAGGATGTCAAAGTACTGCTGAGCAGCGCGTTATCATTTTTCCAGGACATTTCTGCTCAGTTGATCAGTGGCCGATGATCAAGCTGTGTGACACAGCAATCAATCCCACTCATTCTCACTCATTTATCCTGTATTGGGTCGCTGGGAGCCAGCCCTCACTGACTGGTCTCCAGTAAACCACGGTTGACACACCTACAGGAATTACAGAACCTAACTTGTTAATTTTCGTCTGGAGGAAGCTGTAACACCTGCAGGCCCTCTGATTATCAGCCTGGTTGGGTTGAAACGCACACACCCAATCGTCACTCCACAATGCAAGAAAGTCCTAATATTCTGTTGGCCAGCGACACAATTATCTCATCAAATGATCATCTGATGGACATCAAGAAAGCCAGCTTTTCTTGCTATCAAAAAAGTCAGGATATAATGTCACTGATGACAACAGCCACTCGGACGTCTCCATCAAAGTGACTGAATTGACAGGCCGACAGACTGAGATGGCGGATAGGACCTGATGCTGTCTGTCTGTAGGTCACATTGTGATTGGACGTGTTTTGAGATGACAGCCAGCCTGTGAACCAAGTTGAAAGTGACAGCCACCCAGATGATGTCTCAGAGATCAAGTCCAGATCTCTCTGCAAGTGTCTTGGTCTGAGGATCAGTGAGAGCGAGCAATTAGCTGAACATACTGTACACGTCTTTGATTGGCGGGTGAAACTGGAGCAGCTGGCACCAACACAGAAGCAGGGAGGGGAGAGGGTGACAACAGGAGAGAGACAATAAGACATGTTGAACCTATATTTAAATGATCTGGACTGTTGAAAATGAGACTGTCATTTGTTTTGAAAAATAATTAATTTTACATTCATGAGCCTGGTTTTCCTAAAGAGCCCCCGTGATAGTGAACTTCCGGCCATAAAAACACTTTCTGCTGTCTAAATTGAGTGCATAGCGTCCTGGCCTTGTGTCAAACTGGACTCAGTGTTACATGCAGTCTGTCAGGCACATGTCTAAATGCACAGTCCTCAGCTCACTGAAGCACACACATTATCATCATTTCTACATGTTTCAAAAGTTTCTATCAGCTATAAATAGTCAAGTCCTTCTTAGCACCATCAAACCTCTGAGGATTGAACATTTCGGTGAGAATGAATCCTTTTAGTGACCAAACAAACGAATCACCCAAATGCGTTTGAGTATATACATAGAGTATGCAGTCGAGTCCATCCAGCTGATGACAAAGCGTTTTCAAAGTAATGGTATGT
This sequence comes from Aulostomus chinensis, assembly GCF_037954235.1. Classification (NCBI taxonomy): domain Eukaryota; kingdom Metazoa; phylum Chordata; class Actinopteri; order Syngnathiformes; family Aulostomidae; genus Aulostomus; species Aulostomus chinensis. Next base: position 23,642,531 of record NC_141337.1, read on the forward strand.
CAGTTTTTCCCCTCGCAACTGAGCATGAGCAGAGATTCTCTTGCTTCATTGGTTTGATTAATTAAATAAGAGCTTTGCATCATTTGATGATATTTGCTCTCCTCCTGTTTTTAACAACTTCACTGCATTTTCAGTAGAGATTTCTTAGTTTACAGGGTCGCAGGACTAAACCCTAAGGTCTCACACACTGACAGCGATGTCGATTTCAGAGTTTATGAAGGTCCACAAGGAAGCTTCTTTGTTTTACAGCCTTTGTTGGGCATTTTAAAAAGTGATGTAAATACGCTTTCAATCAACAGACAGAAAATCAGCCGGCTGCAGGTTTTACTGTAGCATGCTGCCACCAATGAATAAATGCATGGTGAACTCTGAAGTCATCTGTCTCAAGTCCTTAAATTTGTGATTTGAGGACTTGAGACAAGTCCTCAGGCTCGTCCTTCACCTCTGCTTACTAAGAAAATATTTGTTTTCCAAATGATGTTATTTTCTTCAGCCCAGAATAATTAATCAATGAGTTAAGCAAGTCACTTTGCAAATCCTGAATCCTCCAGGTATCATGTAATCATATTCTAACGATTGTATGACTGAAGATATAATATAGGACATTATGCAGTTTCTCTTATGTGCAAAAGATGATGGGTAAAAAGAAATCAAATCCTATCAAAATTCTGTGTCATTAGAAATTTGCAACAAGTGCAAGAGGGTTTAAAATAAGAAGGGGTTGCCACATAAGAGTGGAAAATTGCTTGAACCAACAAATAAACATAACAAAAATATATCAAATGCAACTAAACCCAAACAAATAGTCATAGGATTCCCTTCTAATGTGGTTTATCTTTCAGGGGCTATGAGCTCTCTTCTGAAATGAGTACTAGAGTGAACAACCATCCAGTGAATACCATCTTCTCTCACTAAAACTGTGCCAATATTAATCAACAACCAAACACAGTAAACCAGACTTACTTTGAGAAGACTTTTCAGGTTGCTGCTGGGAGTTGGAAACACAAGTCGTCTCTCTTACAGAGTCCAAGTCTGCTTTCGGCTGTAGAGGATTCTGACGTCTGTCTTCTTCAACCAGCGTTTACTCTGCAGGTCTCTGTGCTTCTTTGAAATCCAGACTGAGGTGACTTATATATTTAACCAGCACCAGAACCAGGAGGGGCTAGTGCCCACACCCACAGGTCCTACATGTGTGGGTCTGTGATTGGAGGACAAAGAATGGGTGATGAGGCTGAATGTATCAGCTGGTTGACTGGGATTGAGACATTTCTTAGGTGTCAGTCACACAACTGCTCTTCTGCGAACGCTGCATCTTATCTCATGATAAATGCACAAAATGTATCTATGACTCTGACTCATAAGTCAACAATTGTTCTCTGGATTAATGTCAACGTGGTGTGCAGGCACTGCTGGGACATCACTTTGCAGTGCTGAGTGTGGAGTCTGGAGTCAGACATGATCGTCACAATGACAGAACTTATTTATATTGATGTTTGTTGTAGTGATCAAACAACTGAAAGAATGACAGGATGATGGACAGAAACCTGAAGTCAAAGTCAGCAATGAGTCAGAGATTGTCAGGGAGGTTTTGACATCACACAACCCATGGCTACGCCCCTCAAACCAGCACTGCATAGATAAAGGGCACATGGTAGTTATGATATCACATTATGATATGACATTAAGATAGATTTAATGTTTTGTGACACTACACTGCTCATAGCCTTGCCACCCGAGCGGACACTACACCAGTCAATAAAAAAGACTATTTGCTGGGGATTGTCATCAGTTAAACCAACAAAGAGCCCAAGCTACATTCTGACCATTGTCTAAAAACAGACTTGGACTCTCTCTCCTGCCCTTCTAGTGTAGTCATGTCGGATTTTCTCACTGCTAAGAAAACACAAGGCAGAGCAAGAACAAATATGTGCTGCTATGGGCTGGGTTAATGGGCTGGAAATTTCAAACAAGCTAATTGGAAGCAAGATTCACGTTAGGCTGTAAAATGTCCCTTGTGTGAGTTTTGAAGTTTTTTCAAAGGAGAATTTTACCATTTGGATGATTGATATGGGGTTGATTAATCCAAGTTCAAGCCCTGGCTCAGGCACAGGGTCCTTCTGTGTGAGTCTCCATGTTCTCCCTGTTCCTGCTGGGTTCTCTCTGGTACTCCAGCTTCCTCCACAGTCCAAAGACATCAAGAGGGACCAGGTTAATCCAGACTCTAAACTGACCGTAGGCGTGGCTGGGAGAGCCAATGGTTGTCTGTCTCTATGTGTTGGCCCTGCCATGGACTGGTGACCTGTCCAGGGTGAACCCCACCTCTCACCTGAAGGCTGCTGGGATAGGCTCCAGCCCCCACGACCCTTAACAGGATAAGAGGTAGAAAATGGATGGATGGATGAATGGATGGATGACTTGGAGACACAGCTGTATTGATGACAGTGGTCCTGTGTCGTGAGGTTCTGGTCATATTAGACCAGAGCCACTTGCTGGGGGAGGGGGGGGGGGGGGGGGGCAAGTGTTCTGAAGCTCTTGAATGGACTGTGGAGTCCTGGAGGTCCTGAGGGGACTAAACTAAACTAAATTCCCCTCTACACACACATAAATTCCCCTTGACACCACCGCTGTAACATGATGCCGCCAACCAATCAGAGCTGATTCCGGATTCAGCACGTTGGGTGTTAGGAGTGATGGTCGATAGAGTTTGGTTGGTAATTTGAATGTTTTCACAAGTAGAATTTCCTTTATTGATCCCTCAGATGTTACCACAACATGTATTTACACGTGCCAGAGGAAAAAGAAAGAAACAGAATGAAATATTACACTGATTGTCCATTTTTAATTGTTTTTACATTTGGTATTTCCTGTTTCTCTTCATCACTTCGTAAATCTGAAAATACCTTCGGGTAGAACAGTCTTGAAGAACGCAACTATACTCGCCTTTGGCAGATCCAGATATGTACAAGTGGGAATATGTGTTTTAAAGTTTTGAATTTCAGTGAAAAAATGTTTAGTTTAAGAGATTTTTACTTCCAAAAAGAGGTTTTTCAGCTTTTTGGTGATTTACTTTTTGTATTTTGATTATCTATCATAAATAAAAGGGTTTTTGGATCAAGAAAATGAGTTAAACTGCCCTGAAAATGAGGGAAGCTGAACTTGACAATTTAGAAAAATCATTTCAATCAATGTCCATTTGATGCTCAACCAGAGTAGATCGTCTGATAAGATCTGAAAATGGCTGGATGTTATATTAGATTGAATCAGGCATCACATATCAGCGTGAAGACAATCTGATAAGTGATATCAATTGTTAAACTATCTATTACTAAACTAATAAGGACATTAATACTCAGCGTTTATCAATTAGCATTATTAGAGACTAATTCTTCCTCAGTCTCATTACTCCACATCCCCTGGGTCTATAAAAGCAGAGAGAGAGTGAACGTGCAGACTCGACAGATGAAACACGAAACCAGTTCAGCATCAGGGCCAAGAAATCTGATAATGTAAATGTCATTATCCTGACTGTGATATGCTGTGGAAATAAACAAGGGAATAAGAATGACTCAAAAAAATCTGGCTTTTATTTTCCTGTGTGTGTGTGTGTGTGTGCACGCGTGTGCATAATATAGTGGTGTTTAGATAAGTAAGATGACCATAGTTCCTTTCAAATAAAACCTGCAATAATTCCATGAACTGAGATGGCAACTATCAGTGGTGTATCTGTGCGTGCGTGCGTGACTTCTCAGGATGCCAGTGACTTTTACAATAATCCAGCAATCCCGCAATATCTCAAAAAACCTACACTGAATAGGATCAAATTAAAAACTGCAACACAAAGAAAACATACAGAGGCACATACTGAAAGACAGCAAAGCCTACAATATATATTGAGTTTAACGTTGCGCCTGATGGACCTGCCCATTAAACCAAAATTACCTTTTAATTAGATGACTGCTTCATAATCCTACTTGTGACTGTTGGGCAGGGGTAAATTAATCAAGTTAAAGATGGCTTGATAATGATTACACCCGTGTTTTCCGGTAAAATAATAGTCTTAATATTTTTCAATGATACATAACAGCAACATAAACCTCATAGGCTTCTAATCTAATGAAACTCTGAAATGTGAGCAGCGTGCCTGACATAATTCTGAGCAAATTTATCTTAAGAATAACCAAACAGCC
>NC_141337.1:23651717-23864217 GCF_037954235.1 Aulostomus chinensis
TGAATGAATGGATGGATGGATGGATGGAATTTCACATAATCTTACACACAGAAATATTATGAAATTTTGCTTTGATACTTGAAATGTCCTGACAACCAGAGGAACCAAAACAGTACAAGCAACACAGCAACATATTTTCAAGAAAAGTGCCTACTAATCTATGCTATAATCCATATCCAAATGCATAAATGAGAATCCATACATGATCAACCTCCACTGTAATATTCTTATTATGGCTCTTCACAACTGTTCTATAGAGTGTTAGATAAAGGAAAGGAAAGGAAGTTAAATGCTATGTCATTTCGTGTGTTGCCATAAAAGGAGAGATGTTTTGCCCGGAGATGGTCTGGTCTGGTCTGGTCTGGTCTGGTCTGGTCTGGTATGGTTCTTTTCTTGGCCCCTACTCAGTTCCTGCTCCAGGATTCCTCCTGGGCCCATCCTCAGTTCTTCCTGAGTTTCTCTTTGGTCTCTCCTCACTGGTTAACACAAATGTCAGACAAGGGGACACAATCAATATGATCAAGTATCAATCAATACATTTACTGTGTAAACTCATTTGCAGTCCAGTTATCTGATAAGCTGGAACTTCAGGTGTCCCTCTGGGTTAGAGTGAGAGTAACATCAGAATCTCGGTTCTTTCCTGGCTGGAGCCTTGCTGTTCCTCTTCCTTTTCTTCACTCCTGGAGTGTTTCCAGTCAGCAGCGGCACCTTGGTGAACCTGCAGAGGATGGACATAAGCATGTGGCCATCCTCCTGAGTAGTTGGCGACACTCCATTGGTCCTCAGCTCAGTGGCACAACACATGTAGACTGGTGAGATGACCCTGATGGCAGGCAGGCCATTAGAGCCCCTGAAGGCCATCTTCCTGGGATCGACCATCAGTGCTTGGAGAGTCATCTGCTCAGGGCCAGCAGGAGTCAGTATCGTCGGAGCTGTCATGGGCCACTAGTATTTATGATGGCCCCTCCATTTGGTGAGGTGGAGCACCATTCTTCTGCTGTTCCTCCACCACATGGCCATATGGTGTGAAGAGCAGTTGTACACAGTAGAATCCCAATAACGGAACGGAATGTCTTGTGAGCCTGTAAAATGGTTCTGGTGCAGGTGACTGAGTGTGGCAGGGTGAGGACGGTTCCTCATACTGTCATAGCTGTGGGAACATGCTTCGGTTGGGAGGTGGGCAAGACGCAAAATACTGTGAGTTTCACCCACGTGAAAACACAGTGCAAAATGTGCTCTGCATGTTTTTCTTCGCTGGATTATGGCTTTCAACAGAGGCGGAGCCAGAAATTTTTCATTGGGGGGCCAGGGTGAGACCATCACTCACATAGGGGTGGCAATAAGTAGATACCTAAAATGTCTCGATGTCTCTTTTCTCCCACGGCGCACCCACCTGTTCTCTGCTCCCGCTTTCTTTTTTCTTCAGTGAAAAAGGAACAACTGCAGGAGGACAGCTGAATATTGTTGCTCCACATTTTAAAAAGGGGCTGCACGGTGGTGCAGTGGTCAGGACCGTCGCCTCACCGCAAGAGGGTTCGGGGTTTGAGTTCTGGCTCGGGCACGGGGTCTTTCTGTGTGAGTCTGCATGTTCTCCCTGTTCCTGCTGGGTTCTCTCTGGTACTCTAGCTTCCTCCACAGTCCAAAGACATCAAGAGGGACCAGGTTAATCCAGACTCTAAATTGACCGTAGGTGTGACTGGGAGAGCCAATGGTTGTCTGTCTCTATGTGTTGGTCCTGCGATGGACTGGTGACCTGTCACCAGCCACTGGGGTAGGCTCCAGGCCCCCCCACGACATTTAACAGGAATTAGCGGAAGAAAATGGATAGATAGATGGACATTTTAAAAACTCCACTAGAGGGCGCACTGATAACGTTTAAGATCTGTTTAATTTCAGGCTCTCTGCTAGATTAAAAATCTTCTCTGCATTTCACTAACAGTGATGGTTAACATGACTCTTAAAGGTAACGTGTTACATTACACAGTTCCTGCCACTAAAATGTAACCAGTGTTGCCTGCTGAGGAATAGAACATACACTTTTGTGTAAACAAAAATGAAAAGCCCTTTGCTTTCCTCATGCACACCGATCATACTTTCCAGAGCATGTAGCCTATGTAGCCCAGACACAATATCCCTGTTATAGCTCTTTAGGAACAAGTATGGTTGATATATGAACTCAAGAGGTACAGAGGCATCTAACAGAAAGATTGAGAGTCCGTGGTTGGAAGGGGTAGCATCACCTCCCAGGTAACCAGCTACAAACTCATTAAATTCCCCTCAGAGTGACAGCTTTAGCCCATTTAGAAGTTCCTGCTGCTGTGTCGGAACCGTAGCATAGCGGTGGCATTATGGGCCTTGCCTCCAATGTTGTGGAGCTGTGCTTAGTTTGCATTTGCTATGTAAAAGCTGCAATTGCAATTTCAAACTGGAGCAGTATGAATGGTGCATCATCCTGGGTATGGAGAATATACTGGTGAGCTGTAATTGCAGTCACATACCTTGAAATGTATGGATTTTTTAAAATTAAAAACTGCTCAAATTATGTTGAACGTCTGTTGTGATATATGTCCAAGAAACTTCCAAAAAATGTTCATAAGTAGAGAAAATAATTGTGATTTAAGAGGAATAGTCCATGTAAACTGTACTACTGTTCATAGGACTCTTGAAAGCTTGTGTAATTCTGCTTGTGGCGGCACGGTGGTGCAGTGGTCAGCACTGTCACCTCACAGGAGGAAAGTTCTGGGTTTGAGCCCCGCTAAGGCTTTCTGTGTGAGTCTGCATGTTCTCCCTGTTCCTGCTGGGTTCTCTCTGGTACTCCAGCTTCCTCCACAGTCCAGAGACATCAAGAGGGACCAGGTTAATCCAGACTCTAAATTGACCGTAGGCGTGGCTGGGAGAGCCAGTGGTTGTCTGTCTCTATGTGTTGGTCCTGTGATGGACTGGTGACCTGTCCAGGGGGAAGGCTGCTGGGATAGGCTCCACCCCCACCCCCGCGATCCTTAATAAGATAAGCGGTAGAAAATGGATGGATAGATATATCTCCGTTTGTGGGAGGGTAACCCTCTGGAATAGTTGAGATATGGAATAAAATAAATAATATATATGAGCAATAATCTTAAATAATTCAAATGCAGCTATAAATAACTGGTCATGGATGACTATGTAGAACTCAAAATTTTATTTGCTGAGATATGATTTTTTTTCTTGGTTTTCAGATAAAATTCGTTTTTAGGACATCTTGAAAATCTTGTGATACAATATGAGAATATGATATATCAATATGGATGTAAGAAGGGGAGGGGAAACGATTTCCTTCTGTCCCTTCTCAAACTAAACCTTTTGTCTTTATGTGGATTATGAGCCATTATGGTGTATTACATTTTTTTTTATTCTTTGTGGTTTTACTTTTTGATTGTTCAAGCAAAATAAAGATCACATCAATCTACAGATATCCTGAATCTGAGATCTGATGTGGTGAGACGATGCAGTGGTTCTAAATTGTCTCTTTTTAGGTGCTATTCCAGAATGATACCACTAGATGGCAATATGCGACCGTCTGAAAAAATGTCTGGATCCAAGCCTGCTTCCCGCTGCTCTGTTTTAGTGTTATGACCAAAAAAAAAAAAATCATAAATATCATCAAAAATTGGCCCGGCGATGGACTGGCGACCAGTCCAGGGTGAACCCCACCACTCCCCCAATGTCAGCTGCCATAGGCTCCAGCCCCCCTGCGACCCTTAAGCAGTATAGAAAATTAATGGAAGTTGAGCCCTTTAATCACACTTATTTTGTCACCTGTAGTTGCATGGATGTCATCAAAAATGCTGTCTAAAATCCCCAAACTGTGTCCGTGTCTATCCCAGCGCACCCTGGTATGTTCTGATACACACTAGAATTAATCATACAATGTCCAAATGAGCTTCACGGCAGGAGCAAACTTTACTCTGTTACTGTTTCACTTATCTCCTTTCCAAATCTGTCACTCGGACTGCTTTAAACTGAAGATCCAACGTTTATATGAACTTCAGATGTTCTGACTCAGGGGGAGGAATATTCTCGGTTCTCAAGAAAACAACAGAGGATCGGAGAGCAGAAGAGAATGGATGAGTGAGCTGGGCCAGTGTTTGGAGGGGGGGGGGGGGGGGGCTCGTTGAGAGGGAAACTTAACCCACCAAAAGCTCTTCAGACGTCACGGTTCACATCACAGATGTTCCCACAGACACTCGGTGTGGGTTGTGGGCCGAGGCGTGTGGAGCCCAACGGCTTCAGTTGGCTTGTTTTCAGAATGTGTGTGTGTGTGTGTGTGTGTGTGTGTGTGTGTGTGTGTCTGTGTGTGTGTGTGTGTGTGTGTGTCTGTGTGTGTGTGTGTGTGTGTGTGTGTGTGTGTGTGTGTGTGTGTGTGTGTGCCTAAACGAAGAAGTTAACACACTATTCCTTATAGATGGGAGCTGGTATTGGTTTAGTCTGTATTTAATATAAAAAAAAAGTTTTTTTCTAAAAAAAAATCAATCATGTTGTCACCTCACGGTCTCAGAATATTGTTTTATCACGACTCTATGTGTAATTTTACCGCTGATGAGACTAAAAGAGACTAAACCGTGTGTACATCCCCTACGTTCCATCATAATAATAAAAAAGTATAATAGACACAGAAAAAGAGAACTTGTGTGGGTGTGAACTGTTTCCACGTCCACTGAAAAAAAAGCTTGTTATTGATGGAAAATGGCTATTTAAGTAATCTACGTGCACAAGAGGAGGTTAAAAAATCTTCAAAACAAGTTGAGGTGGCAGTGCGCTGATACCGCAGCCCGCGCTCCTCGCCTCTTGATGTGGTTTGCGTGAGAGGGAGGTTGTCTTCGGTCCACACTGTCTTGTTTACATGTACGTCACAGACAGTTTTATAGAACAGAAATCCCCCTCAGGCTTTCCTAAGACCAGCTTGTATAAAACTTCGGCCAGACAAGCTGTTGTACGCATTTTGGCGCGGTGAGACGTTTCTTCAAACCATTCAAACCGCATTATTATAACTGTTAAGCGCGTCTGGGCCGTTCTGGGGCCCGCTGGTGTGACAGCGTTACTGCTGAGTGACTCACACATATCAATTTAAAGCGGGATTTTCCCCCCTGTTGTCCATCTTTGAGCCCCCGGTGCCGCACATATTTTGCCGCTGATGAAGTGTTGTCCTTGGCAGCGCACACATCTCCATCCATCCACAGATGCTCCTGCGCTCCACGGACGCCCACTCCCACACATACACCTCTGTAGAGCGGCGTGGCATCTTGAAGCGCCCCCGACATTCCTGAATCCGCCGTCACTTCCCCGTGTGCGTAGTTTATACAGTTCTACTGACACCGCGAGGCTTGGACGCGTGAGTGGCACCGACAGGTTGCTTCGGCGACTGGAGGATTTTTATTTTGTGTTTCATTGGTTTGTATGCCCCTGTCCTTGTCATTTTTAAAGTTAAATCTATTTTCACCATCTGTCTGCCAACACGGGTGAACTTTGCTCCGTTCATGTTGCGGGCTCTTATCAAAAGGAAATTCCACCTCCCTCGTGCTGCCTTATCGATACAATAAAACAACTGAAGCCATGAGTTTGCATTACCACATGGGGCGGGAGTTCCCAGAAATCCTCCCTTATGACGAAATACTCCCCGACATACCCATATAAGGACAGGCCCATGCGTAATCAGCAATTATCAACCTACGCAGGTTACGCTGTGTGCGTAAAAACACAGGAACCAGATTTGTGCTTTCGTAAGTCTTCCTCACTGAGAGCTGTTACGGTTACAATAATGTAGGAATGAAGATTTTTCCCCCTGCTTTTTGTCTCTCTTAGATAACTCTAGTTTAAAGACCATGACATGATACCAGTTCATGAAAAATCCAAGTTAATTTAATAGTCATTCTAGGGGCTGTAAATCTGAACTCGAGATTTATCAAGGTGTACCTGAACTGGCAAGAAAGTTCATACGTTCATTTCAAACAACCACTCAAGATCAACTTTTCATTTTAAGACACTTTACTTAAATACACGTCACAAATAAAAAAGGACATTGTAAACATTGGACATCATTAGTTTGTCTGGATCAACCAGTCAAACACAATAATTTACACAATGAATAAATGCAGCATTGAATGACAATATCATTGCTTGCAAACATACAAACAACAACAACAAAAAAAGAAATACAAAGACACACAATAATCATTCCCATTTTCCGCTATGAGTGAACCGGTCTTGGGGCCCGGGCCCTGTGTTTCTCATTGTCTGCTCGGTCTGGATGCTGCCCTGCTTTCTAGGGTTGAATGGTCCTTTGAGGGGTGTCCAGCATCCGGAAGTACCATTTCATTCAGTCTTTTCACCCTTAACAGATTCTCTGTGCTGGTGTCAGTGCTGACAACATATTCCAGTGCTGCCCATGCAGACTCCAGTGTTATTACTTTTCAGTCAGTTTAGTAGTCTGTGTGTTTAAAACGCCTCCATCTTGCTCGTGAGCATCAGCTGACAGCCGCTGCTCACGTGTGTAAGGACCTTCTGTTTGAGCTGGGCCACCTGATCCCGCAGCACCGACGCGGTGTTGGAGAGACCCGCATTATCGCTCTTCAAAACTTTCACCTTCTCCTCCAGTCTCGCGATGCGCTCTAGTTTGCGCCTCCGGCATTTGGTCGCCGCGAGTCGGTTTCTCAGCCTCTTGCGCTCCGCCTTGATCCTCTCCTGGGTCTCCAAGTCGATGGGAGACATCGGAGGCGAGCCGTCACTGCTGAGCAGGTCGGGGACGGTCTGGGGTTCCTCTTTCAGAGTGACCAGTCGCTGCGGGTGGAGGCCGGGGGCGGGCAGCGTGTGTTGGAACTGGTGTGCGCCGTGCGTGGAGGTCTGCGGGTGGCTCTGTTGGTGGGGTGGCAAGTAACTGATGGTGGCTGTCGGGTAGCTGGATGCGGAAGAGAGGCTCGTGTTGGGGCAGTAGGCGTTAAGTGTCGTGTAGATAGGAGGTTCAGGCTGCAAGGCAGAGCCGAAGACACTAGAGGCCGCCGCGGAACACGTCGTAACTCCACCGGCTCCAATGGACACGTTCGAGGGGGGCATCTGGTTCATCTTGTGAAGCTCATCCAGGGCTTTCACAAACCCCTCAGCGAAGCCCTCCTGCTCATCGGTGATTCCCCGGTTGTAGAAGTACTGCCCCGGTGTCGGAGTGGTAATGACACCGTTACTGTTTTGGATGATGAGTCTCTCTAGTTCTGGGGATGCCAGCTTCAGGGACCCAACGTCCTGCTGTTGCCCCGCTTGGTAGGGGTCTGTCTCGGCTCTCAGCTGGGATTTCAGGTTGCGATAGGGCTCTGTCAAGTTCAAATTCATATTCTGCTTTAGCAGTTTGTAGTCGTGCATGGCTGCATCTGAGTGGCCGTAAGCCGACAGAAAAGAGTCATCATGATAAAAAGGCTGTTCCATCTTTGTAGACATAAAGTCGAAAAAGTAGGTAGTAAGCTTACCGGCTGCTTATAACAAGTCTCTGGATAATCAACAAATGTCAGTGTCCCAATTTCAAAACAGAATCAAAATCAAGAGTGAAAGTCCAATGTCCAACAGCAGCTCGTCCAGTGTCTGACTGCTGAGATCTTCGCAATCCTGTCAGGGAAAAGTTACCACTGTCTGAGACGTTGAGCCGGTTTCAGTGCTTGTTGAGGTGTGTTCAGGCGGGTTAATGTGTGTCTTTTATATTGGAATGACACACGCTTGCTGCCAGTGCAGTGCAGTGTTGTGATTGGCTGGGCAGCTCTGTGACCACACCCCGTCAGCAACGCGTCAAGTGACGCCAATGCCGGGAAGACGGCACTGTACACACGCCTGTAGGCAAGCGAGAGCACAGAGGAGGGATGGTTGAGGAGAAATAGGGGAGTTTACTGTATTCTTGCCCGTCTGTTTAGCGTTTCTAGGTTGAATACGTGTCTTTTGGCATGCAAGGAGGTGAGATTATTATGTTAGATCAAATAGAACTCTCAAATCATAAATGTGTTGAGCATTAAAAGAACCTCTGGATAGACTTTAACAAGTAAATATTAAATAAATACAGAATGATCCATTTGTTACCATTTGTTAAAATCTAAAAATGAATAATACAGACCACAAAACACCGGTGCTCTCTGTGTGTTATGTATCCTGTAGAGGAAGTTCCAATGCCTTATATGGGTATGATGACGATGAGGTTTCCGCCTAGGAGAACCGGAAAGCCACGCCCACCAGCTCGGTATTCCAGCAGCATTCCTGCTCCATAAAACCTCTCCATGTGCTAGTAAGTTAGGGGCTTTCTGTCTGAGCCGGGAGGAAAAGTGTCCTCAGCCTCTGTGTTCACTGAGACTAGCAGGTCGTGTAAAGAGTTCTCTGCTTGAAGGAATCCTGAAATCACTTGGCACTTTTTGTCCTTTTTTTTGGTTTTGTTTGTTTTCCATAAACATGATGATAGTCATATTAATATTGACAATAATTAGCATTTGATCTCAGTGAAATTTCAAACCACACACCAAAGTATTGACAAAGCTATTTCCACTTGCAGTATTCAGAAACAGAGGGAACTTTGTCCAACATGAACCAAGCCCAGCCAATTATCTCAAGCAGGAAGACTGATGTTCGCTAATCCGTTTGATCTGTTCAGCCTGTCTCACAAAATTACATTTAATTTGGTTATGGTCTGCTGGTAGAACAATTGTGGTTTGCTCTGTAAGATCGCAATGTACAGACAAAAAGTCAAGTGCACCTGCCTCAGGTGTGAGAAGGGAATCTTTGTCTCCTGTTTGTAATTCTTTTAATGCCCACACATACACAGACAAAAGCCTGCACTGATATATCCCATCTGCCTGCACAGACAAAACAAGTCAGGTAAGATGTTTGGCTTCGCTGCACCTGAGGTACAGTTCTCTGTTCATGTAACAGTCAAAAATAGCAGGCAGCACATCAATAATAATTCAGATGTCCAGAGGAGGAAATGCAGGGATAGATTACGTAATTGTATTTCCTGTACTTCCAACTGCATTTGCATTTGGATACTTTTGGACTGAATGTCAGATGAGTTTGTCATTACTTCCTTTAAGCCCTCAATGAAGGCCAAAAACTGTAACCCACTGATACGTTGGCCACCGAGGCCATTGAACTATTTTAACCATTCATCCATGAAGCCTAGTACAGATTAGTGCAGGACGGCCGTGCTTGTAATAGCTTTAATGTCGTTAACTCAAGAGTGCAACATAATGATGAGATATCTTGAGATCACTACGCTCACTATCAAATATTAGTTAATAATTTATATCATCATCTAAATATTAGATTCATATTTCTGATAATGTCCATCCATCCATCCATCCATCCATTTTTTACCACGCATCCTGGTAAGGGTCACAGGGGGCACTGGAGTTACAGTTTAGCTCATCTTGTAGCTCAAGATTTAACCATTTTGTTATTTTCACCCGGATTATTTAGCATTTTCAGGGTTTGTTTGTTTTTTTCTGTCTGACATGGTCATATTTTAGCTGGTATTACCATTGTGTTATCAAATTGTTGGATGGTTTCATCATATTTTAGCTATTCCAAGCTAGCTTTTATTCTGTAGCCATTTTAACAGTTTAAACTGAACTTTTGTCTAACTATTAAAGCTGTGTTTTTTTAACGATTATAATTTAGCTGTTTTATACCATATCTATTAATTCATATTTTATTCACGTTTCATCTTAAATGGTTCATTCCCTCCTTTTTGGGTAACTGTTTCAGTCAAATCATCTCTACTGTCCAAATGTTTGGTCATAATATTTGTATTTCATTTGTTTATCTTTAACATTTAGCCAACTGTTCCAACTGACATTATTTTTCACCTGTTATACTTGAACAATTTCAACTGTTTACCCCTTATTTCTAGATTACCTTTCCACCTGCTTATCTATTGCTTTTAATGAATGTTAGAATTTTTTTTTATCCAACTATCAATTCTTTTGCGAATTTTCTTCTCTGTTTGCTCGCTAACCACTTCCCTTGAACTCTGAAAAAAGCAGTAGTAGCAGCATAGTGGAGGCTTGCTGTTTTACACTTTGGAGGCATCACACCCCTGGTTTCACTGGTTTCTAGATGACACACATAAAACAACTGTCGGCCTAAAGCTTAATATGAATTTACAATAACCCCTTGTTTTCAGTGCTCCTGGCAATACAAATATAATTCAATCAGGAATGTTGGCCAATCTGAATATCTCAAAACAAGAGCAGCTTCACCTTTGTTGATTTAACCTCTCCGGTTTGAGTCGGCAGCATGTCCACATGTGGACAGCCTGTGCTGGAGGAGTGGGCTGGAACAAGTGTTTGACATGTCTTTGCTGCGGCAGTAAACAGCACCTCTACCCTGTAACAACTTGTTCTTGTTGTAAAAGTCACACGCACAAATATTTGTAAAGACAGACCCTATTATCACGTTTATGGTTAAAGGCAATTTGTCAAGACAGCACCTTAAAAAACTATAACTGATAACTAAATTGTTCCTGATGTAACATGGAAAGTTGGCTGAAATCTGACTTTATTAAATGTTCCCTATGCTGGATAATAATGATCTCATCTCAGGTAATTCTCTGGTATTCACAGCGACTATTTTAACTATATTTCTCTCTGCCAGTATCCATGGGAATATGGACAAACAGAGGAAAACAACAGTTCCTGGCAGTGTTATGCCTCCACTTTGCCACCTCCCTTATAAATTCTATTCTTTGTGCAGCTGCCTGTTTCTGCGGCTGCTCCTCTCTGCTTGTGTTTAGGTTTTATTCAGGATTGCGGTTGAGGTTGACCACTGTCCCAGTGACATTTTGGCAAAGCACAACTGTATAGAGTCCAGAGTGTAGAGTGTTTACTGGAACTCTCATGAGATGGCACCATGCCATTCTACCAAATGTTACACAAAAACTCTCCAGTTACCCAACCAGTGGGACAGACAAGTGGATGAACACTGAGACAGATCTACTTTGTGTTATAGATTCATATGTGATACTGTTTTTGTCTCAGTCTCTATTAATCGGCTTGTAGGCCAAAGAGAGTCGTGCTGCCAATTGCTCTAAACAATGACATGTGGTTGAACACTTCAGTTATCAAGTTTCAGCTTTTGTGAAGACAATAAAAGTGGTTGACGTCTTAGTCACATCTTGATTAGTCACATCTCTGTTTAGTCTGTGTATACTTAGAGTTGTTCTGTATACTAAAATGTGTACAAAAATTCCTCCCTCTGAGTTCTGCTTTCCTCTTCTGCAGACATCCTTTGTTATTCCTCCAGGATTGTGTGTTGATGTGTTTTATGCATATTTTTATATTTGGGCAAAGTTTCAAAAAGAGTCCAGGGCAAGATAAGCTGCTTGGCAGCAGACTGCGTTCTAACAGTCGAGATCACTTGGACGAGTGCCAAAACCAACTGAGTGTTACCTGTTCTTGTTCCAGGGTGAGTTTGGGAAAGGCAAGGCCTGAGGATGGAAGGAAGCTGTTTACTGTACGATTAAGCAAAGCGTTAGTACGTGCGTGCGTGTGTGTGTGTATGTGAGAGAGAGAGAGAGACAGGGAGAGAGAGACAGAGACAGAACAAGCAGGCATATCACTAAGGGGGAATATTCATGACTTTGGACTTTTTACCACAATGTGAATATTTGCTTGAAGGGAGGAGGAAGCAAACATTTCATTTTATTTTTTACAAACACCAGTTGTTGTTTTTTTTCCATTTACTTGTCATTACACTTGGAAACATTATAAAGGAAGAGAGACTTTTTTTCTATCACAAAACCAAAATCAATGAAGCACATCAGTTTCCACCTCATACACAAACGTGTAACATCACCCGTACACACAGAGGAAAATCCCCTTAATTTCTCTACCCTATAGATTCTGTAATACACAATGCAGGCTTTCACAATAAGATGCTTATGGCAAGGATTGAGCTCTCCTCAACTCCTCTCAAACCGTCCCATTGTTCATCACCACCTCTGCACAGCTCTCCTTTTGTCAGAGCCGGGCAGTAGCCCACTTGTCGTCTGTTTCTCTACAACGCAGCACCCTTTCAGTTGGTGAGAAACTCCATCTCAGTGACTCAGAGCAGCACGGCTGGCCGGGGCCACACAGAGGTCAAAGCCCCCAGCTCACGCCTCACTTCAGAGTCTTTCTCCTGACCTTAACAACTCCTCCAAACACCCACTCAGCAGAAAAGAGCAGGGGTTAGCGCAGGGAGAGCGGGTGGGCAAGGGGAAAGAGAAAGACAGGCTCAGTCAGATGAGGTTTGTTTGTGAAGTTCTCTTGACAGAGTGGCTGACTCCTTCATTTAGACATAATAGGGCCTCTCTTTCATGGCATTGCTGTGTCCTTTTGTGACTGCGGTCACTTTATCACCAGGTCTATTAATAGTGTCCCATCATCATTTACATCATTATCATCATCCTCATCGTGGTCAACACCACATGATGACCTGCTGTTTTTTTCCTCTCCTCTATTAATCCTAAATGGCCAATCTATTTACGCTTGGCTGCTGATGCCACTGAACCTTCATGTGCCACAACTTTAAAGTCCATGAGGTGCTTGATTGACTCCAAGTCCGACATGCATCAACGCATCTACTAATGCATGACAGCATCAGTGTATTTTTGTTTGTTTCAGCAGTGTTTCAGAGAAAGTGAAATTGCATGGCTGTAGAGACACAGTGAAAAGATCTCCTGATGTTTCATTGAGAATCATCACAAAGCTTTCAGACTTCCTATCTAATGAAGTATCTCACTGGATGGATTGCCCTTACATTATTGTGAGCCCAGTAAGATGTAATAGCGAAATCCCATCAGCCAACCTCATATGTACCTTAAGTGCTAACAAAAGTGCACTGAAATAAAAGAGGACATATGGCAGCTGCTCGAGGAGTAATAAATGGTATTGCGCCCAGGTAGTGCAGCAGTATATTTCATTGCCTAGTTCAGTTCCCTGTAGTGCACCCAGTTTGGTCGGGCATCTGTACACAATTGACCGTGTCGCTGGGTGGGAAGTCATATTTGTTTAAGTTCATTGAATCGGGGACCAATGTAGGCATTGTACTGCATTGCATAGACATGCTAGCAAGAAGGCTAAAACTAAGGACCACTCGTGTTAGTCGCCTCCGCATCTCTTTAGGTGTCTTGGAGTGAGATTTATGCACTGCACGGAACCATGAGCGGACACATTTACACTCCCATTTTGGTCATGGTATCAATCTATTGTGTAATGTGTACATACGCCACCCACTACTGGACTCAAACACCGCATCTACAGCTTGGGAGGTGGCCATGCTAGCAAGGAGACTACTTAAGCAGGGGTGTCAAACTGATCCAGTAAAGGTAGGATGCAGGTTTGTAGGATGTAGGATGCATTCCAACCAAGCAAAAGCAACACCTGATCCAACAAATGAGACACATCTTGATTGATTTAAGTAGAATCAGGTGTTGCATTTCCTCAGTTGGAATGAAAACCTGCAGCCACACGGCCCTTTACTGGATCAGTTTGACACCTGTGGTCTTGAGGGTCAGTTACCAGCGTGTTTCTTGAAGTGTCAGGAGTGAGATTTGCTCACTGCACAAATGTAACCACTGGCCATCATTGCACATGCATTTTATTACCTCAGGTGGTTACTTCCATGCAGTCTATTGGCACATGTCATTACAGGTGCCTTTTTTAGCAGTTTCAATTGACCTGTAACGCCCCCCCCCCCCCCCATCCATCCATCCATCCATCCATCCATCCATCCATTTTCTACAGCTTATCCTGTTAAGGGTCATGGGGGGGGTGGAGCCTATCCCAGCAGGAGAGGCGGGGTTCACCCTGGACAGGTCACCAGTCCATTACAGGGCCAACACATAGAGACAGACAACCATTCACACTCACAGCCACACCTACAGTCAATTTAGAGCAGGGGAGGGCAATCATGTGCCATGTGTGTATGCAAGTTTTCCCTCCAACCAAACACTTTAACAGGTGATTTCACTGATTAACACTCTTCTGTGGCCTCAGGTGTGTTAAAGTGTTTGGTTGGAAGGAAAACCTGCATACACACGGCCCTCCATGGCACATGGTTGCCCACCCCTGATTTAGAGTATCCATCCATCCGTCCATTGTCTTCCGCTTATTCCTACATTAAGGGTTGCGGGGGGGGGGGGGGGAGCTGGAGCCTATACCAGCGTCAATGGGCGAGAGGCGGGGTTCACCCTGGAAAGGTCACCAGTCCATTGCAGGGCCAACATAGAGAGATGAACAACCATTCACACTCACATTCATACCTACGGTCAATTTAGAGTCTGGATTAACCTGGTCCCCTCTTGATGTCTTTGGACTGTGGAGGAAGCTGGAGTACCAGAAAGAACCCACACAGGAACAGGGAGAACATGGAGACTCCACACAGAAAGACCCCACGCTTGAGCTGGGGCTCGAACCCAGAACCTTCTTGCTGTGAGGCGACAGCACTGACCACTAAACCACTGTGCTGCCCCTGTAACCCCAATTCCCTCTAATTCCTCATTTACATTCTGTATCAAGCTTAACTAGCATAATTTCTGAGGATGTAGTCAATGGCTCTCTGTCCAGTGGGTCTTTTCTGTTGCTGCTCTCCCTGCCTTTGGCCTTCCAGAATAGAGCCATGATAGCACCAAATCAAAGATGGTGCAATTAAGGTTTCATTTTTTTCTTAAATTGCCATGTTGAAATGAAGTCCAGGCTTAACAGCAGCAAAAATATGTTAGAGACGGTGTTTAAAAATCAAAATGCAGACAAAGCAAAATAAAATTTTTAAAAAGATCTTGCTGAATCTATGTGAGGTGATACTGCATGGAGGAAAAATGCCTGCACCCATACCCATGGCAATAAAGGCCAAAACAGCTTCAGTGGCAAATCTGTACATGTGACTGAACAAATCAATCATACGCAGCCACATTGCAGTTAATCCTTGCTCTCAACTTTTATCTGTCATGAAAGCCTGACATGACCTTTAGTTCACACTACTTCCCTGCAGAATCTCATCAGAAAATGTCTCCAACTCCCCCTGAAGGCTTGTAACCCCTGTGTGCATCCACCCATTCTGTCACAACCTCTTGCTCACTTATTTATGATAAAAGGGAGGGGGGGGGAGGGCAGTGCTCTCACACACAGCGCTATCCATGGCTGTGCTAACTGAGGGGACTGTGCTTGGCAAGGTCCCCTTGTTGCTCAATGAACCTGAAACATCTGCTAGAGCAGTGAGTCAGGTAGCTGACGGGAGCCTTGTTCCTAAGCAGTAGTAGGCCATGCAGAGACACAGAGAGAGAAAGAGAGACAAGAAAATCTGTTCGCCAAAAGTATAGGTCACGGATGTTAGCGACTCGCTCTTCTGCCGTCCACCAGTCCTTCTTTCGTTCTCAGGTCTGAGTTTCAAAACATGCAGAGAACGAGCTCCTTTGATTTTAAAGGGGGATTTAAATTCATACTTCACCCAAAAAGTTAATTTGGTTTTTCAAGTACTCACAAACAGGTGTCTGGAGCTCACAAAGACATTTTTCCCTCCTGCATTTCTTCTACACGTTATCAGAATACAGAAAGAGCCATACGTTATATTCTTTTATATATTTTATACATTGTATATTTTGCCTGAATCTTGTGGCGACAGCTACATCAGTAAACTGGTGATCTGTCCAGGGTGAACCCTGCCTCTCGCCTGAAGTCAGCTGGGATCGGCTCCAGCCCCGAGTCGGCGACCCTTAACGGATAAGCAGTGTAGAAAATGGAAGGATGGATGGATGTCCAAAAATATACATTAAAAAAAACAAGCACGTTGTACACAAATATTTTATTTTGAGCTAAAACAGACAAAGTTTAACATTTCAGTACAACCATGAACCAGACAACCAGACAATGTGCTTGAGAGTTTATAAATGGACACTTACAGACAAGTTGTTTTTTGATGTAGCCAATGTTAGCGACCTGTCATCGTTGACATCAACTCACTCGCTCTTTCTGCCGTCTGGTTTGTGAGCTGACAAATGGGTTTTTTTCGCGAGCTCACAATACCCATATTTTGAGTACTTTAATGTTAAAATACACTTTTTTTAAGGTAAGTAATTCTTTAAGTTGGAATTTATGTAGGACAAGAGGACATTTAGCGTAACAGAGGGGAATGTGTGGGTGAGGGTGTTGTGGCATGAGCACGAGAGAACAATTGGATCCAGATCGTCCCTCTGTGTGCGTGTGTGTGCGTGTGTGTGTGTGAGAAAGAGAGAGTATGTGTGTATGTGTGTGATGGGTAAAGACAGGCAGGCAGGGATTCAATATAGCTGACATTGTATCCTCTCAGTCTTCAACTAGCAAATCAAATTCTGCTCGGATTCCTCTTCTCCCCACCGTCTGCACACATTTGATCCTAGCACGTTTGCCGTCTGCCAAGCTACTTTGAGATTTCCTTTGAGTGGGTCTCCTCAGTTATGGTTTGGCTCTGTCATACAGACACAGCTGCTGTGTGTGTGTGTGTGTGTGTGTGTGTGTGTGTGTGTGTGTGTGTGTGTGTGTGTGTGTGTGTTTCCTTTTGGTTCTTTAACTGCCACATGGTCCAAACTTGCAGCTTTGGCTTTTATTAAAATGCCTCCAGGGTTATGCCATGTCAGCCACCATGGAGTTGATCAGAACAATATAAATTATAACAGCACCAGCAGTTACTTCACTCTTTGGAAGGGTTTCACTAATTTAAAGGCAGCTGTTCCACAACTCCAAAAATTACGGACTTGCTTATAAGAAATCTGTGTGTGTGTGTGTGTGTGTGTGTGTGTGTGTGTGTGTGTGTGTGTGTGTGTGTGTGTGTGCGCGCGTGCGTGTGTGTGAGAACAGACACATATGCTTTCCCCTGTTCCTGTCAGCATGTGTTTATTGTCTGTGTTGAGTCTCATCCTCAGTGTCTGGTCCACTTCCTGGTTTTCCCTCTCAGTCACAGTCCAAATAAATGCAGAACAGTTGCAGTGCTAGACACCAGGATGTCACTGTGTAGGTGAAGCCAGACGAGGAAATTCCTTCAGGGCAAATATGGATAATAGTAAGGTCACGACCTTGATGAGAATGACGTCTCTGGTTGGTTCAAGTCGATGACAACAGAGTGAGTGTGTTTTGAGTCACAAGCCTCATATCTTATGAAGTAATAAAACCAAGCATCAATACTTATAACAAACATGTTGTTATGCTGTATATTGTCTTCCAGTTAGTTGAGAGAAAAGGTGCTGTGCCAGCAGTTTCTGAGGGCAAACTCATATGCAGGTTTTTGGTCAACTTAAAAAAAAAAACACACACACACTCATTTTCCGACTTTTGTCTGCGTCTGCAACTCCTGTTCAGCCTCGGGCAGCCTTGGCGTGATCCTGTAACTGAGTGCCATTTCCAACGCCCGCGACCCAGCACGTCTTAAACAAGCCAGGACATGGACACCCCGGAGTGAATCAGCGCCTGTAAAAATCATCCAACTCCCCCACAAACACCCACATATTTTCACACACTCACCCCTGCTCACATGCACACACCGCACTCCACTCCCGTCACAGTCTTACTCACAAATGCTGGTGTGCCACCTTGCACACAGCTTAAACAGACACATATACACACACACACACACACACACACACACACACACACACACACACACACACACAAACACACACACACATATCTCTGTTTAGAATGCTATATTTTTGTGTTTTACTTCAGCTGACAATTATTGTTTGCACATTTTGTTCTCTTACAATCACGCTGAACCTTGCAGGTTCTGTTGGGAAGAGGCAGGCTGAGACAACCGCAGGCAGCACAATTAGCAGTTTGTGGTCTGTTTTACGGCGAACTATTACCTCACATTTCATGTTGTTTACCTAAACTTGTGCTTTTAGAAAACCCTGATCCAAAAATAGTCTTTTTCTCTCTGTGTGTAATTCAAGAATCCTGTTTGAATCACTGTTCATGGCTTGTTTACTCATGATTTCGCTCCATAAGTGTAAAGACTGAGACAGCTTTAAGGATCCTCAGCACTAGTATGATTTCATCTTGAAATTATGATTTGTAGCGCATTTGTTTTACATTTCACAGCTCTCTGCTTGCCCAACACAACATGTGGTTGACTCAGTGAACCAGCTGCAGGAGCCACCAAAACACGGGGGGGGGGGGGGGGGGGGGACTTTGGCAGCATCAGAGGTCTTCAAATTGTTTCCCTGAAGTGAAGAACAATCACCCCCCCCCCTCCCCTAATCATATCTCACTCAGAAAGTTTGGACTTAGTCATCCTCACAGTGCCTGTCAAACAGTTCACTGCTTTGTCATCCCTCATCACCGTGTCAGTTTGGGCAAACTCAGAGGTGTCCTCATTTATTAGCACAAACACCTCCATAATGAAGAAAAGTTTCAATCATGCATTTTTACAGAATTGCTCAACACTTTTCAATCAAACAATCTGAAATGCACACACCAACGGTTGAGTAAATATGCCTATTGGCCATCCTCTCCAGAGTCAGAGAGAGATGTTCTTCTGTCCTTTGTATATTCAGGTTCAAGATCTCGGTTCATCCAGGGGTAATCCTCCTCGTCCGGTCCTACAGGGTCAGCCATGATTACTCGCAGCAGTTACTCTTGTAGTCATGAACAAACATCCGTTTTGTTGTCTGAAGTTTTGAGGAGCTGTGTAAAGTCCTTACACCAAGTCAAGGACAGTCATTCCACCGCCACCGTCGATGTTTCTTTCTACCATATCTAAGAGTGTAAAAGCCCAAGAGACTAAACTAGGCTACTTTTTTGACCAGTCACTTCTTTCTGGTGTGTTGACTGCATTCATGATGTCACATGTGATGCGTGGGGGGGGGGGGGGTAGTTTCATGTCTGCTACAATGTGAATACAAAAATGTGTGTAAAACATTTTTTTTAAAATGCATGTACACAGATGTTTGCTGAGGGAAAAGGACATCGGCATCTAACTCTAAAATTACTTGGTCTCATAATTCTAAATGATGTCATAAGTAACTATTCATGCAGGCGAAGACCTTCATAGAGAAAAGCATTTATGTTAACTTGTGACAGCGGTAGGCTAACCTGCCCATCCACAACTATTCATGACGCTAAGCCAACTAGTAGTTTTTATAAAGCTTATCGTTAGGGCTGGCCTAAGCTACCCCTTAGATATGCTGCTATAGTCTTAGACTACCGGGGGATCTCCCATGGCACACTGGGCTTCTTTGTCCTCCTCTCTGTCGTCCTGTACTCATACATGTGAGTAACTCATCTTCTTCTCCGGAGCCTTTGTGCTTCTCCACTTCCCAGATCCCTGACTGATGCTGCTGCTGGAGGAGGCTGCAGACCTGAAGAGGCTCAAGCTGCCACCCATAGCTCCACCTGCTCACGTCCCCGTCTGTCCATCATTCTCTTTCCCTTTCTCTCCCTCTCTTTATCTCTGTCCCTCTCTTTCCTTCTGCATATCTGTCTTCTCCATTATCTGTCCTTGTCTCTGCCCCGCTCTCCTGCTCCGTTTACCCCCAACCGGTCAAAGCAGAAGGCCATCCCCACTGATCCTGGATCTGCTCCACGTTCCTGCCTGTTAACAGGAAGGTTTTCATCGCTGCTGTTGCAGGATGTGCTGCTGATGGAGAATTGTTGGGTGGAGGTTCATTGAAGGAGTGAGGTACTGGACCTGCTCTACTTGGAAAGAGTCAGGAGAGAACTTTTGTTGAGATTTGGTGCCATACAAATAAGGGCTCCTTTCTACTGGCTCCCTTTGGCTTGGGTCGGGTGGGGTGGGGTCGGTTTGGCCCCGTTTCCACTGGCCCCAACACAGTACTAACTTTTACCATTTTGGTCCCTCCTCCACTGGGGCTCCAAGCGAGCCAAGTGGAGACTAAAATGTGATGTAAACACATAGCGGGGTACTGACAGGGTAACTTATCCGCTTATGTCGTCTACTTTGTATCTTCTTGACTTTGGCAGAATACTGGTCATCGCTTGGTAAAGTCTTATATACATTTCTTGGGTGTTCTGTTTTGCCGCTTGAAACCTTGCCTGTCTGTTGTCCCCCCAAAACCCCTGACTGAGCAACAGGTAAACGTTGCCTCCATGTCGTCCATTGTTGTTGTTGTGTCGCACACAAATCACGCTGGGGAACTCTCGGCCGGTTAGTCCACCCACGCTGACTTGGTACCCAGTGCTAGAGGAAACACACCTGTACCGAGCCGTCACCACTCGAGCCTAAGTGAGCCAGTGGAAACGCGCCCTAAGATTGACTTGACTTGACTTGGTCAGCAGGTCTCTGTAGGTCACAGCTCCCTAATGTAGGACAGGAGTGGGAAGAGGATCTATCTTCTTGTCCGGCTCTGGGGAGGATGGAGAACAAGCATATTTCTCCAAAAATTTGTTCCTCTATCATATTGCTTGAGATTGCCTTTTACTCTTCAAATGAGCAAAAGGACCTTAATATTTCCCAGTGTGGCTGTTCATGTGTTGAAGCGCAGCTTTCAAGGGGCTTTTGCTCGATGTTTCACTGTAAAGCGGGAGGACAGAAATAGCTAAACAATGCCTGCTGGCTATAGAGGCTCGCATCCATAATGACAGCAGCCTTGTGATTGAAGAGGCCCTTCTAAAAGGCAGAGCAGGTGGAAGTGTAGGTGGTCTCCCCGCAGCACTCTCACACTGCATATGCACACAGAGCTGCCCTGCAACCTGCCAAACACACACACACATGCACCCATGTACGCACGCGCGCGCAAACTCATACACACAAACACACACACACACACACACACACACACACACACACACACACACACTCAAACAAGGCTGGTGTATGCATTGCTCATAGATGTTCTTTATCGCTGCACTCTCTCACACACAGAGCTCAAGCTGAAACTCATTTCATGTCCTTTAGTTTGAGCTACTGGACTTAAACACACAAAGTGGCTAAAATGACTGTTTCACGTGGGGGAAATCAGTCTGTTGTTGTTCTTTGGTCTATTTATGGCCCTCTATACACAATTGTAGATGTCTAAGAGTCAGACCGTCTCTAACTATTGTCAAATCCAACTCTACTTATATTCAATCAAACTTATTTTACATTTCATTGGTAAAAAGTAAAACTTGCATTCACTCAGAAGCTGCCTTCATTTACAAGATTTCCCCATAAAACAAAGCAGCTGTTGGGAGCCGTCAACTTTAGCTTCGGCTGTGAGTAATAACAATAGTTGTACTTTCATTGCATTGACATTCTGAGAAGGCAATGCGGTGCAAGTGACTGTTTGCGACTATCTTCATTCATCTTATTGAAACGCTGCAAGGCCCGATGACACTAAAGGGAGAAATGAGAGTCAGATGTAAAAGAAACTTAAAGTGCAAACTTGGCCGCCTTCTGTGCAGTCAGTTGGCTTCATCTGTATCCTACAACAAACACTCGATAACTTCACAGCTCAGCCTTTGCAGTTACTCACATAGAGGACTGTTACAGCCTCGTGCGCGTTTGTGTGTGTGCGCGTGTGTTTGCATGTGTGTGTGTGTGTGTGTGTGTGTGTGTGTCCAACTCTCATTTGATGTTATCTGGCTGTAACCTCTGCCAAGACTATGAGCATTCAGAATCTGTGACTCATAAACACTTCTCTGATCCTGAATATATGAGCATTTGTATTCAGTTGGAAAAGTTGTTTTGGCATTTAAGTGAGGTGTTAGATAAGTAGATCTTTTTTTTGTGCTTACTGACAGAAATGCACGGATGTTCTGCTTAGATGATTGCATGCAGGTGGGTCACACACAGATGTTTCTCCTGGCAGAGTGGGTTGAAAGCACACACACACATTGGTTGTGTCCCCCATCTGCTTCTCTCACCCTCATACTCCCACATACTGTATACTTTAATATAGAAATATTAGGAGCTGTATCCAAAAAAACAGAACAATCAGTACTAGTGTAGGTCAGACCGCTTTGGTGTATCTGGTCAGAACTCTGGTAATCTTAAAAAAGATGCTCCCTTTGGTCTTCATTTCAGTCTAGTGTCCTGAGAGCTGAATGTCCCATGTGCCTGAAGCCAGGAAGCGGTCGACTACATCATTGAGCTTCTGGGGAGAATACAGCCAGTTCTGATGAGTTTGTGGAGCCTCAAGTTATTTGTAGCTCTAAACTGAAGGTATTAACCCAAGAACACAAAAGTCAGCTGATTTTCACCCACATGATCCTAATCATGCGATTTTCATTGTGTTGCCATGTTACTAATTTTAACGTTAGTGTTCAAGGGTTAAAAACAGAACACAGTATATGATGCCCTTTCTCCCATTAACAACCATCAGGTGTTTGAATGTGTGACGGAAAAACAGGTTTGCCCTGGTTGATCTCCAGTTAGAAAAGTTTGTCCAGACTTACTTTTGTCAAAGATGGAAGAATTTAAAACATTTTATGAACCACATGAAAAATCAGTTTAATCAGTGGCCAGCGTCATGATGTGTGCATAGCTGCTTTCTGAGATAGAGTCATTTTCTTAACAATATTGTGCCCAAAGACTACTAAAGGAAGAGTGCCTTCCCCTCCCTCTCTTTTTTTATCCTCATTTCACCCCTAATTCCCCTCCTTTACGACATGCACCTGTGCCTGAACTCCCTCACAATAAAAACCAGCCCAGTATCTGGTCCACCCCCAGGTAACACAAACCACTTTGCCAATATCCTTGATCAGAGGCACCATATGCTTGCAAACATATTTACTCACAGCAGGGCAGCGCTTCAGACCGATGCGTGCGTGACTGCAGCCACTTAAACAGGCCCATTCAAAGCCATGTGGACCCAGCAGGTGCTTCTTCTACCCTCTTCAAACCTTTCGCTTCATTTTTTTCATCCTGGTTTCTCACCCCTTGCTAGCTAGCTGTAGCCGTCCACCCACCTCCGTGTGTCAATTAGGCAGGATCAGAGAGCAGAACAATGTCCTGAGGCAAATCATCTGCAGCATCAAACCTCATCACATTGGTACTGACTCTTTCATGCAGGTCAACTGCTACTCTTGCTCAGCTGGCTGTGTGTCTAATGTGGTAATGAGGCGTCTGTCAGACACTTTTCAACTCCCAGCTTGCACGGCAACACAGAGGAAGCTGTATTGAATCTCAATACTGAGAGTGATTTTCTCATTCAGCTACCTCATCATGTCCCCACAAAGCCCTGTGTCCTCCCTTACAGACAAGACTTCCTGTGCTGCGGTAGCAAGATTTTCGCACAGGATGTTGAGGGGTGAGAGAGGATGTTGATAGCAATCTGTGGTCGTGTGTTTTGGTGGATTCTGCGCCTGCTATCAAATTCACTGGAAATTGGAGATGATCAAAGATGAACGGTTACCATAATATGTAATCTGATTGGGCCTGTGAGAGGCTTTGGTAATTTGCCATTGGCACCAAAGCATTAACGGCTGTACATTTTCCACTGTTCACCCTTTCCATCTCCAAGCAGTTTATTACAGCGAAAATGAAATTTTTGTGATTCTATGTATATGAACAGAAGTTCCGTCATGGTGTTCCTGTGAAGTGACGGTGACATTGACCCTTGACCACCAAAATCTTACCAGTTCATGTGTTGAGACAGTTAAATATATCAGTCAAGGAGGTTCTGCTGTAGAGACACCATGATACACACTGGGTACCTAGATACTCTGCACAATGGCAAGAAACACTCACTGATGCGATATTATATCTTTCACTTAGATGATTGTGATGCATACAAACTGAATAGATCTTACACAGGAAGTGCTCTTTTATTTATGCAAAATTTAACAATCTTTTTGCCCCCTGTACTGGCAAGAGGAATTCTGTTTTGGGATATCTACATACATAGAGGAAATTTCAGCAAATTTAGTACAATGGTTCACTGGGTCTCGAGGGTGAACAGAAAAGATTTTGGCGGTCAAAGGTCAATGCCACTGTCACCTCATACGAATGCCATATGTCAGCGATGCTTTGAGGGAATTTCTTCAAATGCGGCACTTAAGAATGAACTGAACAGATTTTGGTGGTCACAGGTCAAGGTCAGCATGACAGGCACACATTGGAGGGGCGTAAAATCACAATGCAGTGCACCGTCTCTTGTGTTGTTTTGCCCTGAGGGCGTTGCATCGAGCCGGCTGTAGAGGATAGTAACCCCAAGCAAAATAGACAGAGCGAAATGGCGTCAGACAGGCAGACGGTGGAGGTAAGTGGCAGGTAGGCAGACACCCAACGAGGGAAGGTCATCAGGAAGGATACTGGCTTGTCTGCCAGTGTGAGTGACGTAGAAATAGGAAGAGGTCCATGAAAAGAAAGGAAGAACAGGAGCCACAGGATCAGACGGAACACAAGCCCATAGACTGGAATACTTCACACTGTTTGCATTTACTCTTTTTCCACCAGTTCCATTGTTCCTGAGAGAGGCCAGAAACACTGCATCTGAGACTGTAAAACAGCAGAAAGGTCATGATTTTTTTAATATATATTTTACAAAGGGCCTCACAGTCTGAGGCAATTGTGTTGTGCTGCCTGCTGATGATACCAGAGGGTTTTACAGCAGTGTCTGTTTTAATGTGTTGCGGTTTGTTTCTGCCCGTATATGTGTGTGCTCTCCTTGGTGGTGTGTGTGTGTGTGTGTGTGTGTGTGTGTGTGTGTGTGTGTGTGTGTGTGTGTGTGTGTGTCTGTGTGTATCATGGGGGAAAACATGTGTGGGTGTACTCCAAGCACTAGGAATAGCATTTGTGTCGTAAATGCTCTGTTTAAAACAATCGATATCCACACTGGTTTGTACACAGTAAGAGCACAATGTGTGTGTGTGTGTGTGTGTGTGTGTGTGTGTGTGTGTGTGTGTGTGTGTGTGTGTGTGCACTTACATGATGGGAGCCCTGATGCAGCAGGGTGAGTATGCGTGAGCGTGTGTGTGGGCTGCGGGGGCCACCCTCTGATCGTCTCCTTGGCAGCTGCTGTGCTGAAGAGCTCTTTGGGTGCTGAAGAGGCCTCCCAGAACAAGAGCAAACATACACACATACACACACACACACACACACACACACACTGACCGAACTCTTTATCAGAACTGACAGCCTGTACTTCTCTTCACTTCGGCTGCAGCGGCATAGCCTAAATGCATCTCTACAACTTTGTGCCATGTTATGATGAGCACACGCGTGTGAGCACACACACACACACATACACACACACACACACATACACACACACACACACACACACACACACACACACACAACTCCCTCCCCCGTTCGCCTCCCCTTGTGTTTGATGTGGTCTTCGGAGAACCATGTTTAAAGAAATTCTTCTTCAGCTTTGAAGTCACTCTGTGTTTCCCACTCATTTTCTGCGATGTTTCCTCTTTTATCTCCTGACAGTTTGTGAGTTGGGAGGGAAACAAGCCAGCTTGGAACAAGATACTCGCCCCACATATGCTATTTACCATGTGTTGTACCTGTGAACTTGAGAAGTTGCTCGCATAGTAGCTATTGTTCCATAAGATATTGGTATACCCTCACATCTTGCCAAACCTCTGCTGTGGCTGTTGGATGAAGAGCTCCTCTTTAAATAAGTGCCTGCGGAACAAAGTTTTTGATGTCATTCCAGGCATTTATCAGACCCCATTTGAGATGCAAGTGACATTAAGCTTCATCTGATATGCTTGGACAAATATGCCAGGTGTCACTTTGGATTCTCTCTCTTCAGAGTTGAAGTTACTTAAGATTTGACACATCTACTCTCGCATGCATGTAATCGTGAGAATGACAATGCAGACAAAAGAACGTACAATTTCCACATACTTAGGACGAAAATTACAGCACGTTTTGCTGGGAGAGGTTGATAAGTAAAGAAGTGAACTTCTGATGAAGATGTTACAACATGCCAATGACTGTTTCCATGGAAAGGTTATGCAAATCTCAAATCAACTGCAACAACTGAAGTGACTGTTTGCCTCTTGGTTATGTATTCTCATGTAACACAGTATAAAATTACAATCAAAGCAAAAAGACTTCTACTGTGATTGATGGCGCTGCGCAGTTCTCATACATTAGCTTATCCTTTACTCCACTTTCGAAAGCAGTAGACAGTAATTACTGAGAGGAAGCGTGCTTTTACTGGACTCTGGGGTCAAATTTGCTTTCACTGACTGGCGCTGACCTTCCTCACCAGTTCTTGAGCCAGTTCATCTGATAGGTCAGCAATGCCCACATCAAAGTTTATGCAGTTCCATGCAGCAAATTCTTAATTATGCTGGTGATCTGTGTGGTCTGCATAAAATGGCAACGTGCGCAAGAGGAATTACAAGTGGATTGTTACTTACAGTACATGTAAAAGACAAGCTGCTGGTTGGTTTGTTAAACCAGCACAGCAGAGTTTGTAAATGAATGGCAAAATCTCAAGCCGCCATCCTTTATCTAGCTAGCAATCACAGGATCAGTTCTTCTAACACCAGGGTCATACGGGTTCACGGGTTGGGAAAAAAAGTATAACAGTAACACACTTGCTTTATCATACAAATAGCAGAGAAATCAAAACATTAAAGTGGATGTTTCTATAATTTTTGATTACATTTCCTCAAGGCTTCCCTGAAATTGTGTTCATTTGGGTTGACCTTGACCTTAACCACCAAAAATCTCTTCAGCTCGTCTTCCCATCCCAGTGGATATTTTTGTCAAATCTGGAGCAATTTCTTCAAGGCCCTCCAAAGATCTTGTTTATGTGAGGTGGCGGTGACCTTGACCTTAAACCTGTGACCACCTAAATATTTCTGGTCAAATTGAAAGAAATTGATTAAAAAAAGGCAACTGAGATGATACTCTGTCAGACACATGGGCAACCCAAAAACAGGCCTCAGGTCAACAGCTGTTACAGTTGCATAAAAACACAAAGATAAGTAAGTCCGAGTAATGGGTTAAAGTGTGTCCTTATCTGCTGTAAATGGGTTATATTTAATTCTATCGAAATCTTTCAATGACATTTATGTTGCAGAGAAATCAAGGGAATTTTAGCATGCTAACTAGCTAGCCCATGTCAGTTTCGTGTTTTTGCCATCATCGTCAGAGCTAAACATGCTAAACATTTATCATAAAAATCTTCTTTTGTTTTATCAAATTAACAAGCCATGTGGTTGTTTCAAGAAGTAAATGAAAACAGGCTTAGTCATCTCGAGGTAATGCAATTATTATCGTGATTATTGAGTTAAATTTGCAGTTGTTAACTCCTTAAGCTAACTTTTTTGTCAAAAGGTCAGAACTAAAAGGGATAAACGCTGTGTGTCTGCAATTTCAGTGAAAATTGTTTATGTGGAGAGCTGAGAGTCAAGCATAGGTGAAGTTTCAGATTTGACATCTGTGTCAGTGGCCAGGAAAAGTTGAGAAAACTTGATGGATGGCACTGTGCAGTTCCAAAGGGGAAAAAAGGTGCTGCATATTACCACTTCTTTTTTTTAAATACGTTAATTATTCTGTTGACTAGAGGATGATGATATTTGCAGGGGCCACTCTTGAGTCCTGCCATCATTCTGAGGAATGTTTACCATCTGTAATATCGTGGCAGTTTGACAAGTGAGCCTGATGTCCTCTTCAGGACTGGTTTACTGTCATTAGTGAGCTACCGACGCCACCCTTACCCTTCCACCCTGGCAACATAGACAGACAAACAGGAAGCAGCTGTTGCCAGGGAACCAGCCAGAGGGTCTGCAGTGTTACAGCATGGCAGCAAATGTGAGTGAGGTAAGGAAAGAGAGAGACGTGTGGAGGGAAAGCTGCGGTGGTGGAATCTAATTAGACTGAAAATGAAAGTAAAGGGATGTGTCCAGCATCCATATGATGACAGAGTGAAAACTGTGGGTTTTATCCCTGTGCATGGATATATGGATATATGTATGTATATATATATATATATATATATATACATATATATATACACATATATATACCCTCATTTGCGCAAATACAGTACCTGCGTCTGAGCCCGCGAATAGGATGGCTGACGCACAGAATGACAGACGAGCTTTGGAGTCCTGGCAACCCAGCTATTTCTCTCTCCCATCGCCATCCTCTCCCTCTCTGTCTTCCTCGTCCTCGCACACCCCCACACCTCCTTCTCATCTCTCATCCCTCTGTCTCAGCTTTGCCATCTCTCCTCCACGTCTGTCTTCTCCCTTGGCATAAAGCGATTGCATATGGATCGTCACATAATCCGATTCTGTCACTAAAGAAGGCTTTGCCTTCGTGGGCCACATTTCTTCCAGAATGTGAATTTGGATCCTTATAAAAAATAACAGGATGAACCCAGAATCATCACATTAGTATTCACAGTGCTAGGGCAACAGCTTACTGGAGGAATTAGTTTCAATGCATCTCAGTTGTGAAATAGTGGATATTCTGGTTTTGAATCAACATTAAAGAACTCACTAACTTTTCTGTGTCTATACTCAGAGGTGACATATGATGCAAAACCCTTCAGGCGCACTTTAAGGCCACCTGACTTTGATCTTCTACCAAAAAACAGGAATCTAACAAGGCCTACTCACTTTAAAGGTTTTCACGGTTGACTTTACATACACACACTCACTCTCACACACACACACACACACACACACACACACACACACACTCACACACACACACACTCACACACACAAATGCTAACACAAAAAGAATAGATGTGTGGAATCAGATAGCAAGGACTGGAATGTTGAAAACAATACATAGCTTGCCATCTGATCGTCATATCACCATATCAAATCACTGCCTTTTGACTATATAAAATATCATTGTTTCACACAAAAAACAAAAAACACTTCAGTCAGATGTGTTTGGTTTTTCACCCTGAGGGAGCTTAACACAATGTCATGTTTCTAACGAAACACAAGGCTTCAAGAATTTTGACCTGTTTTGGCAAATAGCTTTTTCCTGTCTTTGTATTTCTTTTAACGGGCATGCGACCTTACTTTGATTTCTGCTCTTGCTTTCCCTGGTCAGTGGCCCAACTTTTCAGAATAGATTTATGAGAAAAGTCCTGAAAGCTGCAGCTCCTGTGGCAGGATGCCGAGTCTGATACACTCAGTGCACCGTAAGCCAAGACAGCTGCAGTGCGCTCTGAGGCACAAGCAGTTGCGTGGGAATAGATTTAAATACTACACAGCAGTGGGGCAAAGTCAGTGTTACTCTTGACAGCAGAGTCTGGCCTAATGCAGCTCACACTGTGGCTTTGAGGAGGATGAAGAGCTCTTTTCAGCCATACCAGCAGCTCTGTAGTTCTTGAGGCAAATGCTAACGTTTGCATGCTAAAATGCTCAAAACGACCAGTTAACATGATGATGTTTACTAGAAGACAGGATTTCGATATATCATTTTAATTTTTTTCCCGATTAAACAGATGGAATAAGGCTTAAGTTTGTTCTACAGCATATATCAGCAGATGCCACACCTGTGAATTTCGAGGTGTTTATGTGTCTTAAAAACCAAAGTTGCTTCCAAGTGGGTAATCAAGGCTAAAACTGTCATCTTGCTGAAAGCAGAGGAAAGGCCAAGGTAGTTGTGGTGGTGTTGAACTCATGCATCTGTGTAGCTTGTGCATTGCATAACATACACTTTGTCTTTGGATCAACTCCAATTATGCTTCCAAACTCTTAAAATGTTTTTTTTTTTTTTTTTTGCAGATAATCATTATGAACAAATGAAATAATCAAGAAATTCTCATCAAATGTTGTTTCCCACAGTTATTTTTGGCAATAACAATAACTCCATGGTAACAACCCCATTGGCTTTTGGTGGAGGAAACCAAATGTTGATGCTAAATTTTGGATTGACTGACAAAATTATGTCATCCCTGCAGCCATTTTTACACGTGAGTGTAGGGTATGCCCTCACTTTATCTCAGGCATTCCAGTGAGCCAGGTCCACCTAAATGGAGCAGTGCCATGATTAAAAGTATTAATTGCCCCTGCATTTATCCTGCAATGGTATGTCAATATGGGCGCCATGCAAACTGCATAGACAGAAAAAAGGGAAAATCTTTGCTGCTTTTGCGACAGCAGCACTGCCACCATTGAGGAAAGAGCCAATGAATCATGTCTACAGAATAACAGACATGACAACCAAGAAGAGAGAAACTTACTGTATGTTTACCCCTTGGTCTAGAACAATGGTTCCCAAACTTTTTTGAAACATTCACCCTCCACCCTCCACCTCCACAGACAGCCAACTCTCAGAATGTTTTTTTAATCATTTCCCTCATAGTTTTACTCAATTCCAGGCCCCATGGGCTATGTCTGATGACTTCGCTTCTGGGAACCAGGGCGTGTGTTTTGGGGTTCCAGTGTACCAAGTGAATATCCAAGACTTCATTGATCCGTCCGTCACTCTGTTTTTACAATCAGTTCGACATTGGCATGGAGTTTAAAGATGAAGAATATTTGCAGGTTGTTTCAAAAGTATCCAGTTTACACTCAGGTAACAGTTTAAAACCACTAAAAATCCTTTGTTAAATTATCAGACGACAGCCATTTTTTCCAACCTTGCATTTCAGCCAGTGTGTTCATAACCATGGCCTGTTTGAATGTGAAAGGACAAGCTACTCAAACAGAAAATGGAAACTAAAAGCTTCCCTTCCCTATCCTCCCTTGCCTTGTTCATTGAGGTTACACTTTACCATGTTTGGTTAAAAGCCTGCTGAAAAAACCCAACATGAAGCAGGCCTATGATATGAAGACCTGACAGTGGTAGTTTCAGGTTTGAATCTTTAGTCGGCCTCAGAAGCATCTCATACTTCATCAAATAACAACTTACATGATGCAGATCAGTTCAGTTCAAAAGTGATATGTAACTAATATGGACACCAGTGCTTGCACCAGCAATGGTGAGGCGAGCAAGACTAACATTAATAATGGCTCTGTCAGACATGGTACAGGAAGCCCCAGAGCAGAGGGTTTCAAAAATTTGAACTTGGTCTTTGGTTGATGACCACTGAGTGTTTCTGTTGCTCCCATGAGTGTGGGGCAATGTTGTCGCAACGGCTATATCTATGTTAGTGCATTTTAGGTAAGATATTGAGTAACAAGGGCCTTGTTTTTTCTGACCCAGAAGGAATTAGATATAATAGGTGCACATCTCCGGAGAGCATGCCAACCACCCAACTTGACCTCTGAGTGGCTAGCCCTTAGTTTAGTGATGTGGAGGCAGAACCAATCAGAAGAAGAGAAGAAGTGGGTCTTTTCAGAACATAGGTAGGGAAAAAAAACACCATTTATTTTTGATGGAGGATTTTAAGAGGATACTACTGTTTTTTTGTGTGTGTGTGCATGTGTTTTTTGTTTTTTTTGGGGGGGTGGGGGGGGGTGGGGGCATACCACTGATGAAACTGTGTATATCCCTGGAGCTACAGATGCCCCAGTTTCAGATTTATGGGTGGCATACGTTTTTCAGTCCAAAATGGCAGAGAATGCTGCTTGCAGACGTTGCAGTATCGCAATCAATTCACTTTCATGAAAGTTGTTTGTAGTTAGGCCACAAACAAGACGGCCCAGTTAGGAGTCATTTCCTGTATCTGTGTCATATGTATTACACAACGATCCCGCCCTTTGGAAGACTACAGCAGCAGGTTTTGAGTCTATTGAATGCAATGGCAAAAGTGAATGCGAACATGGATTATGACCAATTCTTTTGCATTTTTGCAAGAGAAAATGACATCTCGGAAACATCTGTGAGACCTGGCAACGCTTCTTTCTGTCCGTCTGGTATCACTGCAGTGCTGCAAATGTCATTTTCCAATTGGAAAAAAAAATTGAAAGGGAAAACAAGAAAACCTTGCATTGAATCATTATTATAGAGTGTTTTATGGATCAAATAACTTTCTGTAAATGTAATTTTAATTGTACACTGATAGGATAAGTAGAATGTGCCTTTTTCAGTCCAACTGTGGTTGTACAACACAGCAGGAACTACCTGGGTTTGAACTTGAAAGTAGGCAGGTTGTGTTACTTACTAATCAAGAAGAAAGGACAACAGATATCCACTCCCTCACTCCTCTTCGCAACCTCAGCTCCTCCGTCAATTGGGATCTTTTTCTTGAGCGATTGTTTTACTCATGAATGCTACTGAAAACACAGCGCTACTGTGTGTTTGGGGATCCATCCATCGTCATCTTCCGCTTATTCCTACATTCGTGGGGGGGTGGAGCCTATCCCAGCATCTAGGGGCGAGAGGTGGGGTTCACCCTGGACAGGTCACCAGTCCATCGCAGGGCCAACACACAGAGACGAACAACCATTCACTCTCCCAGCCACGCCTACGGTCAATTTAGAGTATCAATCAGCCTAGTCCCCTCTTGATGTCTTTGGATGGTAAGAAGCTGGAGTACCAGAGAGAACCCACGCAGGAACAGGGAGAACATGGAGACTCCACACACAAAGATCCTGTACCCGAGCCGGGACTTGAACCCAGAACCTTCTTGCTGTGAGGCCGCAGTGCTGACCACTGCACCACCGTGCAGCCCATGTTTGGTGATCCTGTTAGGGAATGTTCCTGCTTTTAAATCTAGAGTTACAGCAGCTCTGGATGGTAGCTAACAAGTCATAGCATAAGCTAACAAGTGCTAATTAACATGTAACTGCAATTAACTAAACCGCAATTCATAGCTATTTCATGATGTTTATTGTGAATTCAGCTGATAAAATGCAGTCAATTTTAAAGCGTGAGCACAGACAGTTGGAGGAAGGAAATATATTACCTCATCTGTTTTTCAGCTCATATCACATCATCTTTCTGGATTAAATGTTGTCCCTCCCACTCCCAAAAAATTCATGTTCAAATTCGTTCACAAAACTAAAAAAGAAGATGTTCAGACGAGTCACAAATAGTCAAATAATTCTTTGTTGTTTTTTTTTAAATATGGAATAAATATTGAAAATGAATGGCCCATCCCTACTAACTACTTTTTCAACAACTACGATCCTCTGTTTGATGCGCCTGCAGTACGTTGTTCAGTAAACTTCCATTTTGACTCGATTCATGAACACGTATTTTTATCCAAAACTGTCTGTGGCCACTTAAAACCTGAGAAACTTAACGTATGTGACTGACCAACAGAAACACATCAGTCATCATTTAAAAAAACTAAAAACTAAATAAAATTAAAAAATATATATAAATAACTTTCAAATATATTTATTTAAACTTTAATGTATCACTCTAGCGGGCCAGCACCACTTTTACAAAAAATGGTGAGATATTAATTTGCCCGTGTTGATTCCAATGTAATTCTGCATTCCAAGGTACTGTAAAATGTGACACATACACCGGGAGATTCAGAAGTCGAGTCATCAAGTTTATGTCGTACGTCAATGAAAGATGTTGCTCAAGAATCTCACAAACCACAGACCAAAGAAGCTGTGCTCTCACCAGCGCTCTGGTTTGTGCACTTTAGCCAGGGATGAAAGATATAAGAGGCAAGGTGGTTTTCCATGAAGAAATAATAGCAAAGAAGGCGTAAGAGCAAAGAAGAGCATCCTGGTGTTAGTCATGAGGCTGTTATTTTCCAGTAGAAGAGGTGGCACTGAAAATAGCACTAGGTTGACGGTTCAGTTTTGTTTTTATGCCTCATTTGAAAAATTTATGGAAGTATTAATGTACTGAGAAAAAAAAACATATCTTGTGACAAATTCCCTCTGGCCAATCTGTAAACAATTGTGATTCTAGCAGAACAGTTGTAACATAAAATGGTAATAAATCATATCAATTTAGCCAGGACTCTGTCAAAGTCACGGGTGCATTAGACCATAGCTGACTTATTCTTAGAAACCTTTGTGACCGTGTCTGCTGGTAATAAAGTCAAAGGAAGTTATCTTTCTATTAATAGCCTCAACGTCACATCAGTTAACCCATGATGTGAGGTAATTGTTGTGTACTGCATTTTCTGTCTGTGGAAGTGTACTTTACACATGTTAAAGGCTCTGTGGGGGTCTTTTTTTTTTAAAGCATCACTGAGGCCTGCTGTGTTTGACTGGCTTCTGTTCGCACGCGGGCTGCAAACTCCATATGAAGTGCAAATAGGCTAGATTGTCTTTTTATTCATGTTCCCACCAACTGTCAGAGGAAGCATTGTGTCATCTGAAGCCCTTAGTCCTGACTGACTGACCCATACTGAAACGCTCATGTCTTCATATAACAGGCAGGCTTAACGTTTGTTATACTTTCTGTTCGTAGCAGGCTTACAAATAATGCAAAATGTAACATTCAGTGAGAGCAGAGAGGCAAGAGAGCAACAGGACTTTTGTTGTTTAGGAATCACTGATGTGAACCATGCAGACTCTGCTGTTGTCATCTTCTCTGTTACTCACAGGTTGTAACCTCGATGGACTGCTTTTAGCTGCGTGGTCCATGTGTCACTCCTCATCTATGTACATCCTGGTTCATTTTGGGCTTCAGGTTTGTGTTATGCCGATCTGGACTTCATTCCTTCCCTTTTCAATCGATTGCCGCGGGGATGATGTATTTTTCTAGGCCAACCAGGAAGTTAGGCAAGGCAAGGCAAGGCAATTTTCTTTGTAGAGCCGTTTTCACAAACAGTTTGTCTCAAAGGGCTTCACATGGCATCATAACAACATCCTCTGCCCTCAGACCCTCACATCGACTGAGGAGAAACTCCATAGAAAACCCTTTGAACAGGGAAAAATCTGAGAAACCTCAGGGTGAGCAACAGAGGAGGATCCCTCACCAGGAGGGACAGACGTGCAGTAGATGTTGTTACAGACAAGAAAACAGTTTACAATGCAGAATGTAGGAAACATGGAAATGTTAATAACAGTTGAGGAAGGAAGCTTCTGGTAGGGGAGGCAGGGAGAGCAAGCCAGCTTGATGGGGGACTGGATGGTAGACTGGTTCATGGAAGGGGAGGCAGGGAGAGCAAGCCAGCTTGATGGGGGACTGGATGGTAGACTGGTTCATGGAAGGGGAGCAGGGAGAGCAAGCCAGCTTGATGGGGGACTGGATGGTAGACTGGTTCATGGGAGGGGAGGCAGGGAGAGCAAGCCAGCTTGATGGGGGACTGGATGGTAGACTGGTTCATGGGAGGGGAGGCAGGGAGAGCAAGCCAGCTTGATGGGGGACTGGATGGTAGACTGGTTCATGGAAGGGGAGGCAGGGAGAGCAAGCCAGCTTGATGGGGGACTGGATGGTAGACTGGTTCATGGAAGGGGAGCGCAGGGAGAGCAAGCCAGCTTGATGGGGGACTGGATGGCAGAC
Organism: Aulostomus chinensis; assembly: GCF_037954235.1. Classification (NCBI taxonomy): domain Eukaryota; kingdom Metazoa; phylum Chordata; class Actinopteri; order Syngnathiformes; family Aulostomidae; genus Aulostomus; species Aulostomus chinensis. The sequence goes on from NC_141337.1 coordinate 23,686,968, forward strand.
TGGTTCATGGGAGGGGAGCGCAGGGAGAGCAAGCCAGCTTGATGGGGGACTGGATGGTAGACTGGTTCATGGAAGGGGAGCGCAGGGAGAGCAAGCCAGCTTGATGGGGGACTGGATGGTAGACTGGTTCATGGAAGGGGAGCGCAGGGAGAGCAAGCCAGCTTGATGGGGGACTGGATGGTAGACTGGTTCATGGAAGGGGAGCGCAGGGAGAGCAAGCCAGCTTGATGGGGGACTGGATGGTAGACTGGTTCATGGAAGTTTGTGTCACAAAAGGTTCTCCTAACCAAAAACCAAAGTGATTTTTAGCATTAATTCTGGATTATTACAGATTATAACCTCAGTGGTGAAAAAAAAATTAATGAGACCCATTTTATTTATCAAAATAACCATTACGAATCATCTCCTCTTCTGCTATGATTTTTTTAAGTGGAAATGCCATTGCTAGAAGTTAAAAGCTGTTAGGCTGTGAGCGAACTACTCAACAGATGCCTGACTTAACCTGAGCCACAACTAGCATTTCTCTGTGTTTGTTGTTATAACATTAACAATAAGGTTCAAACAATTTCTCAAGTAACCATGTAAAAAAGAATCTATGATGCGTATTTTCTGCCTCAAGGCTACGTTTAAAACCATGTGACTGCTCATCGTTGACGGTTCCATACGATACCAGTTGCTGTTTTTTTCCTTCGAGGAATGTCAGTAAGACATGCATGTCCTTTATCCATTTAACTGATGGAATAACAGATAGTAGAATACTCCATCACTTTCATCAAATATGGATGCAGCTGACTTGACAGCCCCTTTGTTTAAGCAACTGCCTTTTTTTTTTTTTTAGAAATACATACACAACAGCTGTATTTATTGACATATTGAAAGGTTAGTATACTCTCCAATGGGCTCACCACTCATGAGATGGGTGGCAGTCGAGAGCGGAGACCTTGGCTGTCCGATCCTGGGCTGCAGAAGCTGGCTCTGTGCACATGGAATGTCACCTCTCTCGTGGGGAAGGAGCCTGAGCTGGTGGTGGAGGTTGAGAAATTCCAGCTCTGTAGAGTCAGACTCACTTCAACGCACAGCAAGGGCTCTGGAACCAGTCCTCTCCAGAGAGGTTGGGCACTCTTCCACTCTGGAGTTGCCAGCATTGAGAGGCAACGGGCAGGGGTGGCAAGACTTGCTGCCCCTTGGCTCAGTGTCTTTATGTGTGAGTTTAACCCGGTGGACAAAAGGGTAGTCTCCCTCCGCCTTCAGGTGGGGCAGGCCTGGGCAATTAATTTCTACAGGAACAAAAAAAGAGTAAATTATATATTTTGATTAGCTGCTACTGGTAATCAGAAGAATAAGAACATTCTGCAAATATTTATATAAATTTATGAATTGTGGTGCAGGTCGAAGAGGAAAATAATAATATTTAAAACCATGTCCAGGTGTAAAGATGTCCACACGGGCACTTGGCACCTGGACATCCTGGGCCGCAGTTTGATGATTGTCTTTGTGGTTGTGTTGTTGGACTTGCGGTCATATGTCTTGGACACTCAGGTGAAGAGAGGGGCAGAGGTGTCAACCAATCAACCCCTTAATGATGAGTTGGCTCTGGTGGTGGGGGGGGACGCCGGTCGGACCTGGCAGGACCAATTGCATCTGGTGGAGTCTCTTGTCAGAAGGAGTTTCAACTCCCACCTCCGGGAGAGTTTCAAACATGCTCCAAGTGGGCCATGTTCCGTGCCTCCATTGTCGAGGTGACCGATCGGGGCTGTATCCATAAGGTGGTCGTGTCTGTCGTGACAGTAATCCCAGAACCTGTTGGTGGATGCTGGCGGTGAGGGATGCCATCAAGCTGAAGAAGAAGACTGAGGACTGGTGGGAGGAATGCTTCGAAGACCTCCTCAATCCCACTGACACGTCTTCCAATGAGGAAGCAGTACCTGGTGACTTAACAGTGGGCTGTCCTATCTCTGGAGCTGAGGTTGCCAAGGTGGTCAAAAAGCTCCTTGGTGGCAGGGCCCCAGGGGTGGATGAGATCCGCCTGGAGTTTCTCAATGCCCTGGATGCTATGGGGCCGTCTTGGCCTCCATGACCCTACAGCATTGGAGTCCATGGTCCTTGCCTGGAAAAGGATGGATTGCCACGTTCGGGTTGGGGATGAGATCCTGAGGAATTTAAGTACCTGAAGGTCTTGTTCATGAGTGAGGGAAAGATGGATCGTGAGCTTGACAGGCAGATTGGTGCGGCGTCGACAGTGATGTGCACTCCGCATCAGTCCATGGTGGTGAAGAGGGAGCTGAGCCGAAAAGCAAAGCTCTCAATTTACCAGTTGATCTCTGTTCCTACCCTCACTTGTAGTCATGAGCTTTGGGTATTGACCAAAAGAACAAGACCGCGGTACAAGTGGCCAAAATGAGTTTCCTCCCGAGGGTGGCTGGGCTCTCTCTTAGAGACAGGGTGAGAAGCTCTGTCATCCGGGAGGAGCTGGGGAGGTTTCAGGGCACTTCCGAACAGCAGGAGGCCTCGGGGAAGACCCAGGACACGTTGGAAAGACTATAGCTCTCAACTGGCCAGAATGCCTCAGGATCCCCGTGAGGAGCTGGACGAAGTAGCCAGGGAGAGGGAAGTCTGAGCTTCTCTGCTTAGGCTGCTGGCCCCACTACCCAACCCTGGATAAGCAGAAGATGGATGGATGGATGGATGGATGCATGGTTTTGGGTTAACCTTAGAATAAATAAGTAAATATAAAATTTTTGTTTATCACAGACTTTACTTCAAGCCTTTAAACAACAACCTTCCATCTTTGAGAAGAAGTTCAACAATGCTCATTTATTTCTGGGCTTGACGACTCATTCTGGTGCTGTTCTATGGACCTTTGTTCGGTTGTTTCCATCCCTCATGGCTTGGTCCAGCTTGTCTTGTGTATGTGACTTATGGCTGTGTGACTTGATGGAATATAGAGTGAACTTTATGATTCTTATCTTCTAAAATTTAACCTGACTTTACTTGAGGAAACCTGACTTAACTGGACTTTACTTTACTTGAGGAAATTTCTGGAATTGTTTTGAAAATTCTTTCCTCCATAAAACTGCCATTCATTCGTACATGGGATGGTGCTGCCAAAAAGAAATGCAGTCTAGTCCAGCTTTCAGAAATACCAGACCTGTTTGTGTCGGCAGTGAAACTAATCAGAGGTCACAGTTTAACTCAAGTTCTGTATTTTAGGAAGTCCCTACTAATTTTAAACCTCAGAACTGATTTTTTTTTTCAGTTCACTTGTCTGAAATTTATTTTTTTCAATGTAAACTAAAAGCAGTATAAATTGTAGCACATTGCCTGTATAGAACTCTCCTTGCCACCCTCTCAAGACATTTTTACACTGCAACATCTATCAAAATTCTGTACCTCCCAAGTTAATTAAATCTTCAAATAAAATTGCGTTGCAAGGTTGTAAGCCCATAGAGATTTATTACAAGTGTGTCAGACATTTTGGCTGGTTTGATTTTTCAGTATCACACCAAGTAACAGCCCCAGTTTGCATTTCTTTTTAGTCTCTCTCTTAATATTTAACTGACAGGCTCAGAAAATCATTGCTGCTCTTAAAAGTCAACCTAGTTCCTCAGCTGATTTTTCTCTCGACAACAGTTTAAACAAATTAAGACAGATGATAGAGATTATAGTTTATGCCAATGTGTTATGTAATTTTATGAAAAATACTCTTTATAAAATGATGACATTTCAGCAGAACGGCTGGTGTTTTGGTTACGGTGCATCAGTTTCTTATTAGTCTTGTTTCACTGCGGTGCTGCTGATGGAGATTTACAACAGAGGAAAGACCACTTGAATTCAAATTTAAAACGAAATGAAAAAACCTGTTTAGCAGTATCTTTGATCGTATTTTGTAGCGACAAGTTGTCGTATTGTCTCCAGCACAGATTTGTACAATTTTGGGAAACCAAAGTTTTTTTAATTTGTGTGTGTGTGTGTTCGTGTGTGTGTGTGTGTTCCCTGACCCAGTCTCTCATGTTGACCTGGAGGTTCCACACGTGTTTCAGACCACCAGAGACGCTGGAGGGAAATAAATATCTGAACATGACAAAAGAGGTGAGGGGAGGTGGGGTACTGTGTGACCGGTGCATGTAACTGACAACAAGCCACCCAGAGAGGAAATCTGGAGGGAGCGTAGTACAGGCAGAGGGACAGACCCAACTTCTCATGTTGCACATCATTGAACAGTGCTGCTCACCAGCCCCACTTAACCACAAAGTAGAGAGGTTTCATTTTGGGTCCTTTATCACTCCTCTGACTGTGACAGTCCTGTGACAGCTAGAAGACAGATGAAGTTGGGGTGGTTTTCCAAGCAGACGCAGGACATTGAGTCAAGATAGAATGGAAGATATTCCTTAATATATAATTTCTAAATGGATTTACTGTGTGTGTGTTTGTGTGTGTGTGTGTGTGTGTGTGTGTGTGTGTGTGTGTGTGTGTGTGCGCGCGCGCGTGCCTGCCTGCGTGCATATTTATTCATTTTTCTGGATGTAGAAAAGGCAGCCTTGTGACAGATGGACATGGAGTCTGGTACCCAGAGGACAAACATCAGGGAACATTAATTTCCCTTTCATGGTTGTCAATTACTGAACATTCATGACACTGACTTTTGAATGATGTCATCTCTTAAAGCAGAAACATTAAAGGTTGATAGCCGTTTTGTTTTTTTTCAACCAGCTTTTCCCGTGTGATTGGCTCAAAATGATCGATTGGAGCCAAAACTATTAAAATTGTTCAGAAGGACTTTATGAGGAGACTGTAACTGCCCATGGTCAGTCTTTCTGATTTCCTTCTTTGTGACACCAGAATGCAGACGGAGCCAGCTGAGTACATTTAGCTCAAAGCTAATGGGGTCTGATGGCTAACAACAGCAAATCTATCCAAAAATGTCCATTTACCAACTCTGAACAGCATCATCCGGTATAATCCATGTCTTCTTTTTACAGACATATGTTTAATAATCCACAAACACTTTGAAGCGAGCCCAAAAAGAGCAATCCCTCCAGTTTGGTGCCCATTCATGGTGGTGAAATTAATTTGCAAAGCAAATTAGTTTTGCTTGGCAGAAAAGACTGTTGTGTCATGTGTGGTTTCAAACAACGTAGCCAACCTACAGTTTTTGGGTGCAAACCTGTCACCTTTCAGGAGAGAGTGTGTTTGTACATCCGGGATTGGCATGTGAGTGGATTTTCACTTCCATCCCGTTCCTGTGACTAAACCAGACTCCAGTTTGCAGCTCAGTAATGACGTGATCCTGCTCAGGCCGGGTCAGTCCTGGAGCAATGTGAGTACAGGCCAGCATGGGAGTGGGGACATCCTCTGTGGGCATCAGATCAAAGCACCCAAAGCAACACCACCATGTTTCCTAAGGTCTGTGGCCTGTGCAGCCATCACTGATTCAAACTCCTCCACTCCTCCGTCTCTTTCTCTCCATCTCTCATGAGTCGTCTCAAAAGAATGGACAGCTTTTGGATGAACAGTCGCTGAGTTTTGGAAATACACTATATGTAACAGTTTCTAGTGGCTAAATGCTGTGCTCTGATAAGTTTGGTGACTTCTCCTGTAAACATCTCACAACACACAGCCCAACATCGCTGGCACAGAGGTGAAGAGAAACACTTCTAGTGGTTGGACGTTGATGCAGAAAGGCCTACGTACAGTATTATTGCATTGTGACTGTTTTTCTCCCTCAATGTTCGAAAACAATTCTACTGAAAGTGGTCAGTATTTTCTTCATTTTGATAAAACAGATACATATGCATATTTTATTTGTACCTGCATTTGTTGGATACACACATTATTTGCGTATGTGAGAATGAGTCTTTGAGTGCATTGCTTGATCTCCATCCCAGAGATTCATGCAGATGAGTCACAGGAAAAATTCAGTGTTTCACCGTGGTCCACTTCTGGGATGTCTCCATGAATGTTCTGAACATGATTGGAGAGATTTGGAATCGTTCCTTTGGAATCTGTTTACTTTCGTTTATTGCAGCCTGTCTTACTTCTCCTGCTTGGCATTCTGCTGAAACTTCACTCATGTTTGCACCAGAAAATATAATAAAGTAGTACAAGAAAATCCTTAAGGTTTTAAGAGCTTCATCGTGATACACTCTAAATTAACTAACACTTGTTTCCATATCTTTATGGGTTATCACTTAATAAGGATTCTTTGTGTTTGTTCTTTGTACCTTGGCATTGGTGTGTGTGTGTGTGTGTGTGTGTGTGTGTGTGTGTGTGTGTGTGTGTGTGTGTGTGTGTGTGTGTGTGTGTGGTTTAGTGTCAAGGTTGGGGTCTGGCAGTCAGTTAAGATGGTTAGGTTTAGGGTGAGGAGCTAAGGAATGTATTACATTAGTGAAAGTCCTCACAAAGATATACGTATAAGGGTCTGTGTGTGTGTGTGTGTGTGTGTGTGGTAGCACACTTTCCAAGAGAGGAAGGAAGCATGAAAGAGATAGATAACTGCTGGGAGAGGAGGGATATACAGTCAGATTAGACTTAATTACTCTCTAGGGGAAATGCGGCCAGCGAGTAGGAGCTGCAAAGACGAACGACTTCTTTTTGAAATTACTTTTTACATTCTTGATCTTCCCCGCTGCTAAATCACAAGGTTAATGACCTACACGCACACAGATATTAAATTCGTTATGGCAATCATGTGCCGTGTACCCTCCCTCTTTCTTTCTTTCTTCTTCTCTGAATCAGACACTCCAAGCTGCAGCTGCCAGCTTCTAATGGCTTCCAGATCTCCGTCTCTTCCTCCCTTCATTCCCCTTCCCTGTCCCTGTTTTTCTGCGGAATTTCAGATGAACGGGCCAAAGTGGAAGTGGAAATCCACTGCACTTCAGCGAGTGAGTCAGCCAGTAAGGCACCCGTTTGAAGGAAAACCACAAGCAGGGGCTTGGAAAGGGATGGCTTCAGTTTTTCATAAATCATGGTAGAGGATGGTAGGGTTGTTTTTAAAAACGGAAGGTCTTTGATGAGTGTATTAGATAAATATGTGTTTATGCACAAGGAAAAACACTCAGATAAATGTTGTTGAAATTATATACCGTTACTGGAAACAGAAAGAAGATTGTGTGTAATTGCTGTGGGAAGGGATCCATGCTTTTACCATAATACAGGCTTGTTCGTGTATGTGTGTGTGTGTGTGTGGGGGGGTACTTTCAGGTACATAAACCACATGAAAAACCAGTAAACTGGGGACAGCATGTGTAATTTAAGCCAAAAGCCTCAATAAAATGCTGATTTTGGGGTCAACTGTTTGGATTAAGTTAGGTTTATGGTTGAGGTTTGGCGTCAGGCAAGTAGTGTAAAGGCCAATTTTTGCTCAAGCTGATGGATAGAGACCAAACAGCAGTGCTACTGGAAGTCATGGGGGCAGTTTGGGGGAGGTTGTGTGAGTTTTATGAAACTATATTGGCCTTGAAGTTGTTTTGCAAAACATTGATGCTAACCAATTGGACACATGGAAGCATGAGGGCAGTCATGGTTGCATAGTCCGAAGCCAATGTGTTTTAATTTAAGTTAAAGGGAGCATAAATTAAGTTTACAGGAACATTTTGGGGCAGCACAGTGGTGCAGTGGTCAGCACTGTCACCTCACAGCAAGAAGATTCTGGGTTGGAGCCCCGGCTGCAGCACGGGGTCTTTCTGTGTGAGTCTCCATGTTCTCCCTGTTCCTGCTGGGTTCTCTCTGGTACTCCAGCTTCCTCCACAGTCCAAAGACATCAAGAGGGACCAGGTTAATCCAGACTCTAAATTGACTGTAGGTGTGGCTGGGAGAGTCAATGGTTGTCTGTCTCTATGTGTTGGCCCTGTGATGGACTGGTGACCTGTCCAGGGGGAAGGCTGCTGGGATAGGCTCCACCCCCACCACCCTTAATAGGATAAGGCAAGGCAATTCTATTTGTAGAGCCGTTTTCACCACCAGTTTGTCTCAAAGGGCTTCATGGCATCATAACAACATCCTCTGTCCTCAGACCCTCACATCGACTGAGGAGAAACTCCATAGAAAACCCTTTGAACAGGGAAAAATCTGAGAAACCTCAGGGTGAGCAACAGAGGAGGATCCCTCACCAGGAGGGACAGACGTGCAGGAGATGTTGTTACAGACAAGAAAACAGTTTACAATGCAGAATGTGGGAAACATGGAAATGTTAATAACAGTTGAAGAAGGAAGCTTCTGGAAGGGGAGGCAGGGAGAGCAAGCCAGCTTGATGGGGGACTGGATGGTAGACTGGTTCATGGAAGGGGAGGCAGGGAGAGCAAGCCAGCTTGATGGGGGACTGGATGGTAGACTGGTTCATGGGAGGGGAGCGCAGGCCGGTGTAACAGCAGGGGATAAAAAAAAGGGGGGGTAGGAGGGCAATGCAGGCGGCGGTTGGAGCAGAGAGATGGAGCTCTGGTGGATCTGTGGAAACACAGAGAGACTGAGAGACATCAAGGCCAAACTACAAAGTGCAACAAGTAATGGTAATGAGGAGAGGAGAGGAGGAGAGAGGGGGAGAGGAGAGAAGAGGAGGGAAGGGCTCCATGTAACCTGATGTGTCCCCCAGCAGTCTCAGCCTATAGCAGCATAGCTATCAATGGTTCAGAGCTACCTGAACCAGTCCTAACTGAAGGCTCTGTCATAGAGGAAGGTCTTAAGACTGGACTTAAACGTAGTTAAAGTGTCTGCCTCTCTGACCCATGGAGAGATGCTGGTTCCACTGTAGAGGAGCCCGGTAACTAAAGGCTCTACCTCCCAGTCTGTTTTAGAGATACTGGGAGTCACTAAAAGACCTGCATTCTGGGAGTGGAGTGCTCTGGTGGGACAGCAGGGACTAATGAGTTCTTTCAGATAGGATGGGGCTTTATCATTGAGAGCCTTATAAGTCAGCAGAAGGATTTTGAAGTTGATTCTAGATCCTACAGGAAGGAGAGAAGCTAAAGTGGAGAGATGTGTTCTCTCTTCTTAACTCCCGTCAAAACCCTGGCTGCAGCGTTCTGGACCAGCTGGAGACTCTTTAGAGAGTATTTAGGACATCCTGACAGGACGGGATAAGAGGAAGAAAATGGATGGATGGATGGAACATTTTGGGAAATACACTCATTTGTAGTCCTCCCTAGAGCCAGACAAGACGATAGATACCCCTGAGAGAGGTGAGACCAACTGGCAGCTTGTGAGGGTTGCACATAAGTGTAAGTGAGTGGGAATCATTAGGAGTCTATAAGGTTCAGGACCCTTGTTTGTCCAGAAGTAATCCTTGCCTTCCTGTCATAAAAGTTGGCCGTGATGACTACGTTTTTGTTTTGTTTTTTTTGGCCAAAGTTCCATTGGGCTTTGAGGCACTGCGTCAAATCACTGCACCCAAACAGGGAAATACTTCTGTCTGATTCGTACGGTGTCTAATAATGATATTAGATTATTATTAATAATTATCATACAGGAAATATTATGTGCACCACTGCAAGCAAATACAATTTTGGAGAGGGTTGTATGACTTTTGAAGGAGTTATTCTTTGCTAACACTTCCCATCCACTACCATTCATTGTGCTAAGCTAACTAACAGTCAGTAGTTCTCTGCTTTCTAAAGTCCACACAGAGGACAGAAGGGTGTCTATCTTCTTGTCTGTCTCTGGGGAGATAGCGCAATCAGTGTATTTCCCAAATGTTGTCTTGGATTCTGTTTCTGTGTTAAAGACAATCGTCATATCTTCTGTGACATTAACTAAGTGCTTACACAGAGGCCAAGGGATAGGCAAGAAGTTAAGGATACAATGTCAGTTTGTGGCTGATAATAGCACCCAATCAGATAACTCAAGCCAAGTATCTGGACTGTGAATTGCTTTTAATTATGTGCGCACAAACAGATTGACCCTCTACGACACCAGACGAAGGCAGTACACACTTGTCTGCAGTGCATCAACAAAGCACACCCAGCCTTATATCAAGTGATCGATGACATTTTAATGGCAGCAGCCATCTTTGTGAAACAGGCTGGTTTCTACAACTGTTTTGATTAGTCACTCTGAGTCATCAGTAGCAGCAGCAGCAGCAGCGTCGGGACCTCATGTGCCATGGTGGCTGCACGGGCACAAGAGCCCAGTGAGACTAAGGCAGTTCAATCAACTGAGGGCACTGTGGTTGATCCGAGAGCAGAAGTGGGACCCTTTTGTTGTATATTGTTGTGTTGTGGCTGCTGACATCATTCTTTGTGGAGTCTATCATTAAAGAGTGGTAAATATCTTGTGTGTGCAGCATCAAACAGTGGAGTGGGACGCTTAGCCCCTGAAGCTAAAAGGCCCCTAATAGAATGTTTGATGGTGTTATTGTGCGGTGTGCAGGGGCCCGCTGGGGAGAGTCCCTGACCACATAATGATGTTGATGATCATTTAGTGGAACTAAGTGCTTTAAGGACAAATCAGTGGTCACACAGAAGAGCTAACATGAAAACAGGAGAAGAAAGTGGATTGTTTTTTGGGTTTTTTTTTTTCTCTGAGCATTTAAGCACTTTCCATTATGGGCTGCTTCTAAAACTGCTGTAAAATGTTCCTATGTTTGAGCACTGTAATCATTTTACAAGCTTCCATCAGCATGTTATTGTCACACAAGATGAAGTTAGCCAGTCATACATTCTCTGCAGGGTAGCAGACATCCACTGACTCATCAACTGCCCTCATGAATCAGTTTTAACACATTTGCAGTCTCAAAAGAACGAACCTGATTAATGAAGCATTTGAACCAGCAGCAGTTCAAGTCATCGCACGCTTATTTTGGTTTAACGCTATAAGTCTTAACTTGTTATCTCCTCAGGTTTCCAAGTGAAGAATCTGCTCCCACTAACAAAGGGAACTTATCATAGTGGCAGCTGCGACTCCGATGGCGCAGCTCAGTAACGTTCAGTGGAAGACACTTGTCAAGATTGAAGGGGGCTTATTGAAAGCATGACGGGGCAATCTGCCGTGGAGGTATTCAAGCTCCGCTCTGCAACGCCAAAGGGGGGAGCGCCAGAAGAAAAGAAAAAGTGATGACTCACCAAACTTCCCAAAATCCCCCTCCCTCCCCCTTCCTGGTTTACGGGAAATGGAATGCTGTTTTTTTTTTCTCTCTCTCTCTCTGCAGTCCCAGACGTTCATCTTCTTGACAAGCTGCAGGGTCAGGGACTGGAGTAATGTTTGTCGGCGGAACCGTTTCATCCGTCTCTACGGGGGCAAACAGGTCTCATTATGTGAGGCAGACGTTGTGAGGTTTGTTGGCAGTGTGTGGAGGAGGATTGTTTGGGAGACAGATGAGCCGTTGTTCTCTGTTATAACCAGACCCTCTACCAGTCGTTTACACCGCTGAGGTCGGGATTGGCAACTGCCAAACTAATGTGCTGTTTACTTAAAAGTAAAAAAAGAAGGTGATTTTGTGTGTTTCAAACGAGTAGCCTTATGCCTCAAAAGCGGTGTATGGACACAAAAATAATTGAGCATGAAGTATAACTTAAGGTCTTGTTTTTTTAGTTTTAAACCACATCTCCTCATCAGCGACTGGCCCATGTGTTACATGTAAATGGTTGGATTATAAATTCTATGCAAAGATGGTGCCTGATGGGACTGACTTTCTCAGAAGGCTACTGCATGATGTTTCCTGCACAGATAAGAAATGTTTAGAAGGTTGGGTTTACCTGATGATACAGTGGAATGCTTAATTCTTTCCCCCAGAGAGCGAGACAGTCAGAAGGGAGTCACACCATGGGAGCTTCCATTTTAGCATTTTATCAGTCAGCCACTGAAAAACTCAAGTTAGCGTTTAACAAAATAAAATCATCTCACCTGACTTCACATCACCTCTCAGCTAACCACATGCCACTGCCTGTCTTTAGCCAGCAAGCTAAAGAGATGATGTTGCTTTTTAAAATTTTTTTTAGCCAGATAGCCCCATCAAGCAAGAAGATAAACTATCAAACTTAAACATAAACGAGCAACACAAACCAGCTGTGCATAACTGCCATTTTAAAATGTATTGTTTAAGAGTAGAAAGGTGTTTTATTTGTTTTAATTAGAAAATTTAATTGTAACTGAAATTCTGGCTTTACCACATCAAACTGACTCATGGATGCCTTCATCATTGTTCTATGCTACATCTCGAAACAGTCTTACTGATACCTGGCAACAAATGCAGTTTCATATACCCCGTATGTTCGGTATTATTGACAGAAGAGACATAAAATATAGCAAGTAATCATATCAGAAATATTTCAGTGAACTAACTCAATGATTTTGAAAATCATTTAATTCCTAAATTTAAACCGAAACTAACCAAAAAATAATTTATTCCAATATAGGCACTTTAGTTCTGATGTTGTTGTAATAAATTACAACTTATAGTTGTAATTTCATTTTATTTTCTGTCTGTTGGCTGGTTGGTTGGTTGGTTGGTTTTAGAAATTTTTTAGTCCATCCCAGAATTTTGTGTTGTGTGATAACATTTTCGATCATTGGCACTGGGCTTTATGCAACTAACTGCAATGCCTTTCAGCGATCAGTAAGTATGATATGTTTCTTGGTCAGTCACCTATAACTGATGTAATTTTAACTTCTTGCATGCTACTTTTTAATTAGTGAACATGATAAAAATCCAGGGTTACAGGCTACTTTCCTCTGACAGATAGCAGTAAGAGTGTGGTAATAGTCAGCTGGGAGTGCACATGAGTGAGATCATTCTGTTGTCTGTGGTTTGGGAGAGGCCCTGCAGCTCAGCTAGGAATTCAACCTGACCCTAAAACGAAGAGTTGAAAGGTCATGAGAGTTTTCATTTCAACAAGGCTTTAATCCTACATGACTGCTCCCTTTTTCAAACACCTTTCATGATGTACCTTTATTCACTCTCCTGTAATTACCTCCCAACAACATGTGCCGTCATGCCTTAGTGTTACGTTGTGTATGTTCACCTTAGCAGCTCCTGTGATCACAGCCACTTCAAAGAGCTTGAGAGTCAGCCTCTCAATCACCAAGCAAGTTGTGCTAAAGACAGATCTGAGAAATGACAACACGACTTTACAATGGATGATGACAACATGTAAGGTCAGCAGCTTTCACTCTCCCGGGTCATCGGCCGTCTGCGTTTGATAGCACATCAGTCAGCGGAGCAGCCTGTCCATCACTTGTGTGTGAGCTGAGCTCACTTGGTCAGTCCAGATCAGTCACTATAGGTAATTGTCTGAGTGAATCAAGCTCAGATGGACAGTCCACACAATTTTTATGCTGACAATGTTTAAGACAGGGTGAACGACTGGCTGAGGTACTATGCTTGAACATAGGAAGGCAAGGCAAGGCCGTTTTCTTTGTAGAGCCGTTTTCACCACCAGTTTGTCTCCAGGCTTCATGGCATCATAACAACATCCTCTGTCCTCAGACCCTCACATCGACTGAGGAGAAACTCCATAGAAAACCCTTTGAACAGGGAAAAATCAGAGAAACACACAGAACACACAAAAAGGAAGCACACGGGACTAAAACATCAGGAAAATATTTGCTCACACATCGGATGAAAGTAAGGCAGTACAATATAGCACATCAAATGATATGATACAAGAAACATGTTGTTCTGTTCTATGGATCTCATTTATATTAATTATTGTTGATAAAATATTTGGAACATTTGTCAGGAGAACAGTTTGCCATCATCACAAATGAACCCTTTCACAATGACCATTAATAAAAAGTCAACATAAGGCATTTCCTGCAGAGAATGCAAAGTGAAGACGTCACCTGAAAGAGAACACTGAGGTAATGCTGAGCATGGGTTAAAAACCCTTCAAAGCTTAAATTGATTGAAACCTGAAAGAACTGAAGATTCAAAGAGCAGAATCCTTTCACTTCTATTATAAAGAAAAAAAGAAAAGAGGTAGAAATCTGAAAAAGACACAACCAAGTGGAACGTTTTGATAATTGAACGGTTTCTCAAACTGAAAGAATGGCTAACTTGAGAGGGTGCAAACAAGCTACAGAAGAAACACAGAATACAACTGCAAAACTCTGAGAAGGAAATGAAACTGTTATTCAGTTGAACATTTCCAGCAGTGTGAGTATGTGAGTGTGTGTGTGTGTGTGTGTGTGTGTGTGTGTGTGTGTGTTTGTGTGTGTGTCCATTTTGTTGCCTTGCATGCCCTACTCTGATGTGGATGAGGAACGACAAAAAGACCTCCCCTCCCCCTCCTCACTGCTGTGACGAGGTTAACAGCACTGCGCATCAGTGGAATTACAGTCATGCGTGTTGCGGGCGTGTTGATTACTGTAGACAGGTCCAGTAAACATTGCCTGTGTGCTGCTGAGTCAGGTGGAGTGTCACTTTTGGTGAAGGGCCGCGGCTTCACTCGGGCCACACTTGTTGACAAGCCACTCTGGGCCCTCGAAGCCCAGCTGTGTAATTTAAGCTGTTAGGGAAGGGCATCAATTAAGCTGGGCCGGCTGAGCTCTGAAAACCGAGCGAGGGACTCAAGGGTGTGTTTACTGAGAGTGTGCAGACCAAAAGATAGGGAAGTTGTGCAAGGTTGAAGGTGTGGTTGCCTTTTTTTCTTTTCTTTTCTGGCAAGTGGTGACCGTTCTTTTTAATCTGGTTTCACACCCAGCAAGCAGCCAAGAACGGTGCTTTTGAGATCACCGTGGCTACGAAAACTGAACTTACTGATAGAGATCACAAGACACACTCACACAAAAATGTACTGCTACTTATGAACACACACTGGAACAGACAGTCTCATTTAAAAGGATACATTAAAACAACAGCAGCAACTTGTCGCTGGCCCAGTTTTGTTAACTGCACATCCTCCAGCGTTGATCCAACCAATCACTGCTGGTATGACCAGACGACCAGTTTTACATGTAATGCTTACGTAGAACACCAAATTCTGGTTAAGGGTGTGTGAAGTGTATGAGAAAAGGCAAATAGGGCGGAGGAGAGATACACATGCTCACTATTGTTATAGCGGATTGTGGGTGTATGAGGTGTGTTTGCTGGGAGGAGAAGGTTCAGAACCTGTTATTAGCCCTGCACAGTAATTATTGCATCCATAACCGCTGAATTGCAGCATATTCCACAGCCGTAGCTCAAGAGGTGGTGTTTGAAGATTAAAGATATTACATTGTACTTAACCGATGACAGCAATATGATCTATTTGAATATGCCAATAAAATAATGAGTCACCTATATAAACAGCTGGTGTGTATAAGTGAGGGAAAACAGCAAAAATCAGCAGCTGTTCTTTTCATTTCATTAAAAAATTCTTTCTTTTTAAAATCATTGAAAACTTTATAAATATAATATATATAATCTAATTTATATATATATATATGTATATAAATTAGATACATTTTGAAAGTACGTCATTAACTCTGCCACGATCAATGGTCTGTGTATGCAAGTATAATGTTAAAACCAGCAACATTTGAATGACGGTAACCGTCTAAGTAACTATAACGAACAGTAGGTAAGAAATTTTATGAACTGCTTCTGATGATAATACGCTCATACTCTCTATCCTTAGCCGAGGTATGCAGTCTTCATCATTTCTTATCAACAATTGTTTTGTCCTGGAACAGTAAATAATCTGTATTCAAATCCATGTAGGCTCGTTGAGACAGAGACAGTATTTATTTTTTGTCACTAGCCAGTGGAGCGCATCACACTATATTTTTAATCTGTAAAGCAGAAACACCGCTTGTTGCCTCCAGGCAGGCGGGCCCTCTCTGCATATGTGAGCCCATGTCAGCTGGATACCCAATACACAGTGTCTCAGAGGATGATTTAATATTGCTATTTTTAGATGCGGCACACAGAGCACAAATGTCACCAAAAAGCAATGAAATGACCCCATTATCTTCTGTTTTTCACGACGTCCCATACATGACCAACTTTGTATTTTGAAATGTTCTCATTTTTGTTGTAACGTCTCACGCTGCCCAAAGGAGCCATGCACCTGATACACTCAAGGTGATTGTCCCTAATCACATAGACACATGGAGGGACTCTCCCTGAGAAGAGACACTTGTTATCAGGCTGCTGTGACTCACTTGTGCTGGCCATGTGCTGCCTGTTTTTGTGTGTGTGTGTGTGTGTGTGTGTGTGTGTGTGTGTGTGTGAGAGAGAGAGAGACACACACACACACACACACACACACACACACACACACACACACACACATCGAAACAGAAACTGAGACAGAAAGAGAGAGGGGGACTTGGAGAGATCAAGAACCAAAACAAGAGGTGAATCAAAACTTGACTGTGCAGTGTAAGTAAAACTTAGGTCTGGTTTGATGAAGCCTGAAAGGAGCAGTTGCTTCTGTTGAGTCACATTAGGATTTAAATCAGTAAATATGGAGGTCATGTTGTGCCTGTTATATAACAGGGCAAAAACTGCTGTTTTTCAAGTGGTTCAGACAACGAAAGCATCATCAGATAGAATCAATTAAACTGTTACTTCAATGTTTTTTAAAGACAGACACTCTCTCTGTGGGTCAACAACCAGTTTAGCCCGTCTGTTTGTACTGGTGTGTTTGAAAATGAACACTCCCTGCCAGGTTCCAGAGGTGAGGTTATTATTAACTACCTGCCCAGACAAACCTGCGGTTTCAGAGGGAGGGAGGGGACAGCGGATAAGAACGACATACAGTAAATTACTTCTGTCTCTGTTCCTATGAATGACCTCATGTCTAGAAAAGGGGGGGGGGGGGGGGGTTGATTTTCCATCGCAGTCTCTTTTTATCCATGACCCGTCCTTCTGTGCTCTGTGGTTTTGTTGTTTTCCTCTCCCTGTAACACCTGGGAAAGCTGCAGGGGAAATCAGCCGCTGCCAGCATTCCGACACATTCCAGCTCCAAATGCCCGGGCACAGCCACACATCGCTGGCATTCTTTCATTTAAAGGTGCAGCATTTCTTTGTCTTTCCAAACCACATCATTTATTCAGATGCAGGCTGTGGGGACTTCTTTTTAGGCTGAAGATTTTCATGTGTTTGTCCCTCTCAGTGCTGACCTATGACCTGTTTAGGGACTTAAGTCATTCCTGTTTGGTTTCTTTACTGTTAAAAAAAAACCAACAACCCACAATTAATATGGTTTGATCCGTTTGCTAATGTCATGATAACTGCGTAGAAGCATAACAGCATGTCATTTTAAATTTTTTTCCCTTTAAATGACTAATTTCCTTTGTAGGAGTAGTAAAACCTAATAAAAGTGAGCCTTTTTAACAGAGCAACGTTTACTTCTGTCTTTAGACTTTCACCACAGCTAGTTCATGAATGGAATTTTATTTATTTCATTGTTGTGTTGTAGCAGGATTGTATACATATTTATTCAGACGTAACCCATACAAGTTCTATCCATCCATCCATTGTCTTCCGCCTATTCCTGTTAAGGGTCGCGGGGGGGTGGAGCCTATCCCAGCGGCTACGGGCGAGAGGCGGGGTTCACCCTGGACAGGACACCAGTCCATCACAGGGCCAACATAGAGAGACAGACAACCATTCACACTCACAGTCACACCTACAGTCAATTTAGAGTCTGGATTAACCTGGTCCCCTCTTGATGTCTTTGGACTGTGGAGGAAGCTGGAGTACCGGAGAGAACCCAGCAGGAACAGGGAGAACATGCAGACTCCACACAGAAAGACCCTGTGCTCCAGCCAGGACTCGAACCCAGAACCTTCTTGGTGGGGGGCCACAGTGCTGACCACTGCACCACTGTGCAGCCGCCATACAAGTTCTAAAGAGGAAATATTTCCTTTTCTGTGAAATATCAGTGTTAATAATATTTCTACATAAAGGGTGTAAGGAAGAGAAAATAACCTGACCAAGTTTAAGGTTTTTACCAAAACGAACGATCGTTTTTACACGTACACCGGTAAAGTGTGTAGGATCACAAACAAAGAGGAAGTGAAAGCCAGAGTCAACAAAAAACAAGACAGAAAAATGTATTTCTTTTAACAAAACAGAAAAATTTTAAGTATTTTTGAAACAATTACAATTTTATCATTCTTGAAATGTGTAGAATGCAGAAGATACATTTTTCTTTGCACAAAACATTAAAAAAAAAAGTAACCATTTCCATTTTTTTTCTACCAAGAAAACCACAAACTTCAAAAAAAGAGAGGACTGATTACTCAACTGAGCTACTGGGCCTCCCACTACCACCCTTCAGTTCCCCCCAGAGAGATGCAACTGCGTCAATGAAGAGCTGGAAAAGAGGAGAAGTAAAGCCTTTTGACTTTCAGGAAGGAAACACATCTGGGGAATAAGGAAAGAGAGAACGTCTGAAAAGAGGAATTAGCGTGGAGGAAGAGGAGATGGCCAAAAATAGTCAGCCTCCGCTTGAGCTCTGCCTTGCCAGAGCCCCCTCCACACCTCCTGCCGCTCAGGCATTAGTCAGCCCTGACCTATCCCTCAGTGGGTGACTAACTTCTCTGAACCTCACTTCCTCCCAGGCGTCTTAATTCAGTCCAGGGTTGCTTGACTTTAAAACCCCCCGTCTGTCTTTTCCCCTTCTGACACAAACATAAATAATTACCCTCATAGGACTGAAGGGTTTGTGGGACTCCAGATACAGAGTTCAAACAAGTGAAATATACTTTAAAAGATAAAGCAAAACCAGGAGTAAGCATGATTGAGGTTTCTGACAAACAGAAAGTGCAGGGGTAAACATGAGCATTCTTCTGGTTAGAAAACATCTAGAAAAACAGGAATTCCATCAAACATCTATGGTTGAGCCAGATGAAAGGCACCAGGTGGATGAGAGGGACTGGAGGTCCAGCGGATATTTTGTGTACATAAGACACAGTCACAGGTTGGGTTTGCCAGAGCAAACAGGAAGCTGTGGGCAGTGTTCCGCTGTGATTGGTGTCCGTGCTTTGATTCACGTTCATGGCAGAGAATGCAGGAAGAAGACGTGTGGACAGGGTGGTATTCACAATACCCCAGCAAAGGGAGTACATGTGTGAGAACATGTAAGTCATGTGAGAGTTTCCGCTAAGGATATTATTATTTATTTAATCACAAACTAGTGTGACATTCACTGTCGGAACACTGTTGATAAACCTAGAGAAAAAACAACCGCGAAACGCATTTATCAATTTAAAAAAGAGAGTTGTTTATTTAATTGTAAGGTGTGGCTGACCAAAATTACTTGTGTAAAATAGATTGATTCATCTGGTTCTTCAATTTACATGTTCTACAAACACCTGTCATTACATTTTTCTGAGCGTTGGCACAGCCAGTTGTGCATCACGCTGAGATCCGCTACTGGGATATTTGTCAACTAGAGCCATCCAGTGGTACTTTGCAGAACTTGAGTACACTAAAAAGAAAGCAATGTATATTTCAAAACAGATGCTGACCATTGAATTTGGCATCTTATATGACAGCTTTTGGTAAAGAGATTACAAGAATAGCAGGTTCTGTTTTGTCAAGGTGGATTATGAAGTGCCTGCCCTGCTACTACATAAAGCAGCTATAGTATCCATGATTTGAGGATTGCTTTGTATACATGGAAATAGGCAACAGGCACAGGTTTTTAGAATGGATACGATATATTTTACAAAATGTTATTATATTATAGTTATCATCAAAAGTTAAATCTATTTAACAATTGTTCCTTGCTAATTACATCAATGCCCTGTGTAAGATGAAGTTATTCACCATTAATATTATCCTTAATCTAAAACTGTGCAATAATCTGAAACTGAATCTGCTTTTTTGGTGTCACCCTGTTTATATATATATATATATATATATATATATATATATATATATATATATGTACCGTATGTATGTATATATGTGTGTGTCTGTGTGTGTGTGTGTCTACTGTATAAGAAATTTTATTACATGTGTTTTTTGTACCTTTGTACCACATTTTTACTTAGCCTATTCATATTTATTATGTTCTATTTTTGCTATTTACAACAACAAAAACCCATCTGTTTAAGTTGTGTTTTCATTTTTAAGTCTTTTAATTAAGTTATTTTTCATACTAGTTATTGTTATTTGACTATCCGTCTGTTTCTTCGGGGTTTTTTTTTGTTTTGTTTTTTGTTTTTTGCTGATTCAGGACACTTCCGTTCAGGTCTGATAAAATATGATGATAATTACATGAAATAAAATGGATAATTTAAAAAAGTTTTTTTTTTTTTTTTACCAGGCCAGCAGCAGCTACAGCATATTGAAATGTTTCGCCTATCAATTTTACTATGATCAGACAAATTGAACCGCATCAGAAACCATTTCCATGGGAACGCTCGTACTACGGAAACTCGCTGGGATCAAAAAGTTGAAACGCAAAGCGGGGCAGGAGCAGCTGGAGGCCATGGCTGACTGACGTGGAAGTGTCAGGAGTGAGCAACAAACTTCGGAAAAAAGGTCTTAAGAGTGATACCCACCGCTGCCTCGTAAAGTGTTGGAGGTTTGACTGGTGAGAGCAGGATGAGTTTGGATAAAGCCGAGCTGTGTGACTCACTGCTAACCTGGGTAAGTTTGTTGGTAGCTTCGTTGTGAGGTTAGCCGCTAACAGGTGACAGCTGTAAAGTAATTAAGAAGGAAAGAAAGGTTGCTAGGGAAATGTAGCTTTACATAAACGAGAATCTTGTCTTTTTTGCTCAAGTGTCTAAATGGAAGCAGTTGTTAAGTTTGCGTGTTTATAAGCAATACACCCAAGCTAACGAAGACTTAGCTAGGTAAACAATTTGGAAGTTTGCTCTTGGTGTCTTTCATCGTGTTATCTGTACCAGCCTCATTGCAAAGTCAGCAAAACAATCACTGAGAGGGTGAAAATTAACTTAAAAGTAGAAAGACAGACTTCTGTGTAGCAATACTATGTTACTTAACTACCCACACTCAGGGAAAGCTCACCTGTTTGTCCCATTAACACACAGACCAACGCCTGACTGGGAAGGCACGAACTATTAAAACTAGCTTGCTATGTGATGCTAAAATCCCTCTCATGTACAGTACCTGTACCGTTTAACTTTAGGGGTAGAATTATTACTAGAGTTTTTACAAGAATAACATTATTGTAGTGAATTTATGGCAACAGAGTGTGTTTGCACATACTATATCAAATGAAAATGCTAACTTGCCCAGAGGGTTACTTGTCCATCGTCCCCAGAGCCAGACAAGAAGATGGATTGATGGATAGATACCCTTATTTCCTCTGTGCAGCATTAGGGATCCCAAGAGACCCACATAGACCAGCTGACTGCTAGTTAGCTTAGCACAGTGAATGGTAGTAGATTGAAAGTGTTAGCATACCTCCATTTAGAAGTCATCAGCTCGCTAATGCATGTATAGAGAAGCGAAGGGTGCCTATCTTCTTGTCTGGGTTTGTGGAAGACAATAAATAAGTCTTATTTCCAAAAAGATGACATCTTTCATTTAACAAAAAGGTATTAGATGGTTTTGACACACTTAAAAAGACAACCATCACTGTCTGTTTGTTAGGTTCAGTTTTATAAAATGCAGCTGTGTAGCAGATGTCTTAGCTTTTTTAAAGATTACTTCCTTAACAACTACTTCTCTTCATTCTTAGTTGCAGACATTTCAGGTACCATCATGCAGCAGCAAACATGATCTTACAAGTGGAGTGGCCATTGCACATGTTCTGCACAGAATGTAAGGACAAATTTTTATATTCACATCTAGGTAATGTGATTTAAGTATTTTTTTGTTTGTTTTTGTTTTCATTTCATTATTTAAATGCAGAGCGTGAACTCAGTATCATATGAAACCTACGCACAGGATTCTTAATGTAAAACCTAGAAAAGTGACAGAATTTGAAAATAGCTTTAACATAGTTTTATAGTTTTAAAGCCTAGATAAACTTTTGACAACTAAATCTAGGCTTTAACTTGGGGAAATGGAAATTTGATTCACACATACAGCTCCTGAGTATTGGAGGTTATAGGTTAAACTAAGATTGAAGAATGTCTCGTCTCGTGTCGTCTCGTCACGTTATCCTCCACTTATCTGGGTTCGGGTCACGAGGGCAGCAGCCTCAGCAAGGAAGCCCAGACTGTCCTCTCCCCAGCCACTTCTAGCAGCTCCTCCAGGGGAATCCCAAGGCGTTTCCAGGCCAGCTGAGAGATATAATCCCTCCAGCGTGTCCTGGGTCGGTCCTGAGGCCTCCTCCCGGTTGGACATTCCTGGAACTCCTCCCAAGGGAGGCGTCCTCACCCGAAGCCTGAACCACCTCAACTGACTCCTCTTGACATGGAGGAGCAGCAGCTCTACTCTAAGCACCTCCCGAATGACTGAGCTTCTCACCCTGTCTCTAAGGGAGAGCTCAGAAACCCCGCAGAGGAAAATCATTTTAGCCGCTTGTATTTGTGGTCTTGTTCTTTCTGTCACGACCCAAATCTCATGACCATAGGTGAGGGTTGGAACGTAGATTGACTGGTAAATCGAGAGCTTTGTCTTTTGGCTAAGCTCCCTCTTTTCCACAATGGCCTGGTTTAGCGCCGCATCACTACGGATGCCGCCCCAATCCACCTGTCAATCTCCCGCTCCATCCTACCCCCCTGGAACCGTCACCTTATCGTGGTGAAGGAGTTTGAGTGCCCCAAGTACCCTAGGAGCTGTGCTGTCAGGGGCATTTTGCCCCTGGTAGGGTCACCCAAGGCAGACTGGTCCTAGGCGAAGGGCCAGACAAAGAACGATACAAAAGACCCTTTATGTGAAATAAAAGAAGACCAAAGAGACTGCATACCCTGCCCAGAGGGTTACTGGGGCCCCGCCCTGGAGCCAGGCCCGGGATGGGGGCCTGTGGGCAAGCGTCTGGTGGCCGGGGGCCTTGGCAGGCTGATCCCCAAACACAGAAGCTTGCTTTTTTTTGAAGAATATCTCCTCTAGTTAATACTGATGGACTTTAACCGATGATGTTGCATCAAACTGTGACGTATACTTGTACTGTACTGTATACTGATACCTTTTGACATGATTTGTTAGGGTTGTTGTTTTTTTTTTTTCTGGGTTAAAAGAGGATATAAAGTCATAAAAATTTCCCTCAGCTGTGTGGAAAAGTAACTAAAATTTTGATACACTGCCATCATATCATCCTATAAAAGACGAGAGGAGCTGTTATATACCAAGAGAAAATTTGGCCAGTTAAATGTGTCAAGCACAGGTGAATTATTTAGCAAACCTGTCTGTCCTGGCTTGATGACATTTGAAACCACAGTTGGAGACTTTGTATCGAGACTCCCCGTCTTCCACAAATAAATGGCTCATGTTTATGACTGATTTTTTTTTTCTCATTTGGAAGTCACCTCAGCTTTTACACAGTGCTCATCTGCTTCCCAAGTTATTTCATAACAAATGCGTCATTAGATGACATAACGTTTTAATAAACTCTCCTAAGTGTTCTCTTGTCCTTAGCAAAGCAGAACAGAACCGAAGGGCCTTGTTGCTTCCAGTGAGTCTTCATGTCCACAGATGTGTTTTCGCTAAAGTTTTCATGTTCTCTAATTAACAGAGACCCCTCTTGGTTTAATGAGACATGGCTGGGCCGGATTAAGGAGGAGAGTGGGGCCAACTGGCGCCTCAAGGTAATGACAGAATATCCATTAGCCATCTCAAGTGTCCAGGCTATTTTGACATCTTAAAATGAGTTTTAAGATTTTCACTCTGATTTCTTCTTTCAGGTCAGCAACTTGAAGAAGATTCTGAAGAGCATGCTGGAATATTACCATGATGTAAGAAGATGTCCTTGCTTATTTCATCACTTCTAGTTTCTATCTCATATGAGTATGAATATCTGGCGATGAAAAATGTATGCATCTCATCTTACTCTCCGTAAACAGGTGCTGGGTCACCAGGTGACAGATGAGCACTTGCCCGATGTGAACCTAATAGGAGAGATGGGAGATGTCACTGAACTGGGCAAGCTGGTACAGATTGTACTGGGCTGTGCTATCAGTTGTGAGAAGAAACAAGGTGAACTCTCCGCTGTTTGGCGGGAAAACAGAAAAAAACAACAACACGTCTTTAAATCCGAGAGAAGCAGCCATCTGTGAAAATGACACGCATGATTGAATCTCTTGATTCTTGTGTTGTAAGATGATAAACTGATTACATGCTTTTTTTCACCTCACACTCAGGACTATTTTAAAAATTATAATCCAAAAACAGTAATCAAGTCCAGTTTTCAAACACAAGCTTAACTGTCTGATTGTAGACGCAGTGCTAGTTCTGTGTTTGGGGAGAGTGTTTGTATTAATCTGTATTTGGCTGCGTCTTCAGTTGTCTCTTGTCTTCTCCTAAATGCAGAACAAATCCAGCAGATAATGACACTTGAGGAATCTGTCCAGCATGTTGTCATGACAGCCATTCAGGAGGTAAGTGAGCCTCTTGCTTATCCTCTTGGCTTTCTCTCCGGTACATTAATCCCCCTCTTAGTCACACTTAATTCACAATCAAAGAGACACAGATGAGTTTAAGTTCCAAAAACCAGACTGTGTTGTTTCTGACTAGAAATGTTGCATTGTGGTTGTGTGCTTCTACAAAGTGTGTCTGTCACAGTCACAGCGCCTTTGACCACCAAAATATTTTTGGTTTCATCCTTGGGTCCCAGTGGACATTTGGGCAGATTTGATGAAATTCCAACTCATTATTCAGTCTGACCAGGCTCCCATTGCAGCTGTTTTTCAAAATCATCTTAATAAGGGAGAGGGTAGAAGGACTTTGTATTCCAAAATGTTTTCTAAATTGAGCCCATATTTTTTTATAGAATTGTTAACTATTGTGTTTGAAGTCAGGTTATTATAAACGAGGGGGGGGGGGGCTGCACAAATCACTGAGTTTAGGTGGTATCATTGGTCTTCCTTTCCTGGGGCGGTCCTCATGTAAGCCGGTTTCATCGTAGCGCTTGATGGGTTTTGCAACTGCACTTGGGGACGCGTTCAAAGTTTTTCCAATTTTTTTGGACTGATTGACCTTCAGTTCTTAAACTAATGATTGACGGTCGTTTCTCTTTACTTAGCTGATTGGCTCTTGCCATAATATGAATTCTAACAGTTGTCAAATGGAGCTGTCAGCTGTGTAGCAACCTGACTTCTGCTCAACACAACTGATGCTCCCAACCCCATTAGGAAGGCAAGAAATTCCACAAATGAACCCTGACATGGCGAACCTGTGAAGAGAAAACCATTTCAGGTGTTGACATCATGGAGCTCATTGAGAGAAGGCTAAGTGTTTCTAGCACTGTCAACAAAGCAAAGGGTGGCTACTTTGAGGAATCTAAAATATAAAACATATTTACAGTTATTTAACAATTTTTTCTTAGCTACATAATTCCATATATCATGCTTCAGGTAGGTCTACCTCCTGAGAACCTCTATCTGAAGCACCTCTGCCAGTTCCATTGAGCAATGTTAAATGGGAGCAGTTGTTCTCATTTTTTGGGTCTTTGGGATTGATTTAGGACTCCTATTAAGCAGCTAGACATCATTGACTGCAGGCAAAGCTTTGTGGCTCTTCAGGGTGCTGTGCTCCTCGCTGTCTCTCTTCCTGTTATTTTCTGCATCTCCCGAAAACAGTCCGTGTAATTTACCACTCCTCTTTGAATGCCTCCTGCCACACCCATTCCACTGTGATTTGTCATCATTCCAAGAACTTCCGAAGGGCTGGCGAGCACTGCTGAGCACCCCCTCCTCATTCTGCCGGTGCAAGGGTTCACGAATGAATGATGAATGAAAAGAGAAAGTTACCTACAGTCCTTACTGTCAGATTACTGACACAAAGTCAGCATAGCTGTGACACTGGTAGAATGTTACTTACAACTGGAGCTTCTGACTCTTAAAATAACCAAGTAATAAGGGGACAGTGCTTTCCTTTAGCTTCAGGTTAGCAGATAATCCAGTTTTGTACAGGCTCAGGTTATGAAAACAGGCCTGTGTGAAGTGCTGGAAACAAACAGGCCTGTTTTTGGTGTTTTTGTTTTATGGCTGTTCTGGAAAAAGCATCTCTGTCCACTTCTGCCTGGTGCTTGACTGTTTTAAGAAAGTTAAACAGCATTAACTTTCCCTCACACCAGGAGAACCGTTGTCTGGGAGTCATTGCATGGCGTTCACTATGAGGTGACCAGTTTGTAGCAGTAAAACCTACGAAGCTGAACGGTTGAAGGGGGCGGGTACAGGGCTGGATGTATGCAAGGAGTGCACCCATGTCAAGGAGTTTGGGATGCCTTCACATCATCGGTAAAACACTTTTTTTAAAAATGATGGGAACACGCATCGCACAAAGCTTGCTGAAATGGCCTGTAGGGCTTATTTCCAAATGCGTGTACCTCATTATGTGACGCGTTGTTTAACGGGAGTTTCTGACACTTATAGCAACACTTATAGGTCAGAAAAGATGAAAAAGCATAATAGCTCCCCTTTAAGAAGTAAAAGCTGCTCATTCCATCGTCAGATAATTTCACATGAAACCATTTTCAGCAGGGGAGTGTTTTTTGCTTAGAATAAGCATAATTTACTTGCAATTTCTTGAAAAAAAGATTATGTTTTTTTATTAAAGAAAAGCCCTTATGTTGCTCTGATCCGGTTTTTTAACTTAAATGTAATGAGACAGTGGCTTGAAAGTAGACAAATGGGCCTTTTTTTTCAAAGTTTTTCTTCAGTGCAATGGGGAGTGGCAACCAGTGTTAAGACACATCATTACCATCATCCACTGAATTAGAGTGGCAGTAGTGTTGCTAGGAAACCAGATGCTTGGTTCTAAGGCCAGTCAAAACACAAGCTGGTTCTTCGAAGGTTTGCAATTTGACTGTGAACTGGCACAAGGTTCAAGTTGGTCTTAAGCAGTATTTTGCCTGAACAAGAATGGCACAAATGGATAGACAACTTAGGCCAAGTGCTGAGACCAAAAAAGGAAGGCACAATAGAATGTGAAACTCTGAACGCAGGGGAATTCAAACTGGTTAAAATTCCAGAAAACCCAATAAAGTTTTGTTTTGTTTTTCTCAAGAGGATTTATTTTTCCTGTGAGCCTTTTGTTTATTTCATGTGGTTGCTTTCTCTCAGCTTTTATCAAAAGAGCCCTCTTCTGAACCAGGAAGCCCAGAGACCTTTGGGGACTTCGACTACCAGGTGAAACCCCAACACTTTCATTTTCTCCCTTTTAATCCCTGTGGATATGTTGTAGTTTTGTGTTCTCCCTGCAGCTAGTGACATCCATTCTGTTTGCTTTCACATTTTATGTAGTCCAGGAAATATTATTTTCTAAGTGAGGAGGCAGACGAGAAGGCGGATCTGAGCCAGCGCTGTCGAGACCTGGAACATCAGGTTGGTTCCTTGACCCTATGTGTCAAGAGCATGTGGTATCATCTCAGTAGGAAAATCATTTAGTGGTCATATAGATACTTCACCTCCACCGTCATCAACTTGAAGCCATGTTGTTCTTAAATGTGTGTGCCTCCAGCTTTTGTAGTCTGATTGTTGATTAGAACTCTTGAGGCTTGTTTGTTTTGCTGTGTTTGTGTACCCATGGCTTGTTTTTGCACCAGTGACTGAAAGGAGACTTAATTTATTTTTTGCTTTCAAGTCAATAGTTGCATAACATCAAGATTAAACTGACACATTGCCTTGGGATGGAGCTACTGCCAGCTATAATTTTACTGCTCTCAACCCACCTGTTTGTTTACTTACTCAGCCCACGCATTAGGAATTAGTCATTTGTGTTGTTGTGAAAGCTACTTGCTGTTGACGGTCCAGTGCTAAAGCATGCAATCTGTCCTTAAAGTTCAGTGAAGAGATTAAGTGAACTGGGGATGTCTAGCAGGTAAGTATACACCCCCCCCCCCTTTTTTTTTTAGCTTGTCTAATAACTGCAACCTCACATGTATGCCTGGCCTTCTCAGCCTAACTCCAACACAGACATTTTTTTTAAACAGTTACTTGTTCTCTCAGTCTAACTAATGTTCCCAGCATTAAAAGTAGAACTGTGTCAGCAATGCATATTCATTTATTTGTGTCATGGAGATTTGACCACAAGCCGAAGGCTAATGCTAACAACTTCACTATTGAGACAGTTCCCTCCGCCCGACATCGCTGCACATCAGCTGACTAACTAGTGTTTGATGATTGAGCATGTGAAAAGAGAACATAGCTTGTGTTCAATGTCCTCTGTGCTCAATGTCCTGTGCTCTTAAAGTGGTGAGTTTTTCCTCTTTGACTCTATTGTATGCTTTGGCTGTTATTTTCATAAAGATCCCTATTTATGTCTGCTTTTTTAATGTTTTAATGTACTCTGTACCTTTGGCTTTATCCTCCCTTAGTTATGAACTACTTCAAAGTTGCTCTCAGCAGTTTATAAATGGATGTCCCAGTCTTTGGACTGCTTGTTTGTGACATTTATCTTTAGTTTCTCTCGGTTCCCACAGTTGTCGGTAGCTCTGGAAGAGAAGTTGGCCCTGCAGACTGAGACTCGCTCTCTGAAGGAGAAACTGAGCCGCCGTGGCTCACTAGATACCAACGCCATCACTGGCAAAAAGCTGTTGCTGCTGCAGAGTCAGATGGAGCAGCTGCAGGAGGAGAACTACAGGTACAAGAAGTGCAGAGTTAGATTTATTTGAGTCAAAGGTCTCAGGGTGGTATAAAATATTGTTTTTAAATGTGTAGCATTTATCTGGCCCATGTATAATAGACATGTTGACAGTTACATAAGTGTTTGATTTTCCCCAAATCCATCGCATAAGTCATGAAAGAGTTAACATCATTAGACTTGCAAGTCATTTGCTATGATAGCGTCATCTTTAACGTCCCAATGTGTCCATGCAGTTAAGCTAGTCTTGCTAAACAGAGCTTTCATGTATATCCCAGACTGGAGAACAGCAGAGATGACATGCGTGTGCGAGGAGAGATATTGGAGCGCGAGGTGATCGAATTGCAACATCGCAATGAAGAGCTGACCAGCCTTGCACAGGAAGCCCAGACCCTCAAAGATGAGATGGACATTCTAAGGTGAGAACGCCACACCAGATCAGGTTTCATGAATTTTGGACGCAAAATGTATTGAGAATTTGTTTGATTTACTTAAATGACCATTTGAAGGCGGTAGTTTGTTGTGCTGTTGAGCAATACTGGGTTGATTGGTGTATTTAATATTTTGTCCATTCCATTATTATCAATTAAGGAAACAAAATACTAGGAACAGATCCCAGTCCAAACAAATTTGTCAGTCATTTCCTACAATAATAACTGGGCTACATCTGGATAAATACAATCAACAGGAAAATTAGTGTATTTTTACTGCAAACAGGGCAGATGCATGTCAATAACAAGCCCACCGTTGCCTCTAGGTGCTGCTTCGTGGTAATGCATTCTCTCAGCTTTACCATCGCCTTTTCCTGTCCACCTTTCCTGAGCCCATGATGTTTTCAGGTACAAGGAAAAGTGGATAGGAATAAATGATGGGAATTTTTCAAATGCAACTTTGA
The DNA here is from genome assembly GCF_037954235.1 of Aulostomus chinensis. NCBI lineage: Eukaryota > Metazoa > Chordata > Actinopteri > Syngnathiformes > Aulostomidae > Aulostomus > Aulostomus chinensis. The sequence continues at coordinate 23,716,445 of NC_141337.1, forward strand.
CCTCATGAAGAGGTTTTTTTCCCCCCTGCATCACTTCTCTGTGACTCCAGAATACAGAGACAGCCAGCCATCTCCAGTCATCTGTTTGTTCTTGTTAGCGTCAAACCAAAAGTTTTCCAAAATCTAAATGGATGAAATGGGAGAGCGCACTCTTTTGAGTATGTAAATGGAGAGTTAGTTTAGACAGTTTTGCTCATTTTGGCCATCAGCCACCTTTAGTTTCAAACTAAATATAAATGGCTGGTTCTTTCTATATTCTGGAACCAGAAAGAGGTGATGCAGGAGGGATAAACATCTTTGTGAGCTGTAGGCTCCTATACATGAGTATGAGAAAGCCATAACACTCTTCTATGAAATATCGACTGGCCTAGAATACATACGCCATTATTTTCCACCGCCAGTTCTTCATTGTGAAAGCATATTAAAGCCCAGTTTTGGCTGTTAATTTCTTTCACCACTTTAGGCTAGAGTTGATCCATTCTCATTTTACATTCACAGAAACAAATCCCACACTCCCCACACACAGATGTCCATTCACTCCCCACTCTGACATCTGTGTTCATAAACTGCATTAGGATCATTAATAATGGCTTGAGTCAGAGTAGTCTGCTACAGCAAGGGCCTATCAGAGATGTCACAGTCCCTGCCGTTTGAGTACATTTCAACAGGGAGGGGTGTATTCTATTTAACTATACAGTAAGTCATGTTCTTGTGCTGGTACTCCACACCTCCCACACTCTCCCCTCCTCCCACTCAGGCACTCATCTGACCGGGTGAACCAGCTTGAATCACTGGTGGAGACATACAAGAGGAAGCTGGAGGACCTGGGTGACCTCCGCAGACAAGTACGCCTCCTGGAGGAGCGTAACACTGTGTATATGCAGCGCACCTGCGAGCTGGAAGAAGAGCTCCGCAGGGCCAACGCTGTCCGCAATCAGCTGGACACCTACAAGAGACAGGCAAGCTTTGTGCAAAGACGAGGAAGTGAAGAAGTGAAACTTGTTCTTGTGTTGCCATCCAAATGAAGTTAAACACAGTCTGGCTCTTGCACGTGCCTGGGAAGCCCGGCGGGTTTTCTGGAGCGCTCATGCCAACGTTGCTGTGCTCTCTGACTTGCAGGCTCATGAGCTTCACACCAAGCACTCAGCTGAGGCCGTGAAAGCTGAGAAATGGCAGTTTGAGTACAAGAACCTTCATGACAAGTATGACGCTCTGTTGAAAGAGAAAGAAGTGAGTCGGTGAACCCAAAGTGTTGATTGTGGATTTGTTTGACAACACTCACAGTAACTTATATTATTAGCATCACTCTAGTAATGTTATTTAAATGTTCAGTATTCTGTGACTTAGTCTGTGTTGATAGACATTTGCTGTGATCATTAAAAGATGCAGTAGTTGTTGTTGCCAGGCAAATGTCTTCCTATTCTTCAGTGGACTCCCACATCATGTGTCAATTCTAGCACCTCCTGCAAGCTGACAGGAGTGATTAATGTCCGCTGTTACTGGTGGGAGTGACACTGTACTGATATGAAGTGTACGTTTTTAAAGATCTGATGAGCTCTCGCTCTGTTCTGTACTTTTCCTTTCCAGATTGTAAAAGTTCTTAGTGTACTGAATCAAAAGATATTCAAAATAATTAATTGAACACGCCAAATAAAACTAAAGGAGTTGGAAATGAATGTGCTTTGTGTTTCAGCGTCTGATTTCTGAGAGAGACACACTTAGGGAGACAAACGATGAGCTCAGGTGTGCACAAGTCCAGCAGAGGTGTCTCAGTGGAGCAGGTGAGTTGTACTTGCAGTTGTTCTCAAAACATATGTAATCAAATGTACATATGTAAAGTACACGTGTGCTCCCTCTGCAAATGAGTACATGTCAAGTTATCTATACCAATCTGAAGCAAGTTGTATCATCCTCCAGCACCCTGCTGAGTGACTGAATCATGAGGTGTGTTTCCATCCTTATTTTATGTGCATTTTAAATTTGCACATTTAAAAAAAAGAAATAGTGGACACGCTGAAAGTTTGAATAAATGTAAATGTCACAAAAACATTTTTATGCTTGGGGAAGATTTGGTAGAAAAGATAAAAGTGATTAAAAAGTAATTCAGTAAATTGAAAGACGTACTTGAATGGTGACAGTGGGGACTCCAAGGTGTAACATTAGTTGTTAAGAGCCCTCCGTTTCCATTGCCTGTCTATAAGCTTGATATCATCCCACTGGTCCTCTTTGTTTGTATCATGTTCCTTCGAAGGTCACCTGTCGCTGTTTTGATTACATTACCTTGCTGCGCCCTCTTCTTTTACTACAGTAGATGGGAGGTTTAGTGTTACCCTGTTCTTAATAAAACATTTCATATTCCAGTCACACTAGTGGACAGTAAAGCACATTATTTTGCTCTTTCTGTGGAATTATTGAAAACTCAGTTGAAATTTTGGATAGAATCCTGACGATGGATGGAATCCTGAATAGTGTCATTTGTACGGTTTGTACACGACTTCCATTCAAGCCTCAAGCTTTCAATGACGTCCTTGTAGGGAGGCTGCGGCGGACGCGCCAGGGTTTCTGTCATGATCAAGTTGAGCAAACCTGCTGGAGCAATTGAGATGGTTCGAGCTCCAGCCACAGACCGTCTCCAGGCGATTAGTTGTTTTTGGTGCTGCACATGGCGCTCCCTCACTGATGCATATCGATATGGGAGCACACACACACCTGCTCCATGACTTGACTGATTTTTACTGAGAAACTAGCTTGACTTTTACATCAACAACATGCTAGTCATGACCGTAAATAAGTACAGAACTACTGTACAGAAAAGTGTGAAACTTGACAGTTTCACAATTTTACCTCATAAACATGATCCATTCTTAAATAGAAATGTTGTTAAATGACAGGGTTTTTTTCTTATTTTTCTGTGTTGAAATAAATAACTCAGTCGTCACTTTCTTTCACTTCATCTAATAATCCCACAAGGAAACAAAATATAGATTGCAATCTACAAAATTTGAAAAAAACATCAAATCTATTTATCAGGCATTTTTCTATATGAATTTCTATTAATAAAAACCTCGATTATTGTGGTCCAGTCTGCTTTGACCGTTGTTTTTATTCATCACCACAGGTGTTATTTATATATGGTGCCAAGCAGAATAAAGGTGTGTGTGCAGACATTTGTCTTGTGAGCTAAAAAGTTCTTTTGGGTCCCTGTATCTGCCAAATCTGCTGCTTTTCAACCTTTTAGTTGAATCTTTCTTCCATGTTAATTCTCACAGGCTAAATCAATGTAAAAGAGTTTGGAAGTTAAACAAGTTTGAGAAAATTCACCAAAGAAGAGCTGGGGCTGTATTTAGTAAACTACATTAAACATTGTGTAAACATGTTCTGTACATGTGATTTGTATTTCCTGGTTAAATCAAAAATACAGAGGCTCTTTTTCTGCATGTATCAAGATTCTAGCTGACAGTTTATCTCTCTCTCTCCAGGAGGCTTGTGTGACACTGGGGCAACAGTAGGAAATCTTGCTGCTGAGATCATGCCTACTGAGCTGAAGTATGTATTTGTGTGTGTGTGTGTGTGTGTGAGAGAGAGAGACAGCTATTGTGTTTGTGAAACCCATGACATTTTCCACTCTATGCTGAAACAAACCTTCACTGGTCAGTGGTCTGTACTCTATTTTCACCTTCTATTATTGGAGATCAACCGTTCAGGGCTGCCATCACGGTCACCAAAGATTATTTTTAGATCTTGAATGCGCAGTTTTCGCCACAAATGGCAGCAATGTTAATACTCAAAGCAGCAGACCTCCTTTTGCCTCCTGCCAATCTCATTGCCACCCCCTCCCCCAACCTCTTCTCATCCCCCGTTTCTTTTAGGGAGACAGTGGTACGATTGCAGAGTGAAAATAAGATGTTGTGTGTCCAAGAAGAGACGTACCAGCAGAAGCTAGCAGAGATGCAGACTGAGTTGGAGGAGGCTCAGCGCAGCAAGAACACCTTGGAGACCCAGAACAGGTAGGTACACAGGGATGTACTCTCCAGTTCTGCGTGTTTGTCCAGTGTGTGTGTGTGTGTGTGTGTGTGTGTGTGTGTGTGTGTGTCTTGACAGTAACATGGTTGTTGGGTGAATGGTGGAGTGATATCTGCCTAAATGTCAACTCACCCTCTGGACTGTCAACTGAGGTGTGTGGGCTGGACTGGAGGACAGACGGCAGAGAGCCAGATTTTGTTTGTGCGTGCATGGGTGCTTACATGTCTGCGGGCTTGTGGACATGTGGGTGGACTGTGCGTTTTTGTGAGTCCGTCCATACAACACGAGGCTCAGGGTGTGGGAAGCATCCTCGGTAACAGGAGGAGAGAACTGAGCATGCTAAGTGGAACACTCAGTGGAAGGCATAAACAGAGTCCACAGCAGATGTAAAAAGAGTGACACATCGTGACATCTTACACCCAAATTAATCTTGTTCCATTTTTCCTTCTTTTACCACCACCTGGGATTCTGTGCACATTGTTTCTCCTCACTTTCCTCAACCTCTGTCTCCTCACCTTCTTCCTGCTCGACCTCCATGTCTTCGCTTTTCCCCCGATTGACCTCCATCTCTTCCCCCTCCCTCTGTTCTCATCTGTGTCCCAGGTTAAACCAGCAGCAGATCTCAGAACTGCGTTTGCATGTGGAGGAGCTCCAGAAAGCGCTTCAGGAACAGGACAGCAAGACTGAGGACGTGAGTGGCGAGGCTGCAATCCCTCTCCTCCATCCACTTTTGTCTTCTCTATCAAAACGCATCCCCAAATGTGTTTTTCTACTTCTACACTGACAGAATATTGACAGACTACACCAGTGACAAATTGACACAACACATCTTTTATAAACTGATCAACACAGTAAAATTAAGATCATCTTAGCAGTGTTTTTTTTCATGAAAAATTCATTGCACTTCCCTTTAATGTAAGTACACAAAAGTGCTAATCCACTGTGAGATTTGAAGGACTTCATGTCAAAGCATTTTTAATAATTGACCCAGTACACACAGTTATCGGTAGAACTCTACACATACCTGTAAAATCCCCAAGTTTGTGTAGCACACTTGGTGTTCTGCAAAGATAAGTGTTTGTTTGTTGACTCTGATCCATGTTGTGTGGGACTATAACCCGTTTGCTGTGGTGACTCACCGTTAACATCTGCCCCTCTCTGTCTCTCTCTGCCTGCCCCCATCCAACAACTCTGCCAAAATCAGGCCATCGTAAGTACGGCCCTCCCTCTCTCCAACTGGCCCATGATTAAGCTCTGACAGCTTGACTTTCACAGCTTTGACTCTGTGTGTGGGTGGGTGTGTGTGTGGGTGTGGGTGTGTGTGTGTGTGTGTGGGTGTCTGCAGTCAGAACATTAGCCCTTTTCAGACACAGAATGCGCCAAATTTGCGGCCCAGTAGAGGTGGGAATTTGCCGTCTTGTCTGTGTGAATTAGAGGCCTAATATTCCTCTTTCTGAAAAAGCCGCCACTTTTGTGGGCGTAAACATGTGACGTGACGTGCAGCATGTCGTTTCGCGTAAAAAGTGACATACCACATGTACGTCAGAAGAATATTCAGCCCAGTGACAGTCTGGCAAACCTTGTAGTGTCCCAGTCCAACCTCCCTCTGCTGCTGCTGCTGTTGTGGTCATAGACCTGGTGGTACTTTTCTTTAAGTTTTTTCAAGTTGCTGGTGACCTGTTTCCTCTTCCGGTGGTAGCCACATCAACCAAGTTCCTCCGCGACCTTTTCATAACAAGCCATCCTTCACAATCCCGTGAGGTGGTTATCCACGGTCCTCCCGGCAGTGCTAGTTTGCAGCTCCCTGAACTCAGGGCTCCCCAGTTGCTCATCTTGCTGAAGTGACGATGCGTCGGAAGAATATGACAGTCTGTAAGTTTCAAAACAGCAGTTCGCCGCTCTGGCTGCTAGCAGCTCTGGTGTTGACATCCTCGGAGGTGTTTGATGCGGGAGAACCGGCGAGCATTATGTTTAAGAGTTTGCGTCATCATCCACACTTCTGCCCACCTCACCCTGGCAAATTGACAGCTTGGATTCACATAAAAATGGAGGCGGCAATAAGTGCACCCTCTGAGAAGGAAAATTGCCGGGTTGAAACTGACCCCCAATTTGCCGCATTCTGTCTGATACCTTGGACCGAGCCGCAAAAAAGATGGGTGAATTAGATGCTCAGTGGCCGGTGTGAAAGCACTGATTGTTTTGTCTTTGAGTTAAATGTGTCTTTTCTCTTTTCTCCTCCTTGAAGTCCTCTTTGTTGAAGAAAAAGCTTGAGGAGCATTTGTAAGTACTCCAGTGCAGCTTACTTAAGACCCATTTGTGTTTCCAATCAAATTGTCACACGCACACACACACACGTTTGATGAGGTGTGATTATTTCCAGGGAGAAGCTCCATGAAGCCCACTCAGATCTCCAGAAGAAAAGGGAGGTCATAGATGACCTGGAGCCTAGAGTGGACAACAACAGTAAGTCAGTCCTTCCAAATGCTCACGCCTCACTTCCACTAACGATGTCAGGAGTCCCGAAGTTCCTGAATACATTTGGAAATCCATCATGAACCTCCAGTGTGAACCTCAGGATGGATGCATTTGCAAAACTCCTCCTCTGTTTATTTTCTGGTTTGGTTATGTCTCTATTACTTTGATGTTACCATTTAACGTTGGGCACATCCCATGAACAGTGTTCAACCCAAAAGCCATTGTTGAGTCAGAAAACAGGCTCTGGCTTTCACTGCTGTTTGAAGTGTTTCAGTGAGGATATTCCTCTCATCTCGGTTGTAAAACAGACAAATTAGCCTCTCAGCCTGGCCTAATCAGCTGTGGTTCTATCACTTGACAAGGCCATACTCTGTATATTAATACACAAAATTACAGACTCCAGGTGCACATAGGAGTGAGGTATTAGTAGCAGCTTCTTTGTTTTTGTTAGTTTTTAATCTCAGTCTCCCATTTCTTCCCATCTCTTCCAGTGGCTAGGAAGATTGATGAACTCCAGGAGATCCTGCGGAGGAAGGATGAGGACATGAAGCAGATGGAGGAGAAATACAAGCGTTACATGGAGAAAGCGAGAACGGTCAGTTCTTTGAAAAGCATATTAAGTTCCCAGCACCGTGTGGCTCTGTGCTTCATTTTGCACGAGTGCACCTTGAGTAAAAGCGTGTGTCCATGCAGGTGATCAAAACCCTGGATCCTAAGCAACAGCCGGTAACTGTGGCTCCTGACATTAAGGCCCTGAAGAACCAGCTGACAGAAAAAGAGAGAAAAATCCAGCACCTGGAGGTCTGAACCGTTTTTATTTAAAGCCACTGAGCCAAAGTTGCTCTTTTCAATCTCACTCATGGAGGGTGATCTGTTCCTGTGCGCAGCATGACCACGAGAGGAGCCGAGCCAGACATGACCGGGAGGAGAAACTTATCATTAGTGCATGGTGCAACATGGTAAGTGCTTGAATATCATGAAGGGGGATAAAGAACCACATGCCATACAGCTCCCATTAAAGAGTTAAATTGTGCAATGAGGCTTCAAGCAAAGGCGCTCTTCCTCAGAGTTGCGTTTTACATTCATAAGTGCTTGAATCCACAAAAATGTTACATTGAAAAACATCCTTATAAATGACTGATAAATCCAATATTGGTACTGCCATTTCACTGCTCCTTTTTCCTCTCAGGGCTTGGCATTGCATCAGAAAGTGTCAGGTGAGCGCCTGGGTCCCTCCAACCAGGCCATGTCCTTCCTGGCCCAGCAGAGGCAGTCCACCAACGCCAGGAGAGGCCTGGTGCGACTCCACCCGAGACAATCTATTCCTGCCTAATCTGTTGGAGAACACAGTGGAGAGAGGGAGTAGCGAGTAGGCGACCTGTAGACTTTCACCTCAACCTTCTTGGATCACTGCACCCTTGAGAGATGTTTCAAGCTGCTGATGCCCCCTTCTGGCCAAAAATGGTACAGGAATGAGGACGATTGCTGGAGCAGCACAGAGGGAAGATACTACTGATGCTCAGTCTCGGGGAAGGAGTAGAGGCCTTGAAAAGATGCTCTTTCACCTTATAAGGTGGCTTTAATTTCCTCTGTCTCTTTTTTTAGTCCTTTTTTAAAATATCTTTTATGTTATACGGTAGGACTTGATGTGAGCTAGAATATTGGATGCAGGAAGGAGTCATTAGGAGGACTGGGACCCTCCCTCTTCCTGGTTTTTAATGTCTCTTGAGCAGGGAACACGTGACAGTGAGCTGTAGAGAGCTGTGGCCTGGAACTACACTAGTTACACAAATACCTCCATATTCACTACCCATGCTGTTCTTAGTGCATCTCAGAAGATTTTTTAAAGAACTTTCTAGTATTTTCTCCATCGTGTGCTGTGAGGAGAGTCTCCTTGTTTAATCTGAAGGAAAAGAGCATGAGGGTGACTTCTAGTGTTTGCCATGTTTTTCTTTCTTTTTGACTGAATATTAATTTTAATATTCATATCTGAATCTTTACACATAGACCAAAGCACTTTCCTGTACCGGTGGGTTTGTTCAGTGCCTCACACCGATGTGTTGGAGACTCAAGTTCGGGAAGTTTGCAGTGTTTTACTTTAGTTAGTTTAGTGTCTCTCCCTCTTCTTGTCTAAGTTGTACGAATACTTTTTGACTTTTTGAATGTTGTTTATTGTCATACAGCAAACAATCCTTTCACTTTTGCATGTTTTGTTTGACCGCCCCTTCCCAAAAGAAACAGGGTTTTGGTTGTGGATACGGACCTAAACGAACACACCACTTTAGACTCTAAACTGATGTGAAAGGAGGCGATCAAGCCACCGGTGAGGATAACACTGACAACTGCTGATGGGCTGCTACTGCTGCTACTACTCATCTCATGTTTGTCTACTGGAAAGAAACGTGTTGATATGCAGGAATTCTCATATTGAGAGAATTGGTTTCAGTATCGCTGTATTACTTGGCACCTTATCAACATGACAGCTGTCTTTAATCCCTGCTGGTCAATTTTTAGTCTATTAAGGCCCATAAATGTCCCTTCATCCCTGTGAGTGTGTGCTCTCATCTGCACAGACCACAATCCAGCTGTATACACATTTATGGTTCTTTGAGTTGGTGTTTATGGTGTTTGGCTGCACGGCTGCATGGCCTGTAAGGGTGTAGGGTGTTTGTGTCATACAGTGGTCTAGTAGATGACCTGAGACTGTACTTCACACAGGGGTCAGATGCAGGTTTGTAGTCCTTTTTACATTTGCACTACAAATAAATGGGATCTTAAAATGAGTGAAGGTGCCTTGTGTTTTGTTTGTGAATATGCAAATTTGAATTTTTTTCCCGCTTGTTTCCAATACGTTTGGAAAAGCCCAAAAATCAGATGTTTATGGTGGTTTAATCTCATCATAAACATCTGATGTTGAACAAAGATGAGATCCATTTCCATCTGTTTTCTACCGCTTATCCTGTTAAGGGTCGTGGGAGGTGGAGCCTATCCCAGCAGCCTTCAGGCGAGAGGCGGGGTTCACCGTGGACAGGTCACCAGTCCATGGCAGGGCCAACACATAGAGACAGACAACCATTGGCTCTCCCAGCCACGCCTACAGTCAATTTAGAGTCTGGATTAACCTGGTCCCTCTTGATGTCTTTGGACTGTGGAGGAAGCTGGAGTACCAGAGAGAACCCAGCAGGAACAGGGAGAACATGGAGACTCACACAGAAAGATCCCGTGCTGCAGCCGGGGCTCGAACCTAGAACCTTCTTGCTGTGAGGCCACAGGGAGGACCACTGCACCACCGTGCAGCCCCTAAGAAGAGATGATGCATTCAAATCTGGGAAAATACAATGATGGACTAAAAACAAAATACTGCACTGAAAACAAAATGAGTTTGCAGCCTGAACCCTCCCAGTGAACAATTTGTATTCTACAAAAGGCAACATTTTCACATTTAATTTTTTCCTCCAGGGATTAATACCCAACGGGACCATGTCACAGTCTGGGGTCAAAAATAATTCTGCAGGTCATCCAGTGGTTAGTTGAAAGATATTACAACCATTTTAGTCAGGAATGTAACATCTACCTTCTTCCAGTTGTAAAATATAAAATTTGTTTTGGTGTTGGTTTTGAGTGTGAGTCAAATTGTGCCTGCAGCTGAAAACTAGTATAACCTATAAACAAAACCCAACAACAGCTCTTAATCTAAGTCCTGTCTGACTACAAAGCTAAGCTGATTAATTCTAACTAGCTAATGGGCCCATGAATAATAAATTCTACTTTCCTTAATTATTTTGAGTATGTGACAGTTGTTACTTAAAAGTTAAATTAAAAAAAAATATATATATATATTCATTGTTCTATCTTTAAGAAAAAAGTAATGCCAAAAAGTAAATAAAACAGGTCAAATCTTTTTTTTTTCAGAAAACCTTTGTTTCTCAGGTGAATGCAATGCTATGCTACTTCATTCAGGATTAAAGACAGAGTCCTGCTTATGAGGATGATTCTTTTATGCAAGTCATACCTGATTAATTCATATAAACAACTAATCCTCAAAATAAATGTTTGCTCAATTAAAACTTGCAGGATTTCATAATTTTTAAACTGATTATTTTGTCAATTGAGGTAAAACCAGGGCAGTTATTTTTCATGAAAAAATACCAATTCAATCGAGAAAAACCGGGCCATTTTTAAATAAATGAAAGCTTTAATTGATTCATAACAGACGAATCGTTTCCCCTTCCGTACCCTGGAGTAACTTTGGGTTCAAGTCCGCACTGAGACAGGTTTGTCTGAGCGTCACTTCCTGCAAAGGCAGGAGCTCCACACCCGCCCCATGACGTCATTAGAAGAAATTAAACATGGCCGACAGCTAGTGAGGGATGGCCAGGAACTAGCGGAAAGCGTTGGTAGTAATCGAAATATCTTCTATCCCAGGACGAAGGTATTTGAGTTGGGCAGCTTGTGTGAGCAGTATTTTTTATACATAGATACATCCTCCACACGAACAGGTGGCTTGATTCGATTTTCTTGGTCTGGGAAGGCCCTAGTAATCAGGGCGGTCGTGTTAGCCACGTTAGCATCGGAAGCAGCGTCTGTTTTTTGTTGTTTACCCCACAGTATGTGCTAACAGACTGAAATTGTGAAGACAGTTGTTTTTTTTTATTATTTCGTGTTATTTCTGAGGAGACACGTTGTTTTCAAGGAGGGGCGGTGTATGTGTCCGGACACCTCGGGCTTCCAGTCTGCCTTACACCGCGTTCGCTGACTTCACAACAAAGCCAGAAAGGAGTCTCCACAGTCGTGTCGTTGCGCTACCGGACTGTCGGCCTGTGAACGCCGCGAACAGGAATCATGGATCCGAAGCGCGGGCACGGCAAACCTCACACTAGCAGCAGCAGCAGCGGGGACTCCGGCGGCGGCAGCCCCGCATCCCCATCCAGCAGCTTTGCACCGGCAGGATGCTCGGCTCCGGTGTCCTCGGGCAACGTGTTCGCCAACGACGGCAGCTTCATGGAGATGTTTAAGAAGAAGATGGAGGAGGAGATGAGGAAAAAGGCGCAGGACACAGGAGATGCGACAGCCACAGAACAAGGACAGACACCAGTGGAAAAGAAGCCCCCTCCAGTGACGAGCTTTGTAAGGGGTTTGGCAGTTGTAAGATGAGCTAGCAGTAGTTCTCCTCACACCCAAATTGATGCCTTACTCAAATTGACCCTTGAGCTGTAACGTCCTGAAATAATGGCCAAGTATAAAGTGCAGTATTTCAGACTCAGTGCTTGTTATACTTGCATAGTTGTCTAAACACTGCCTACAGGCAGAATGTAACGTGTAGATGAGTCGAGAGTAGGGGTGCTCTCACAGATGATGGTTTCGCTGGTGGTGCGGCAGGAGACTAAATGTAGACCACCTTCTCTGGTGTAGTCTCCTTCATTGACAGTCCACCTGCAAGGGCTCCTGTAACGGTTTCAGTCTTCTATCCCCTAACCCAGGTGGGGAAGCGCAGAGGCGGGGTGTTCCTAAAGACGGGCATGGTTGCGAAGAAGCAGAAACAGGACACAGAAGTGAGTTTGGGAGCAATGGTGGTAAGCGATGATGGGTATTTTTTTGGTCGCCACTACTAACAGCAGATGCCTCTTGTTCCTGCAGGCTGTTCCAGGCAAGAGCGATGCTTGGTCAAAGTACATGGCTGAGGTGAAAAAGTACAAAGCTCACCAGTGTGGCGACGACGATAAAACCAGACCTCTGGTCAAGTAGGCTCCCGGGGGGCAGACTTGGAGCAACATGTTAGGGGGGCACGAGGGAGATGCTATGCGAAGGCTGGCCAGCTTTGACCTTCACATGCTGCCACGGGGTTGCCCTTCCTCACTATTTGCTCTGACAAACAGTTTTTTCTATTATTTTGTCTTGCTTGTTATTTGATGGACTTCACTGATCTGTTCCAGTGTCAAAAGGTGTTTGAAACTTTGCATACATTGATGAATACTTTCTAAATTGTCTGTTTTATGTTAAAGTTAAATGATTTGTTGTTGGCCAAATCAAGGTTTTGATTAAAACTACACTGCCTGTTTGTGTGGTGTTGTGCATCAGTGAAAAGTTACTGTTAAAGATACTGCCCGGTGAAACACCGAGCCTCGTTCTTTAAAAGTATTTATTCGCATGAGGGGTTTTTTGCCCTCAATTTAGTCTTTTAGACAGGAAGCAAATCTTGATTTACTCCTGGTTCCTGAAGTAGCAGGAAATTTCCCAGGCTTGCAGGGACTTTGGTGAGGTCCACAATCGATGTAGCAAGAGTTAAAGGTTTTGTTTCCCAATTGCAAGAAAAGGTAAAAAAAAAAACACACACACACAAAGAACTAAAGTACTAAATGTATTATATTGCATTGTTCTACCTCAAGGGGCAGCATGGCTCAGAAGTAGAGCAGTCATTAAGCAGCTGAAGGGTCGCTGGTTCCATCCTCACTTCCCCCGGTGACCATTCCAAGTATCCTTGAGCAAGATACTGAACCCCTAATGTCTCCTGATGGCCCTTTGATGGACTGGTGACCCATCCTGGGTGAACCCTGCCTCTCCCCCAATGTCAGCTGGGATAGGCTCCAGCCTCCCTGTGACCCTTAACGGATGGGCGGAGTAGAAAATGTTCTACCTCAGTAGTCAAAAGCACTTCATGACGTTGACTGATTCACACACTCACAGATGGAGGGTTCCTACGTACTCACGGGGAGTTATGGGTTCCTACATGGGCGGCATGGCTCAGGGTAGAGGTAGAGTGGCCGTCCAGCAACTTAAGGGTTGCTGGTTCGATCCCTGACCCCGGTGACCATGTCAAAGTGTCCTTGAGCAAGATACTGAACCAATAATTGTGAGTGGGTTGGCGCCTTGCATGGCAGCCTCCACCATCAGTGTGTGTGTGTGTGTGTGTGTGTGTGAACGGGTGAATGAGATGACACTGTAAAGCGCTTTGAGTGCCGCTAAGGTAGAAAAGCGCTCTATAAAATTGAGTCCATTTACGTGCCACCACACCAATGAGTAAGAACATTTCATTCCAGTGCCCTGGAGAAGCCACAGGGCGAAAAAACAAAACATTTGGAGGCCAGAAGAGAACGTTTTCCCTCAATTTCATTATTTAAGATTAAATCAATTTAGAGAACAAGTTATCTTGTGGCCTCAAAACATGTTTTTCTCTGCATGCACACGAAGGAGAAAAAACAACCTCCGGCCCCTCCAGGTCTGCGGAATCCATGACTATGGTCCAATGTTGGAGTCACTGGTCCTGGAGCATTGATTGCACTTCATATACATACTCAACTTGCAACAAGCTACTACCTTGCGAAAGATTTTAATTAAAAGCAGTTTGAGTTCTATACAGAAAATTCATTCAAGTACATTGAAAAAAGTGTACAGCTTGAAAAAAGCTCAAATTCAGCAATTTGCAGTTTACATTTCTTACAAGTATCAGTGATAATTACATTAAGAGAATAAAAACAGCACCAAATAGACACCGACCATGCATCAGAGGGAAACTTACAAAGGCACACGTTCAATCCCACCCACCACATTCACATCCTCACACACTCACACACACACACACCTAAAAATATCTCATTCCTTTCCCTTCCACAGTGATATAGGTCTATCTTGTAAACATTGACAAGCTGTATTTGTCATTTTGATTTCTATGAAGAATAGCATTTAAAAAGGTTTTTTTTTTAAAGTTAAATTTAACTGGTAGTCATAGTGAAAAGTTGACCTCGGGTCAGACTGAGCATCACTGTAGGATTCATTGTGATCCGTCACTGATCCTTCCCCAGGTGTCCTGACGTCCCATCGTTTCATTGGACTGCATCCAGCAGGCGGTGAGGTCCGGCTGGATCATAGAGTCTTCCTCTTTGCATCAGCTCCCTGGCTTTGACTGACATCTAGACAGGAACAGCAGAGGTCTGGATATGTCAGTGAAGAACATTGACAGCCAAAAACACAGAGGCTACAACAGAGATCAAACTGCTAACATGACTACTGAAGGGGCATGCAACCAGTGACAGACCAGCAAAGCACAGAACTGGACAGAAAGACAATCGCAGACAGAAAACATCAGACACTTGGAAAAGAGAACGGCAGGAGAGGGGGTAAATGGAGCAAGATTTATGGGGGAGGGAGGGGCAGATTTTACCTGAGAAAGCGAGCTGCAAGTGAGGAGGCAGAGCAACCTGAGACCCTGACTGGAGACTCTTATACAGATCTGAGGAGACAGGACAGGGGGACAAGAAACGAGGGAGCAGGAAATGAGGACGTAACAGATTCCAACAACAGGAGGGAAGAGAGGATGACAGTGAGGGCAGAAGGGAAAGGAGAGAGGTAATGACCGCCAAACGTGAGGCGTTTGAAAAAAAGGGGCATCATTAAAGCAAAAGAGAAGAAAAGGGAGAAAAGAAAATGAGGGAAATGAAGCAAACAAATTGGAATAATGTCAAACGGGGGAAAAAAAAACACACAAGCTTACATCCAGACTCACAATGTGATGATAAAACAAGTGATGCTACAACAGAAAACACAAAACAAAGTCTACACAGCAGTAACTAAACAGACAACAGCAGAGGAACACACAAAACCTGCCTCGTGTGTTCAGCCACTTCTCTTTTACACACTATTATAGTTGAAACCTGCCAACTGTTACATTTGTGTGTGTGTGTGTGGGGGGGGGGCAGAATTTAGACTGAAACGCAGGATTCTGTGCTGCACTCACTCTGGGTCAGGGTAGAGAATGGTGCATTGCTACTAGCTGCAGACCCGCTGGCTGCTGGGTTGGAGCTCGCTGTTCCCAGCGGCGGCAGATTCAGCAGTGAGGGGAACTGGAAGGGCAGTGACACAGGCACCAGGCCCCCCAACATCCCGAACCCCAGGGGAAGAGACTGGGCGGAGCCAAGCAGACTGCTGCCGCCTGCAGTGGAAACCTAAGCAAGACACACAAAATAACAACGACCACACAAACAAAGGATGAGCTTCTCATTCCTGGATGACTATAGAAACCCATAAAAAAACGTTTTTGTAATGCGGGGCACTACAGTTGTACATCGGAGGAATTGATGCATTCACTTCAGATGGAAGACTTCACGCACTGAGTTTGAATCAATAAGCTAAATCATGCATTTGGTCCCGTTCGATCTGAAACGCCCAGAATGGATAACCATGAAGTCACATGTATTTAGTATAGTGCTGTCGAGAGGTAAAGTTCTGAAAACGAGAGTAGTTAATAGTTACCCCCAAAATTTGAATACAACATCAAGGTTCCCCATTATTAGGCGTTTTGAGGGATCATGCATGACATCTACCGACCAATCAGATCGGAGTTTGGAGGGACCCACCTGTGGCAACTGAGAAGCGAGAGACGCGACTGGCTTGGCCCCCTGAGGTGTCCCGCCCCCTGGCCTCTGACGCTGGCCTGGATTGGCAGAGGCCATTGTGGGGGAGGCACTGGATCCTGAATGCTTGCTAATGGGCGAGGTGTTAATAAGGCTGGTGTTGGCGGTGCTGCTGTTGGTGAGGGTCTTCGGGTTGCCTTGAGGAGTGAAGCTGCCTTGACCGGGCTTGGTGGTTCCTGCTTGGGCACCTGAGAATGGCGGGCGGAACCCTGCTGGGCTTTTGGGAGAGTACTGGTGTATGGAGGGTGTTGCCTGAGACCTGGGGCTTTGAGAGATGGAGGGTGAGGTTGAGGTGGGGGTGGTGACAATAGGGTTGGGGGTGCGGGGTGTGAGTTTGACAATGGGCGGGATGCTGCTGTGGGTGGACTTGGTGAGGGTGGCATGCATAGGGGTGATGAAGTTGGACTGCTGCTGGGGCTGCACCGGGAGGGTCTGAGAGAGGGAGGGGGAGGATTTGCTCTGAGGGATCAGGGGCACACGAGTCGTGTGGAGGGTTTTGGGGGTCAGGTGCACAGTTGAGGGGAGGGTGTGTGGCCGCGACTGAGGTGATGTAACGATGAGTGTGTCACCACTATTAGTTTTACTGTTATTGCTGCATTTGAGGATGCCAGAAGGGGGAGTGGAGACCCCCATCTTTGATCCTGGGGGTACAAGTGGCGATGCAGTGGGTGGTGGGCGTGGTTTAGATGGTGTACCTGGGGCAGGTGCGTTGGTTTTTGCCACACACACCCCCACAGGTCTCTGACTGTTCAACACTGAATGTCTGTGCACCTGCGCCGTGCCTTTAACGACCCCCATCCCATCCACCCTTGCTGAGGTCAGAGGAGAGGATGTGACGGATGAGGGCCGAGACAGAGAGGGGGACGAAGAGGTAGAGATGTAGTGAGGTGCACTGGAGGTGGGTGTGCTGACAGAGGGCTTTTTGTGCTGCTGGATGAGTGGTGAAACAGGAAGAGGAGAGGGGTTGGGGGCCGTTTTAGGTCCCTCGGGGGAGGGAGGACTGTCCCCTTGTGCCAGGCCCTTTGCTGCATTGCCAAGAATGGCAAGCGCCTGAGAAATGGAGTCTAGAGAGGGAGCTGTCAGGTCCTCGTCAAGGGAATCGAGACATATGGGCTCAGCCGGTGACTGAGGAGGTCGCTTAGCAATCTGGGTACCAGGGGAAGGAGTGGCACCTGTTGAAGGTGTGGTCCGTTGAACCCACACAGCCTCCTGAAAAATACAGGTTCAATAAATGTGATCACACAAAACCAAGAATGTATCTAAAGAACACTGACTTGACACTTCAGCTGGCAGAGAGAAACTAACAAGTGGTGATCTGAGATGTGGAAATCCTTCATTTTAAATAATAAGGGAGGTCACAGATGCTTCTGATTGCTATTTCACCCTACTAGCACTTTGCTATTCACTGTTCCAAATCATTGAGCACATTAGCATTGTTGATCCTGCCACAGGATCAGTTGGGCGGACGATCTGTTCCGACAAGCCTCAAGTGTACAACACTACCCAATTGCTGGGAGGAGCAAAGCAGACCCATAATTGTCCTGATCATCTTCTTGTGTAGGGTCGGCAGCATGCCTGGAACGCACTGGTGAAACGGGCAGTGCGTTGTGTCGGCAGAGCGTTGCCAGGGTTTTTAAGCAGGCACACTGGCTCAGTTTGTTCTGGCTGCCCAGCTGCACAAACTGAGCCTCTTCTGTAAGGAATTCTTTCAATTTAAATGCGTATGTTGTGTGACAAGAAAGAAGACATGTCACAATGAAATAGACATGTATGTCAAAGCTGACTGCCATAACCATGGATGCACTCATGTTCTCATCATGGAGGGACCCAGGTCGTTGGAGGACCAAGTGGCATTGATAACTTACCTTTGGCTTAACCTTGGGTGCTGGGATCATCTTCTTCTTTGCTCTATATTGAACAGACATCAGTGAGAGAAACTAGATCAATCGTGAGGAAGAAGAAGAAACTGGGATCTAAAATGTTGCCTGACTTACGTGTAGCCGGTGAGATGACCATGAGCCATGATGCTCTCCTTAAACAGCATCCTATCACAAAGGAAAGCAAGTCCAAATGAAGGGGGTTGAAATCTTGGTCACGGTCACATGTACTCAAGAGCAACACACACACCTGGCCTGCATCCAGCCCTTAGGCCAGAGGGGTTTGACTTCATTCTCCATGAAGGCTTTCAGATAGTCTTCTGGTGACAGCAAGTTCTTGCCCTCCAGCTCATAGCAGCTCAGCTTCACCCGCACCAAGTTACATAGCAATGCCCTGCAAAACACACACCTCCTCCGTCACTATGGATTCTCAATGCTTCTCAAAGTCCAAAAAAGCTGCTGATCACATTCGGCAATGGGTGAATCTAAGAATACGTTTTCTTGTGTCTGATGTTCTGTGTGATTGAGCATTGTTTGATTGATTTTAGTGTCAGTGCACAAATTGCATGATTTGTGTGTGTGTGTGTGTGTGTGTGTGTGTGTGTGTGTGTGTATGTGTTCCAACTACAGCTTCAATGTAACTGATGAAATCAATGTTTCGGGAAAATCATCCTGAAAAAATGTAATCACAATATTTCAGGGGAATTTGCCATACTGATATTCCTTACAACAGCCATCTTTTTCCAAAGACTCACATCGCTGACTACCTAATTCACATTCATCTATTACCACAAGGTGGCGGCAGCAGCAGCAGCATTCAAGTTGCAATACTAATGCAGTATAAATCAAATTGATATAAAAGTAAGTTGTTTTCCAGGGGCGGCACGGCTCAGAGGTAGAGTGGTTGTCCAGCAACAAAAGGGTCACTGGTTCCATCCTCACTTCCCCTGGTAACCATGTCAAAGTATGGTGATGGACTGACCCACTCAGGATGAACCTGCCACTAGCCCATTGTCAGCTAGGAGAGGCTCCAGCCCCCCCGCAACCCTTAATGGATAAGCGGTATACAAAATGGATGGATGGATGAGTTGTTTTCGTGCCTTGGGAATCTTTTGCAAAAGTATGACATAATTTATCAAGAACTTAACATTTAACCATATTATAATATTATGATATATATATATAATATATTATTATAATATTACACATTTGTATTTGCACACACGCACGCACACAGGAGTCACAGCTAAACAAACCGTTTCGTGATTCGTAACATTCTCACCTGTTTGAGAAATTGGCAGTAGTTGTTCCAGCCGTGGTCTATGTACACCATCAGGCTGCCACCTGTTTGGGTCTTCAGCCTGACCACACATCCATGGATGAGGCCAAAAATAACTCCACTGACAATAGTGTAGCTGCTAGCTCGTCATGGAACTCATCATACATCATAGGCAAGGATGTTTTTGAAAATTAACTTCTACCTGGGCTGTTATAGTTATTGTATTAGTAACTGTATTTAAACCTTTTTCAACTCTTTGGATAAGCTTCATATCCTTAGCCAAACAATACACGAGGTTCAAAAAATAAATGGAACACATATTCATCACAATGGAACTCCTTAGTCAAAAACTTTTTTCGGGAAAACAACCAGTCCAGTTTGGAAGCAATAATGATCGTGAATCAATTTCACCTGTGCAACTGGGACAGACAACAGGTGGAAAGGAGACACAATTAGCAAGACAACCCCTGTGAAGGAATTGACTTGCAAGTGGTCACAGACTATTTCCCTCTCCTTGTCCTTTCTGAATGATTCTTGGCAAGTTTAGCATTTTTTCCAGTGCCCTGGTGAACTAGTGATAGCATGAGGAGTATCTGCAGCCCAGAGAAGTTGCTCAGGTGGCACAGCTCCCCCAGGATGGCACATCCATATGTGCACAGTGAACAGAAGGTTTGCTGTGTCCCCCAGCAGTGTCAAGAGTGTGAAGGAGAGACCGGGAGACAGGCCAGTACACCAGGAGAGGTACAACCCAGCAGCAGGACTGCTATCTGCCAGAACCCTACAGAATGAGCTTCAGCAGGCCATTTGTGTGCATGTTTTTGTCCAAACTGCCAGAAACAGACTCAATAAGGGCAGCATGAGAGCCACACATCCCCAAATGGGGCCTGTACCCACTGCCAGGCACCTTGCAGCTCAATGGGCATTTGGCAGAGAACACCAAAATTGGCCGATTTGACATCGGTGCCCCATTCTCTTGAACCCAATCAAGCACTTCTGTGATATCATGTATCGTTGCATCCACCACCACCACTACTATCAGACTTTTCAGGAGCTGACTGACGCTCAGATCCACATATGAAAGGAGACCATCTGTAGTCTCATCAGGAGCCTGCCCTGACATTGTCTGGGGTGCACAAGGGCAAATTGAGGCCATACACGCGACTGAGCCACACTGACTTGTCTTAAGGAAATTCACAGAAGTTGGATCAGACTCTCATCTCATTTTTCCACTTTGAATTTGAATATCATTCTGGAATCCAGTCCTCAAAGGGTTGATTTTGGTTTCTATTTATCATGCTTACCTTATTTTGTTTACAACAAATTACACTATGCAATCAATTAAGTTCTGGGATGAGTGTGTAATTAAGTGTTCCCTTTTTTTTTTTTTTTGGAGCAGTATATAATCAAGCGACTTTCATCCACCATTTGCCCTTTGTAGTATTGAGTGCAACTTAGAAGGGCTCTAGCTATGCTTCGAGTCAGGCCTGCATTAGATTTTGAGCTGCACTTCACCTTTACAATCTGTTCACATGCAATGTTGTGTTTTTGCTTTAAGTGGTGAAAACATTCTTTGGCGTCATGGATTCAGTACATACTTAACACATTAGAGTGCCTTATAAACATATCCTCACAGATGAAGTAGCTCCCAGCACTCGTGGTGTTGTGAAACCCACTGTGGGCAGCAAGTCCATGTCACACAGCTGCATTGTTTCTATCATTATATGGCACTTTTTTACTACATAAAAATGAATACCAGTGTTATCCAACAATATGACATGGCCTTACCCAGAACTTTTCTGGAATTATGCTTATTTGCTATTTTACCCATAGCCAGAAAATAAGGCAGAGACGCACTGTTCCTCTATGTGTGCATTAGGGAGAGACTCGCTGACTGTTACTTAGCTTAGCACAATGAATAATGGTGGATGGGAAGTGTGAGCATACCTCTGTCTAAACTCACCAAATACTTTTATCTAAAATGCTCTCTGCCTTCATTAATATAACTTGGTTGTGCAGAACATTCACTTTAAGTTACAATATCAAGATATTGTTATTTTAGAATTACACACACAGTTGGAATTCCTTTCCTGACGAAGACACTGGTCAAAGAGATTTTACACCATTATAACTCCGACCAAGCAAAACAAAGCATTTGTTAATGACTCAAAGAGTGACTTCTAATAATCATGGACAACTATGTAAGGGAGAATGAGGAGGATTTACTTCTGGACAACCCAATATCCTTAAATTTAACTATTGGATTTTTTTGACAGAGGTATGCACTTCCATCCACTACCATTCATTGAGCTCAGCTAACAAGCTGTCAGCTGATCTTTGTTTGTCTCAGCTCCTGAGTGCACATACAGAGGGGATCTATTCTCTTGTCTGTCTCTGGGTGGGAAACAGACCCAAACTCCCAAAAGGTTCCCATATTCCTACACATGCTTAAGGTCTTTCTAAGGGCAGCAAACATGTAGCATATGAATAAATGAACCTCAATTCCTCTGTGAAACTGACCTGAGTTTGTCATCCCAGATGAACTTCTTTCGAGGCCCCATCACCCTCTTGCCTGGTTTCTCATCATCGTCGTCTTCTGAGCCATTTTTCTCACCCTCCTCAGACTGCTGCCTGTGAACAGAGGGACAACAGCGAAGCTTTTGTGAACTGAAATACTGACAGTGATAACCCACAAGTCGCAGCTGACATGAGGAGTGCCCTTACTTTGCCACCTTGGCAATACAGTCCATGTTGTACCGCGCGATCTGCTCTGGCATCACGCTACACACTGCCAGCTTCAGCTTCAGCAGGGGCGCACGGAGGCGGTCATCCTGTAGGTTGATGAGTGTAAGCACAGTGAGAAATGTGCCACACACACACACACACACACGGGAGCACACTTGTATCTAAATATAGAAACTAGTGACAAGCACCTTGCTGGCAGAATAACAAGAACTTTAGTCGTCATGCTCAGACCTCATCATTTCACATAATTTTGTGATTTTAACTTAAAGTGGAAGTCATTGGTTGTCTAAACAATCACAATCACATCAAAAAGATGAGAAACACTCAGGCATGCTGCAAATCTAAGAATCTAAGGTCTAAGAAAAACACCTGGATGTTGAGGCTGAGCTTCTTGAGGCGTTTCAGCAGAGCTTCTTTATTGCAGGGAACAAAGGCCTCCAGGTGAGAGTAGACAGCCGAACGTACATCTGATGGCTGCTCCTGAACCTGCAACTCAATACTAACAGATAGACAGATGGACAATTACATATGATTTATATTTCACATACATCAGCAGAAAGGAAAAAAACTGAGTGCTACTCACTCCAGGAGGATATTGTTCATGTCCAACGTGAAGAACTTCTTCCTGCCCTCTTCATCAAACAGACGGGATGCCTGGAACATTAAACACACAACGAACAGAACTTGAGCAACACTGCTTTTTGGAGAGAAAATGCCACAGTCTTTGACACAGCTAGATGACATGTCACATTAAGTCCAAAGCCATATTCACACCTGGTTTTAAGACTCATCCTGATGTAATCCAATCCCAATTGGACAGCTCTCTCAAGTGTGATCACATTTGATTTAAAATGTGCCTCCTATGACCACTTGTGATTGGATCTCACCGTCCCACTCTCTCTTCAAATAAACACCTACTCTTCTTCCGTTTGCACCTTTTTAACCAGCATATAGTCATGCATATCCAAATCATACAGAAATTAAACGCATGTATTTTTTTGCTGTTGATTTTGTTCATCAATACATCCAACTCATGTCTATCACTGACATTTATAATTCTCAATGAATTATTCCCTTGTTTGGGTTGATATGTCTGGTTTACAATTTAATTGTGTGAGTGAGTGTGTGTGTGTGTGTGGGTGGGTGGGTGAGTCGATGGAAATAAATGTGAAGTAACATAACAAGGAGACAGCTGGAGACTTTCTATTTGCTAGTGTTACAGTCAAGATTCAATCAGCATATTTTCCTATGCAATGCGTTACACTGTCAGCGTCAATCTGACAAGGACGAGTCAAAGCACCAAAAGTGTGCCTCTTATTGCCAAGTCTTCACAGGAGTGAGTTGCATCATGAACACACCATTGTAACAGACATTCTATGCCATCTGAGAAGATACTGAAACTCATACCGCTCTTAGGTCCTCAATGCGCTTGGAGAGTGGGCCTGGGAGTCCACTGGGCAGGGGGGGAGGGGACATCATATTACCCTGCAACACACGGCCTCCACCTGCTTTGTGTCCCATTCCAAAGGAGCCATTCTCCCCCTGTGCTGGGCTGGATGGCTGAGGGGAGTCCAGCATCCCAAAGTCCAAATCACCCATCATGTCCTGCAAAATGTCATTATTGGCTGATCCCAACAGTGACATTACAGTCGGGTCAGAAGTCAGGTCAGCCATGCTGCAATCATTGCTGCCAGCAGCCTTGGGCTGGGCATTGAGGAGAGCATTATTGGCGGTGGGCACTTTGGCATTGGGTCGAGGCAGACCAGCACCAGCCACGTTCCTCTTTCGCATCTCTTCCTTCTCACGGGTGAAGCGACGCAGCATGTTGGCCAAGTGGATTGAGTCCTTCATTAGCTTTTTCCGCTTTTTCTTTTCGGGCCGGTGAACATTCAGGGCTGAAACCCTGCAGGAGCACACAAAACGCAACAAAGAAAATACACTTAACAGATGGTGGAAAGAAAACAGCTCTCGTCAGTAGCTTGTCATGCTGCTGAGCTGTACTGAGTTCTGCTAAGATGTGTTTCTAATATTTTGTCCATCATTGTTAAATGTACAGTACCACATTAGTTGTATCTAAATGTACTGAATAATCCAGCAAGTGAGTGCAGGACCACTATCCCGGCTAGGAGGTTAATGAGGTGCTGATGGGAACCCATGACACATCCTGCGTTCAGCTGTAAAACAGAATTTCGTCAACTAATTTCCCAAACAGGAAATACTTTATACGATTGTGCTTAAGGCATCTCATCATTTCCCTCTATGAACATGATAATAGCAGGTCGAGAGCAAGCCTGCAAGAAAAAAAATGAAGACACATTAAAACCTCACCCGGGTTTTGGTAATTTATTCTTCCTGGGTTTCTTGACTTCCAAAATTCCACCATCTTGCTTTTTCCTTCGTTTTTTTATCACCCGCTCTTCGCCATCTTTCATTTTCTGAAATCAAATCCAAAAAAATGTGGTCCATTACTGGTTTTCAGCCCAGTAAATTGAGAGAAAAAAAAAGAAAAGAAAAGAAAGACAATCTTCCAGCACTCACACATGCTTTTGATGTTCACACAAGTGTAAAGAAGAATAAATGTACCTTGAAATGATTATTCTCCGTGCTGGCCCCTTCTCCTTCAGAGTCGGACGCGGCCCGGAACTGCAGAGTGCCTGTGTTGATGTAGAAGCCTCCATGTTTTGTGGTGAGAGAGGCAGGTACCAGCTCATCGTACTGTACACAGGAGACATTTACAATCACTGCTACAAAGTGCTGCTGTTGTTCCAAAGGGATTTCCTATTCGCACTGCATGATCAACCAATTCACAACTTTAAAGCCAGCCTCTGTAATTACATAACAGCAATTACTTTGAACAGTACTGAATAAATTGCTATATTTTTTAAAGTTATTTTAATTACCAATTATTGAATTATGTAAAACATGGTTATGTAGGTTTGAGTTTAAGTTGAGAAATTCAAAACTATCAGTTTATTTGTGAATTTATAACAAAGCCACTGGACTCATAATATCATTTGTTTATTAAATCACAATGTTGTATACAACAATTGTGACTTTCTCACAGAGTCCTGCCGCAATAATTCACATAAAACTGAACTTTACGTACTTTAGTGCTAATCATCACAGTTTACAACTGTTAGTTAGTATACAATAAATAAATAATAGATGAATTCTTTTACCAGAAAACAGAACACAATACACTGAAACTACAAGAACACAAATAAATAGAACTGACTGAAAAAGGGATGTCAAATGTCAGATTTTAAGAGCACGTTTTCCACCGACATACTTTGTCACTCCATGTGGTCGTCTGATATGTCAGTGCTCATCAACACAGCACTCAAGTTTCAAAAAATAATTGCTGTAAATTAAATTAAACAACAAATCTTTTAGCTGTTTGGTGATAGAAACATCCCAGTCATCACTTAAAAACTACTTTACTGTGAATAGCAGAGTCGCAAAACAACATTTATGATGAAGTGCGTTTTGGCAAAATGGGAACTCACAGCCTCTGAATTGTCAATGAAGGGGTCAGTCTCATCATAGCCATAACCAATGTCGATAAGATCCTGCATCCTGTCCTTCTTCTTCTTTGAGCCACCACCCTGCAAACAGCGAAGATAAACACTTTACTACAGCGTCCTCACTGTGGCAGCCATGCCAAAGAATTACTTACATATTTACTCTCAAACTTCCTAGCCATCTCTTCGACCTCTCTTCTCTCCCTCTCATCGTCAGCAAAGGGGTCGTTTGGGTCTAGGGGAGGTGCAAGACCTTTAGGGACAGTTAGACCTGGAGGCTTTTCCTGAAGGGAACAAGGGCATTTGCAAAAGAGAGACATCTGATTACCAGGCTCTATACCTCATCCACATCTTTTTTCTCAACAACAAAAATTCAGTGTTCCTGATTAAACCCCTGTCCAGATCATGGCTCTAACAACTGGAGAATGACACTGGCATGGGTCACAGACGTGTGCCTCTTAAATACATGTACATTGACAAACCTAATACAACCATTGACAACTAAAAGCCACCAATATGTGCAAGAATGACGTGTGGCTCAGTGCACCACTCCCTGGGGGTGCCGGGTTGGACGCCCCGCAGGAGGGTTGCACGAGTCCACCCCTGCTCCCATCGTAATGCTCGATAACTCCTCACCTGAGAAGCAGTGGAGTGGACCAGCTCGCTGTAGCTAAATTCGGCAGAACCTCTGTCACTTGGCTCGCTGAGGGAGAGATTGAGGCGGACAGTCGGTTTGGTCTGTCCAGTGTCGGCGTCAGCTCCCTTCGTGTTGCCAAACAGACCCCCACAACCTCCTGACCCAATGGCCGCGACACTTGCACCACCAGCTTTTCCAAAAGTGATGTCGACGGCCTCGTCTTCGCGACGGCGTTTCTTGCTGGACTCCTGGGTCGGTGGAGAGGTGTTGAAGGACGAAATGGTGACGAACGGCACTTTCCTCGGCTCTGCCATTTGACTGGCACGCGAAACCGGGAGCGCGAAGCTCCTCTGAGGCTGGAAAGCTAACCTTAGGTACAGTCGACAGCTACAGCTAGCTAGCTAGCTAGCTGTAGCTAGCTTCCTCGGAATGAGTGCTGCACGCGACACTATGACTTTTACCCCCTCTCCGCCCGTTTTAATCCATAAAGTATTCTACCTGGCGCGGGCCCCGTCACCTATGAGGGACTTGAAGAGTGGGAAATCGCAGTTTTAAGTGCTTCCATGAAACTGGTGGTTAGCTACCGCAAGGAGGATTCTATAGTAGCCATCTTGATCATTATTATCATTATTCCGTGGTTGGGCGTGCGTATGAAAAGAAGCGGAAGCCGTGGAGGAAAGGAAAGTGTTTGACCAATAGCAGAGCCGAAAGCACTCGCGGACACGCCCACCCGCTATACAAGCGCGAATGTGGAGATGATTGTTCTGGTCAGGCGGGATGTGGGACTCCTGAGGATCTCTGCTTACTACACCGAGAACACAAAGAAACCTGTGCTATGCAACAATACTGCCTTTTCCAACTGCATTACAGTGACTTATTAACCAGTTTAAAAAAGTAAATTACCGAATTACATTTGATGCGTTTACTGGACCAAAATACCCCCCCCCCCCCAATTAGGGACAATTTAATTTTAGAAATTTAAACATTTCAAGTCGTGTACAAGAGATCCCATGACATTGTAACACTGGTTTCTTTGGCTTGGATGTTTACTCTGGCCTCAAAAATACCTTTGCAAGACCAGTGCTTGTCTGAAACAGGGTACTGAAAGGTTTTGCAACATACCAAAGCTGCATCATTCGTACACAGGGAGGAATGTGGACATTGTAACATTTTATACAGCACTTCTCTGCCTCACAGGGTAACTTCCTGCTGAGGTGCAAGGCAGGATGTGCCAGCTACAGAAACAAGAGCACACCAGGAGTTCCACATGTGACAAATTTCTATGCTAGTTTTGATTACCCACAACCAAGTTAAGTCATGTGCCACTGTTGTATTGAAGTCTATAAACATGTTCAATTTTGACTAGACAGCAAAAATTTGTATGCCTCACCAGGATTAACAGTCCCATTTCATTCCTGTCAGTGTTTCGTTAAGATCTTTTATAAACGCCACTTGCCCAAACTACCAGTATATTACCACAATTTTAATATGCAAGAAAGTTATCACAAAACAAATGTTTGGATTGTGGCTCATTATTTTGCAGTTGCAATTGAAGTAGTTTAGGAGAAACATGGAGAGTGATGAAATATCAAACAACTCATTGCGACAAATGCTTTTATTACATGCCACAGTCAATGTCTAAGACCAGTCAGAAGTGGTCCCACCCCAGTCAGAGGCCTGGGCAGTTGGAGCAGTAGACCAGTCCTCCGTGGCAGGCTGCGTGCTCCAGTCCTCTGCAAGAGAAGAAGAAACAAAACTCAATTGAATCATGATTACAAAGTCAAAAACAACATTTATATTGAGTTCAATGCACCATTTCCAATGAACTCACCAGAATAAACTTCACCAGTCTTCACAGGTGGAGTAGCTGAAATGTTGTAAAATACAATTTGATTATAAAATCAGTTCAAACTTCTCTATCTTGATTAATCACACACCTGCCTTGAAAAAGTGATTTAATCTCATGAATGATCTCACCTGCAGGGAACTGCTGGATGGGCACAGATGGCACTGCAACACCCTCAGACCAGTCAGCCACCTCAGGCTGGGCAAACTCTGCTGCAGGGGCAGTCCATTCACCCTGGAACTCCTCCTTTCCAACAGCCTTCTCAGCTGCAGCCTGCTCTTCCTTCTCAATCTGAATTTAAGAAAAGTTAATTAGCATGCATGTAAACAGTACATAGAGCCTGCACAAGTGAAAGGGTCTACTGCACTGTCTTACCTCTTCGGGATCTCTGTAGAAGTACAGATCTGGCATGACCTCCCATGGGTGCTCCCTGGAAATTGTGCCCCTCATCCTGAGGACCTCCCTGGCCAACATCCACCACATCAGACCCACAGAGTGGTGACCCTATAACAGGCATTTATTTCAGCACATGTCCTATGCCCCACACTTCATCATGTACGATGTTCAATGCTACAATTAAATCTGTCACCACTGATTTTCTTCTTTTACGCTCACCTTGTTGTTACAGGGGATGGAAATGTCCACGTATCTTAGTGGAGAGTCAGTGTTGCACAGAGCAATAGTAGGGATGTTCACGTAGGAAGCCTCAGTCAGTGGCTGGTGGTCAGCACGAGGATCTGTCACAATCAGAAGGCGGGGCTCCCTGAAAGCAGCCTGGATCTGATTGGTGAATGTACCAGGAGTGAACCGACCATGGAAGGTGGTGGCACCAGTGGCAGAGGCGAACTTCAGCACTGCTCTCTAGAGTGGGAACAAACTCATTAATTCTCAACACATTAATCCTTTGTTATTTTGACATTTATACTGAGGTGCCTTGAGGAGGCAACAATTGAACATGTGGCTCAGGACACACTCAAACTCCAGTCACAGGACGTTAGTCCTCAAGGTGTTAGCGAAAACCCAGCCTGATCGCTCTTGCACACTTCCGACACCCACACACTGATTTACAGCAGTGCCAGGTTTTAATAGAGTGCATGAGTATTGTTGTACACAGTCTCAATGCAATAAACTGATTATGCTTTGCTGTACCTGTCCAGTGTTCCTGGAGGAGATGACACAGACATCAGCTGGGTTCTCAATGGCAACAATGGCCCTGGCTGCCAGCAGCAGCTTCTCCCAGGTCTTCTTCAGGTTAATGATGTACACACCTGATGAGGAATGTAAAATAATGTTTATTGAGGTTTATGCAATATGACCAAATACTGACATTTCAATGTGTCAGGCTGTTTACAAATGATGCCAATGGCCTTACCATCGCTTTTTCTCTTGTAGACATACTGTTCCATCTGGAAGTCCAAGTTGGTGCCTCCCAGGTGGGTTCCTGCAGCCAGGAACTTCAGCACATCTTCCTCCTTCATTTGAAGGACATCCAGACCTCCGGACATCGTGACCGCTTTCCCTGCGTTACGAGTGAGGTGGGAGAGCTGGAAAAAATTGAGGCATCAGTCCCAGTTCCTGGATAAAATGTGCTACAGCTACAGGCTTGAGGATGGTGTGTTCCTCATCAGTATCGATGAGATTTCTCATGGCCTATTGACCATTGTAAGATTACAAATTTCATTGCTTATTAGTTTCAAAGCACTGCATCGGAGGTGAGCTAACTTCGACCACATGTATGCTTACGAATCAGAATGATGATCCTTTACTTTCAATTTTCTGGCGGCAATTCCATTGTTAGCCCAAATAATCTTTATATTACCGCCACGTCCTATGATTATATGAACTGGATATGACAAATTGCAGTAGTTAGCATACAACATCGGGTGTTACGGAAACACGAGCGTCAGCGCGTGTCGATGCTAGCAAGCTAGCTACAGAAGTTAGCACTAATGGTTGGAAGCGGATCCACGGCGGTCAAGACGCGACAGGTCGGCTATTTACAGCCTTAATGGTTGATTAGATGATAGCATAACAACAAAACCCTCCTTCAAGAATATTTGGTTTCTCTTTATTGAAATACAATAGTTTAAACTCACCACGAAACAACGCCGTATGGAAGTCCGACCACACGATGGAAAAAGAGGCCGACAAAAGGAAATGACGTTGAATTTATAGAAGATTTACAAGTGTGTGATTGGTTAGTGACAAAGGTACAACCCCGGTAAGCGACACGTCATCTCCGTTTTATAATAGTCCCTTTTAACAGCAGAAATTTTTCCCCAAAATTCAGCAAAAATTATAGTGAATATGCGGCTACAAAAAAAATCAACAAGAGTTGAGAAATTTAATTTTGAAGAAAAAAAGCAATTAAAAAGGACTCGCTATGGTTAAAATGCAAAAGAAAAAAGTGAGGGACAGTTTTGAGATGTTGGATGTTGGTGACAAAAACAAAACTTTTTTTCTTAGGATGGCTTTAGAAATACTTTAAAAAACGATGTTGTACTTCATTCCTCATAATATACTGAAACGCATAGGAAAGGAGGCGTTAATTTGTTGTTGTTGTTTACTGGAGCCTCTCCCACCTGACACTGGGCAAGAGGCAGGAGGCATGGTATGATACAAATCTCCCCAAAATTGATTTTACCTTTTGGATGTTGGGCAAGAGAATAAGAAAAATGCTAAGGGGGTGAATATTTTTGCAAGGCACAATATTTGTTGTAATTGCATTGCACAAAGCCGTTTTTGCCTCTAAAAGAAAGAACTACAGTTATTACATGATGTGTGCTTTATTTAAAAAAGAAATGGTTTCGGTTTCAAATGCGATTGCCTACTGGAATCATTTAAATCTTAACTGCAGGAAAATTAGGTAAACATCTTTGAAAGTTTTGCTTTACAAACCAAGGACATGATTTTACCACAAATGTATTTTTATCCCAGTGTTTTATGGACTGCTCTTTTTATTCAAGTGTTCAAATTCATAGTATCCATTTTTGACTTGTATCCACTCTTATTTTTTGACAAGATATCCGTATGTCTGTTGATTTACATTGTATGAAAAAAAATCACATGATTTGCATGATAAAAAACTCAGAATTATCAACTACCCCAAAAACAATATAAGGAAGCCAAAAATATTAATTTATCTACCACATGCAAAACTTTTTTCAACATAACAGGACGAATGTCATTAGTGGACTTCAGTTATTGCTACCCAGGTTCATTCCGGAGAACAAAGCAGATGTAGTTTTACCATGTCGTCATTAGGTGGCGGTGTTCACTCGGTGTTGCCTCAGCAGGATGAGAGGTAACTGGAGGTCGGGATCATGGGTCGGATGGATATCCCATATTAAGACAATGGAGATGGAAAGACCATATTAAGACGATGGAGATGGAAAGACCATATTAAGACAATGCTGAGATGCTGACTTCGCAGTGAAAAACTCACAGCTGTGTTGCAACTCTGTTTGCAAAAGATAAAAGAGTTCCAGGAAAAGGGACCAGAATACGTACACAATGTCTGCTGAGCAGTTTGAGAAATAATTTAAAAGACATGTATATGTGCATGAGAGTGTATCTGACCAAACATGTTGGAGGTAATAGTCCTGAAGGACAACGTGAGGGACAAAGAACACACACACGCACAGGGGCAGATACTGTAAGTAGGCTCAGTGGACTGACGTATGGATGAAAGTCAAGGACATTACAAACACGGATGAAGGAAATGTTTTTGAGGGTTTTTTTTTTTAGAAAAGCAAAGTGTAATTACATGAGAACAAATCTCAAAGGTCAAAGTCTGTTTCTCTGATCAGTCAACACAAACAATAAGTGAAATTTGCTGACTTAATGAGAAACTAATACAGTCGATGACCATGACTTACCAGAGATCTGACCCTTACCTACACTATTAAAGACTCATTATCAAGGACATTGACGAGTTTATGATGATTTAATGATTAATGTGTAAAAATTTGTGTGATAATCATGACCAAATTAACTGGACAGAGAGCTGAGTGTTAATTTATGAAAGAAACACACTTCTTATCTATCATATTTATGTTAAACAAACAGAAAGATACTCTTGTGCAATTGAAAATGTGTTCTGGCGCTCCAGACGCCCGCCGCACAGCTGGCTACCAGTTAGCTTAGCGGCATGAACACTAGCAGAGGGCAGAGAGCTGTTGCAAAAACAACACGTGCAGCACAATCAGATAGTTGATGGTTTTAATGTTCCAGAGGGTTGACCATTAGCAACCCTATCAATTGATCACCATAGGTCATCGTTATTTCGCAGTTACCTGTGAATCAACAAAATAACTTCTCTCTCTCTATCATTTTAAACCTCCTGAGATGCAAGACACAGTTATTACTGACGCTGAATTCTGTGCGAGTCTACATATATAAAATTCACATCACTAAAAAAAGAGTCAGTCACAATATTTTAGAAGAAAAAAAAACTTCAAGCAGCCATCAGTATCAGTGTACACCTGTGTGACCCCACAGTAAGGTACATGAAAGCAGTAGGCAATGTTGAAACCGCAACTCATGATTATCTGCTTTACAGAGAAGTTAAGGAGGCAATCATTCTTCAATTGTTAACTAATACTTGGTCCCTGGTTACCTAATGGTTAATTAATACCTTAGATTTACATCGTGGTGCTGAAAGCAAAAACATGTGCAATGCACAACTGTAGCCAGGTGGCTAATATCCCCTGAGACCAGTTGGGAAGAATGTGACGTAGCTACTGCCACGTCACCAATATGGCATTGGTTGAGGGAGGACAGCGTCCACACCGAATTTTTGGATGGTTTTGAGTAGATTTTCACATCCCTCTCAGTGTCAGTGCACTTTGAACACAAGCACTCAAAATATTAAATGGTTTGTGCACAAGTATTTGGGACACAGCTAATGTAATCCAGTGGGGCAACTGGTTACCATCAAATTATGTTCAATAAAAGTGTAATTGGGTAATCATAAAAACAATCTGAGATCGTCAGGGTCCAAAAAATAATTGCACTTTTAGTGAGTGTAATGTAGCGGTAGCCATTTGCCCCACTCATTACATTACAGAATGCCCTGGGGCTGTAGGGCAGGGCAAGTGTTGCTTCATACTGTAGCAGTTCCAAGATTATTTCCAACAATGGTTCTTTCTGGGCAGCATGTTGGTGCAGTGGTCAGCACTATCACCTCACACCAAGAAGGTTCCTGGTTCGAGCCAGGAGCCTTCTTGAGTTGAGTGTGAATGGTTGTCTGTCTCTATGTGTTGGCCCTGCCATGGACTGGTGACCTGTCCAGGGTGAACCCCGCCTCTCGCCCAAAGGCTGCTGGGATAGGCTCCACCCCCCGTGACCCTTAACAGGATAAGCAGTAGAAAATGGCTGGATGGTTATTCTCATTACTCACTGAGACGAAAAAGTGTTAAACTCCTGTTCTCCATATTATCACTATATTCTTGACGAGCTCATGGGGTGTAACATTGACTTAACAAGCCGCAGCTTGATATTGTGCTGCAGGAAGGTTGAAAAGGGATTCTTCTGAAATTGTCTCTTGTCACCTAAACTTTAACTTTAAGTATATAGGTATATGTACTGCAAAATAGTGTGGGGATAGCACGTTTTCTGATTTGGGGGCTGGCTTAGCTCTGCTCTAGCTGTTTAGTAAGTTTATAGCATGTTGCAAGCATGCATTAGCTTAGTGATAACATTCCACTGACTTTCACACACTGGTTTCAAGTTGCACTATAAGTCAATGCAGAAGACAAAATATTGGATGAATCACAACAACAAAGTCAGTGTGCAGAAAACATTTTATTAAATCATCATAGAGATGAAAAGCACATCATAAAAACCAGAAAGAACCATCCTGTAGACAACCTAAGGTTCAATTTGCAGGTGAACAACAAAAATTTGCTACCACAAACGATTTCATAAACTTTGCCAGCTGCTGCAGTGAATACACACACGAGGATGAGAGCAGAAACCTTACCTCAGCCATAAATGGTACCTTTTTATGTTATTAATTCATATTTTGTAAGTGTGAGTGCTTCTGGATTTTTCTGAACACAGAAAATACACTAAATACTATCGCCCCCAAAATGCAATAAAAACCGAACAGTGGGCTTGCTGAACTGTTGCACCCCTCGGTGACAAAGTCAGTGTTTTACAGTTCTTCAGGCTGAGCACTCTGATCCTCTGTGGTAGGTTGAGGGATCAGGTCCTCTGTGGGAGGTGGAGAGTCCCAGACCTCAGTGGCAGGCTGAGCATGCTGGACCTCTGTGGCAGGCCGAGGGATCAGGTCCTCTGTGGGAGGCGGAGAGTCCCAGACCTCTGTGGCAGGGGGAGGGCTTTGGTCCACTGCGGCAGGTTCAGGGCTCCGGTCCTTTCTGGTAGGCTCAGGGTCCACAACCTCGGTGGCATGTTGAGTGCTCCGGTCCTCTGAGAAACTCACCATGACAGACTGAGTCTCCCACTCCTCAGTGGCAGACTGAGTGCTCCAGTTCTTTGTGGCAGACTGAGCGTTCCAGTTGTTTGTGCAGACCTCTGTGGCAGGCTGAGGACTCCAGTTTTCTGAGGCAGGCTGAGTGCTCCAGTCCTTGGTGGCAGGCTGAAGACTCCAGGTTTCTGAGGCAGGTTGAGTGCTCCAGTCCTTGGTGGCAGGCTGAGGACTCCAGGTTTCTGAGGCAGGCTGAGCGCTCCAGTTGTTTGTGCAGACCTCTTTGGCAGGCTGAGGACTCCAGTCCTCTGAGGCAGCCTGAGTGCTCCAGTCCTTGGTGGCAGGCTGAGGACTCCAGTCCTCTGTGGCAGCCTGAGTGCTCCAGTCCTTGGTGGCAGGCTGAGGACTCCAGTCCTCTGTGGCAGCCTGAGTGCCCTGGTGCTCTGGAAGAAAAAAAAAAAGCTCGATATGGCAAAGATCCAGGAAGGGAAAACACTGCTTACATGTTCAGTCAAATGTGCCATTACTATTAGACTCACCTTGATAAACAGACCTGCTTGTCACAGAGGTAGCTGAAACAAAGACATTCGATTAGTTGTTGTTAATTTCAAATCTATCAAAGGTCCAGTGAAAAAGACTTCAGTGTTTTTTCTGTCTTGCAGATATTGGCGTTTGAGTAGCCTAATCGCATGAGCCAGCAGCTCCTCGTTGCTGACGGAGTCCGGTAGGTGAAAATGATGGTTGTCTCATTCTTAAACCTGCTTAAGTGATAGACGACCAATTTCTGAAACTGTGTATATCTGTTTATAGTGGTTGAACGCTCGCAGAGTGACGCTAACGTTAGCCAGTCACAACCTGCTGCTGCTACATTTAGCAGCCAGCGATGAATAGGCTGTGACCTGTTGACTTCTATCTCAAAGGTTCGGAATCGATATTGAGAATCGGAATCGGACTCGGAATTGGTATAATCCAAACCATACCCAACCCAACATTTGAGTCATTTTTGTTATCCGTAGATTTCAGCTCAGTTTTATCCGTCAAAAATTCATTACAGTTTAGTCAATTTTAAGTCAAAATAGTGTTCTCTCTGTAATTCTTTTAGGGTAATAAGGACACTGACAACTGGAATCAAGATGACAACAACAAAGAGACTTGTAAAGCACCACTGCATTCTCACTCTCTTAACTTCAACTTGTGTGGCATCAAGATTCCTTTGATGGACACGTCTACCCTAGACTCTCCCACCAAAACATTGCTGCCAGGTTTGTTGCTCTATTTACCAAAAATAGAAGCTGTTTACACACAATAAAGTTGGTGAGCCATCTTGCCACCATTGTCTGTGAGGCTGACAAACACATCGCAGTCATGGCAATTCAATCCAAGACCAGGATGCATTGTACAAAACAAATTCTTTTTTAATGTCCTGGAATTCATAACTCACATTTTCATCCTGTCAAGTCTCGTTGAATTTTCATCATGTGTTTTGACACAGTTTTTATCATCACAGATGTATTTTAGCCAGTCTTTGTCACATCTTAAGCAGGAAAGACAAGTAGTTGACGAAAATAAACGAAATGATGGTTTGATAAGGGTGCATTCTTCATGAAATGATGGTTTGATAAGGGTGCATTCTTCATGAAATGATGGTTTGATAAGGGTGCATTCTTCATGAAATGATGGTTTGATAAGGGTGCATTCTTCATGAAATGATGGTTTGATAAGGGTGCATTCTTCATGAAATGATGGTTTGATAAGGGTGCATTCTTCATGAAATGATGGTTTGATAAGGGTGCATTCTTCGTGAAATGAGAGAACTTACATGCAGGGAACTTCTGGATGGGTACAGATGGCACTGCAACACCCTCACACCACAGAGTCTCTTCAGGCTGGGCAAAATCAGTCCAGTTGCCCTGGAGCTCCTCCTTTACAACGGCGTTCTCAGCCTGCTCCTCCTTTGCAATCTGAATATTGGTAGAATGTAAATTAGCAAGCATGTATAGCACCTTCCAAGAAAAATTGAAAAACTGAATTGAAAATCCAACGGTGAGGTGCATCACAGTCACTTGGCTTATTTTTTCCCCCCACAATATTTGGAAGTGGATTAAGGAGGACAATCAGTCCTTGTCTTGATTAATGTTCACAATCTCATGTGTTGCATTCACTTCACCTTTTTTCTCTTGCTTTAATGTGAAGGTCAACTGCAACAACTGGCTTAAGTTCAACATCAACCCTCCTGTGTGTTGTCAGTCTGTTTCAGGTTACGTTGGGAATGTCCTCATTTGGTGAAACTTGAATTTGCTCGATACTCAGTGTTTACTGTTGGCTCACGGCACACAGACACCCAGGTTTGGTTTGTGACGGTCGGAGCAGACAGAGCCTTCAGCTGGGCACAGCCCTGATTTCACTTGTGCTCTTTGTCACAGCTTGAGTAACTTTTTCCTTTGATGAACAATGCTTGCTTCTGTTGCTTTTTTATGAAATGCTTACTTTTGCTTGATGAATACTGCTGCTACTCATCAATCCACTTCTCCAACCATTCACACTTGGTTTTTTTTTTGGCATTTCGAACTGTTGAGGGATTTCTGTTGTTTTAGGCAGCATCACTTCTTGGAATCACCTCTCTCTCACTCCTGCCATGCCATCAATCAGCATGTCGTTCAGATCTGTGTACTCACAATGCATTAACATAAACCTCAAGTCTTAACAAAGCTTTCAAAGGTCTAGTCTTCTTTGTTTAAAGCAATCTCTGGCTATTCACGATTGTTTTTTCTTGGTCTGATGTAGTTAGCATGCTTGTGAGGTTGTTCTTTCTCCCCATCAACCCGGGTTAAAGTCTTGTCTTCCTCTCTGTCATTCTCTTGGAACTAGCCAGCTGTTGTTTAGCTGTTTGCTCAGAGAGGACACCCAAAAGTGACGTGACTCCAAATCTTCCAACCTTTGGTACAAAGCAGGAGCTTCCCAGTCGATCGAGAGATGTCTGAATCGTGGTGACGCTAAATTCACAAAGTTGCTGTTTCTTGTTGCACTTCTGATACCATGTGATATATTTGGAATGGACACATCATTTAGCTGAGAGCCGTGTCCACATTTGATTTTGTGTTCGTGCACGAGACAAACACTGCAGGACAAGAGAAGGGACAGAACAGGCAGGGTCGACACTCACACTCTCCCTGTGTGATTTAGCACACCAATACTTCATAGTAACCACACATATGTTGGACTCCAGTCGCTCCGTCAATTCAGGTGACCTATGTTCAACGATATACCAGAACTTGTGAATTTGCGACTGGTACTCATTTTTCTTTGCCTCGTGTCCACCTCATCTCTGCTTTCTCCCTGCATGCTGCAGGTAGGGGACAGAGCCCCGACTCCACCCAGCCACTGGATGCAAGAAGCTGAGCTGGTCAAAGATCCCAATGGGCAGAAGCACCACACTGTATAGTTACATAATTTGCTAATTTGCTCTGCTAATCGCATTGTCTTAAATCATGATGTCCATTTAAAATTGATTAACTTCTTAGCCCTAATTTATGGAAACAATAACATGGTTCCCTAATGCTACTGCACATGTGACCAGGTGTACTGCATCTTTTACCTCTTCAGAGTCTCTGTAGAAGTACAGATCTGGCATGACCTCCCATGGGTGCTCCCTGGAAATGGTCCCCCTCATCCTGAGGACCTCCCTGGCCAACATCCACCACATCAGACCCACAGAGTGGTGACCCTATAACAGGCATCTTCTTCAGCACTTCCTTCATCCCTTTTTTCAAACAGGGTAGTACTTGGCTGCAACAGCGTGCAAAATGTTCACAATAGGCCAATTAAATCTGTCACCACTGATTTTCATCTTTTACGCTCACCTTGTTGTTACAGGGGATGGAAATGTCCACGTATCTTAGTGAAGAGTCAGTGTTGCACAGAGCAATAGTAGGGATGTTCACGTAGGAAGCCTCAGTCACTGGCTGATGGTCAGCAAGAGGATCTGTCACAATCAGGAGGCGGGGCTCCCAAAAAGATGCTTGAAACCGATTGGTGAATGTACCAGGAGTGAACCGACCGTGGAAGGTGGTGGCACCAGTGGCAGAGGCGAACTTCAGCACTGCTCTCTAGAGTGGGAACAAACAAATTATGAATGTTCGACGCTCTTGCGCACTTCCTGCACCTGAACACTGACAGCTCAGCTTTAACAGAATATGTGTATATATTGTAAAGAGAGCAATGTGACTGTTTGTGATGTCGCCTGTGCAGTGAGACTGGGGCCCCTGAATGGACCCCATACAGGCTGAGAGAACAGCCCCTCTTGATTGAGGCTGATTCTGAGTTTTTATTTAGCAGAATATATCATCGCAGTCACATCTGCTATGGACCCAACCTGCTCGAGAGCTTTCCCAAACCAATGTGCAGATCCTGCTTGGTAGTACAGGTTCCTTTGCTTGTGCTGAAACATGAAATCTGCCATGATTTGATATGAGGCATGTCACAGATACCTACAGTTCAAATAAATGCCTCTGGAATACATTGAAAGATAACGCATCCGTTTATTTTTACTCAGTACGATTTGTGTGCAGGGCGGCACGGTGGTGCAGTGGTCAGCACCGTCGCCTCACAGCAAGAAGGTTCGGGGTTCGAGCCCCTGTGTGGAGCACAGGGTCTTTCTGTGTGAGTCTCCATGTTCTCCCTGTTCCTGCTGGGTTCCCTCTGGTACTCCAGCTTCCTCCCACAGTCCAAAGACATCAAGAGGGGACCAGGTTAATCCAGACTCTAAATTGACCGTAGGCGTGGCTGGGAGAGCCAATGGTTGTCTGTCTCTATGTGTTGGTCCTGCCATGGACTGGCGACCCATTCAGGGTGAACCCCACCTCTCGCGCAAAAGCCACTGGGATAGGCTCCACCCCTCCACCCCCCCCCCCCCCCCCGCGGCCCTTAACAAGATAAGCAAAAGAAAATGGATGGATGGAGTTGTGTGGTTTTCTACAGCCTCATAGTGACAGTAATCATGAATAAAACCAGATTCAGTATCAGATTCATTATCAGCAGATGAGAATCAGGAAGGGGACCTGAACCATTTTTCAGTGTATTATTATCAAATTATTATGTTATCCAACATTATTAAGTTATCTCATCATAATTTCCCATTTGATGAATGCATACTAGTGCTGTGCAATAATCAAAATGTAATTTAAATCACTACATGGCCAACAGCAAATGCAAATTTTAAATTGCAGGAGGGCACAATATTAAAGGCTGACTACGTAAAGACATAACTTTGAAATAAATATTGAAGTGCTACACTGGTATCCTGCCACACATTGTATTCCACAGTTACTCATAATATGTATTGGTGTACATTAAAAAAATTACATTCCATCTTATATAAAAAAATCACATCGCAATTTCAATATCAGTCAAAATAACTCTGATTGCATTTATTTTTTTAAGTTGTGCAGCTCGAATACACACACAACAATAAGTTTTGAAAAAATATAAACGTGGAATGTAATTGAAATGAAGTTGCTCAAAAAAAGAAAAAAGAGAGAGCAGTCAGCGAGTCGCACTGCTTCAAGGATCTATGGTCCCACTGTACCTGCCCGGTGTTCCTGGAGGAGATGACACAGACATCAGCTGGGTTCTCAATGGCAACGATGGCCCTGGCTGCCAGCAGCAGCTTCTCCCAGGTCTTCCTCAGATTAATGATGTACACACCTGATGGGTGAGGTCAAAATTAAGGTTTAGCTACAATCCAGATCATGAGAACTGGCAACCTTAGATGGCACTGCCAAACTGTCTCTGGATAACCTGAGTGGATTTACCGTCACTTCTTTTCTTGAAGACGTACTGCGCCATGTGGAAGTCCAAATTGGTGTCTCCCAAGTGAGTACGTGCGACCAAGAACTTCAGCACATCCCCCTCAGTCATTTGAAGGACATCCAGACCACCGGACATTCTGACCGCTTTCCCTGCGCTATAACTGGAACAGGAGGGCTGGAAAGTAAAATAGCACTATTGAAAAAAGTCACAGTAAGTTTTGTTGTGTCAGTTTGCTGCGCGGGATCAACTGTGTTTGTCTTGAGTTGAGTGATTCCTATCTCAAGTAAAAGCATTAATAATAAATACCATTTTGACACCGAGACAGAATTGAATTTTCTTTCAATTTATTATTCACATTTGTGAAGCATGCATGACTGAGGAATTTTGGTTCGCACAGAAGTTGAAGAAGATGTGAAAAGAATAACCCTAAAAATTCCTGTCATGGAATTCAACAGGAGAGACATAAGCCAACCCGGTTTTTCAGACGATCCAACTCGATCCTGTAGTCAAACAGGAGAGCTAAAGCTAAGGAGACTTCAGCCCAAAGGCTAAAGAAGCGATCCAATCCACATCCATAATTTAGGAATTTCAAAGCAAATTTCCAAACTCCCAATTAAATATATTTTTTATTTCAACGTAAATTTCTTGGATTAAACTAATTTACAAGGAGGAGATGGAATAATAAGTATTTAGAACTGCATGCTGGAATACTAGCATGTGTGCAAAAAGGTTAGCTTCACGGGTTAGCACAAATAGTTCAAATTAGATTAAAAAAAATCAAAACGCCGTATATACACTGAATATACAACCCCAGTGATTAATTTGAAGACAGCCTGGCTTTAATTGGGACATTTTTCATACCCTTCACCAAATATATTTTCAAAACTTACTGCGAAACAGCGCCTTGCGGAGGAAATCTAAGCGAACGGTCTGAAAGCGGGCGGAAACTTTCAAGCGTTTGATTGGTTGGTTCCAGTGAAGGCGCCAGTTGCATTTCTGGGATATCGCCACCAGGGGGGGTGTCGTCACGGCAGGATGAGTGGTCGTTGACGGGTCGGATGGGTATCCCATATTAAGACAATGGAGATGGAAAGACCATATTAAGACAATGCTGAGACGCTGACTTCCCGGTGAAGGACTCACGACCGTGTCGCAACTCTGTTTGCAAAAGATAAGAGTTCCAGGAAAAGGGACCAGTACACAATGTCAGGGGTGCAGGTTGAGAAATAATTTAAAAGTAATGTGCATGGCATTAAAGGTTTGCTTCTCTCAACATGTTGCCAATAATAATAATAATAATCTTAAAACCCGAAAAGCTGAATCATCAACAGACACACACACACACACACACACACACACACAGGGGAATGATCTGTCAATGAAATACCTCATAAGTAATTTATTATCTGGTTTCTCAGCAAGTAATTTTGTCCAGTCATATTTACTGCTTCATGTCCTGCACCCTTGCTGCTTATCTCTGTTACAGAACCATAAGTCCACATAAGTCTGCTCCAGCTGCAATACGCTGAGCAAGGTCTTTCTATCCCAAGACATTTTTACACCACCTTCTAAACCATATTTAACATCGTATTCTTGGAGTGAAACAAGTGACAACACTTTTTTTATTTTGATAAGCAGTAGTCTGTTTTGACATCAATTTTACACCACCACTATTTGATCAATAAATAGAGCAAAGGAATAGCAGGGCATGATAAGTGTTGTGTCACAACGATCTTGGACCAAGACAGCAGTGCGTCTAGTTATACAACAGCCATATCTGCGCACCAGCGTCTCACAGTTCATGACAGTCATGCAAAACTGTCACATTCCACTGAATCATTTTCACATGTTCACATAATGTAGAATATTTCTCAGCTTACTGAATTAAATAAAACTTCATCAAGAATGTTAGTACTTAAATAGTGAGTATCTTCAAAGCGGTTCAAGAAAATACAATGCAAACATCAAAACAAACAGAAATATTCAATTTAAAGGCAGATGAAGGACCACAGGCAAATATCAGGGTTCGGTGACATTGTGGTACTGGAACGTCATGGAGCCTCAAATTAACACTCCGGAGTCTCTGGGTTTTATCTGTGAGGGTGAGGTCAATGTGCGTCAGAGCTTCAAGTGGAACACAGTCTTGACTAATAACGGCCTACTAAAAAGCAGACCGTCTCACATAATAAGGATGTGTTTGTTCTACATCACTTCAAAATGTGGGAAAGCTCAGTCTCATGTTCTGTGGACACAAACTCATTAGGGATTAGAATTTAGTGCAAAACAAGACCACAGTTCAGTCCTGTGATTTGAAATAGCTTTGCGAAGGTTACGTAGCAGAGCCAAAGGCAATTAAGTCATAACCCAGTGAAACATATTTTATAGAGCAAACTCTCTGTGGCTCTTTTCAATGGGAGCTTTCATAGTTCATCCATCCCTGCAGACTCTGGAGAGCAACTCCACTGGAGCCATTTTCTGCTCTTCACTTCGTGCAACATCCTCTTCAGGACTTCAGTCCAATGTGGGCCATCATCTGCTCATAAACTGTCCATGCCATGGCGGCAATCAAAGTCCTCCTCAGTGAGCGTGGAACTGCGCCTCTGAAGAACCCCTGGAGTCCGTGTTCCTTAGAGGGACATGAAAAGATGGAAAATAAGACGCAGGGTATCTCGCAGCCATTTAGCTATTTTCTATTAAGGAGGCAGTTTTCTCCCCCGTAAAGGAGGAGAGGAACACTCCTGTTGTTTTTGTTAAACTATGAGTGGTAATGTGGACTTGAAGAATCTATAAGGCAAAATACGTAGCGCTCACCTCAAATCGGAGGACTTTTTGAAGGTGTGAGGGAGCTGCTAGCTGGAACGACTAGCAGGCGCGACTGGTAGGAGATGCTAACGGGGACAGCTAGCACGCCTTGCAGTGAACATTGGGTTTGATGACTTGCTGACTGTTCATTATGCTGTATCTGGTGTATAACTACAGGAGAGACTACTAGCTGCTAGCTAAGCTATGTGTACACGCTAGCTGGACCTCCCATCTCTGATAATATGTTGTATTTAAACACCACGGACATTTTCGTTCGTTCGTCAGCTCTGGTTGCCCAGACACTACAATGATCAACTTGTCCTCCATGTTAAAGGAACTTTATCGAGGTCAGTGTCACAGTGTCTTTACATCGACTTTGAACCAAATCAATGTTCTCAGTTACGTCCGCTATGATTGTGCCTTCAGGTCTCCAACACTCAAACCAAACCCCAACATGGACAGACATGAGCAAGCTCGTTACCACGTAGATGTAACCGACGGCGTCGACTGTCCTCAGCTGAGGATTCACTTGGACGTGTGTTTTGATCACATCAGCAGGCTGAGTGATGAGCGAGGCCAACACACCAGCCAGGACCCCACAACTGAAGTTCGCCAACGGTGCATACGCAGACACGCTGATCTCTGAAAGCAACAAGCAGCAGAGGTTTCATTTAACCACCATCAGAAACATGGCAGCTCACTTGATGCTTGTCTGATGTATTCTAAGTCACTGCGAACACGCATCTGGGTGGATACTCACCTTTAGGCAGAGAGCTCTTTGTCTGACTGTAGAACATGACGTAGATCCCAGAGAAAGGAATATCTCGAAGCAGAGTAGCCATCAGCCCAGAGAACAGAGCTGCAGGACCCTCAGTCTGACACACACTGCGGAGGGCCCCCGTCACACTCTCATAGCGGTACCTGCCACACTGAAGCACAATGATGTAACATTCATTATTCGGTTTAAATCAGAATCAGAAATTGTTATATAAGAATGCACGATGTAGTAATCCTAAATAAGACTAAAGCAATAATAACAGATGAATAAAATCAAAATAATGATTTCTGGTTTTTTTCTGGTTCGTTAAAAGACAATCAGCATTTCCTTAGAATTCTGCATCCTAATCTCAAGATGATCTTTTTCTGTCCTTACATCAGTGCCTGTGCTTACTTCAAAGCGTGTTTTGATGACTGTGACTGGAAGCATGCAGACCCCCGCCACCATCCGTGCCCCACCTCCCAGCAGCACAGCCTGCAGGGCCCCAGGGGGGCTCTGGGAGAAAAAGTGCTGCTTAAGGGAGTAATAGGTGCTGAAGTAGAGCCCAACGCCTGGGATGGTCCGTGCAAAAGACTGGAGAAGCAGACCAACAAAGTCAAACTCTCAATCACAGAGGAGAGAAAGCGCTATCTGGTGGGTGGAGGTAGGGTGAGGTTCTCACCGGGGAAACTCCTTTCCACAGTCCCAGCAGCCTCTCTGTCCGCACCACATTCAGGAGCACTTTCACCATGCCCACTCTGCCTGACCTGGACATCCAGCAGGAACATCCAGAAGAGACAC
The DNA here is from genome assembly GCF_037954235.1 of Aulostomus chinensis. Taxonomy (NCBI): domain Eukaryota; kingdom Metazoa; phylum Chordata; class Actinopteri; order Syngnathiformes; family Aulostomidae; genus Aulostomus; species Aulostomus chinensis. The sequence goes on from NC_141337.1 coordinate 23,760,850, forward strand.
ACTATCAAAAGGTGTTTCACCCATTTCAGGTTAGAGCACCTGCCTCTCAAAACATCTGTGCACATTCTAGTTTGTGTGTGTGTGTGTGTGTGTCTGTCTGTGTGTGCGTATTAAACACTCACCCAGGCTGCACACTGCTCTGCAACGTCTGCAGACGGGTCTTGACCAAGTCGAGGGGCTGGAAAAGCAGCGTTGAGCAGGTTCCACTGAGGGAACCACACATGAAGGCTTTAATTGCTGGGTGTGCCTGAGTGATGGAGAGGCGAAAGAGGATATAGATGGAGGACGGGGATGAAGGAGCAGGATAAGACAAAGGGGAGGAGGACGCAGGGAAGGAAGGAAAGAAGGAGAATGACCATGTCTGTTAGGGTTTGGTACTGCGTGAGGGAGAAAACAACACAGCGAGAAACAACTTCGGTCTCGCACAGCCCAAGAAGAAGAGAGGAAGCTCAACTAGCTGCTCAAGAGGAGCATCCATCGCAGGGTTGCCCAAAGTGGGGCACAGTTTAGTGGGAACATTTTAAAACTCATTCAAATATTTTTTCTGCGAGGTACAAAACGAAAACGCTCTTTAAGTTTGATAGGATCCATCATGACTACTCGTAATTTCACCAGGAGACTGCAGAGTGTGACTTTGCTCAGGACGTCAGTGTTCAGTCACTGAAGTTAAAGACTGACCTCCTTGGTTACGGTGCATTTGTGTTCTACTTGTTCTGCTTGGCTCAGAAAGTTACTTGCGCTTGAAAAATTACCTGCGACGTAAGCAATTTATAAACTCGTTTAAACTCCATCTGAAACTTGTAGGGTAGTGAGGGAACCTGAAATCTCGGTAGCATTTTGCATTTCAACCAAACAATGTGTATATCCCTTCGGCTCTTTGGAGCAGACGAGTGTGGCCCAGCGAAGCATTGCAAGACTCCCTTTGCTAGGCTGGGCGACTGGCAGTTCTAGGAGGTGCACCAAAAACACAACAGGAGCAAGGAGACATCCCAGAATTTTGCCAGTTTTATCTTCCTTTGATTCTGCTTGTACTGTGAATTGATAAGCTATCTCAACTGCATGTCATAAACCAAACCAGAGCAGCTGATAATGAACAGTTATCTTTAGCTTCCTGTTACAGCCTGTTCCCTCTCGGTCGCGAAGTGATGAAGTGGAACCGTTTTCCCCACTCTTGTCCCCTTGAAAATCTCCATTAAAAACTGCCCATCACAAATAGTGTGTGGAGTTCATTCACCGATGCGCGGTAGTGGAGATGCACTGATCCACACCCGCTGATAACAACAGCAGAGTTCTTTTTTTTAAATAAAAAATGATCACTTTGAATATTTTAGCTTTCACATGACATCATGAGGCTGCAGTAAACCAACACCTGGACTGGGACTAGCACTTCCATATGTGGTCGATGGGTAAATAAGGCCATACCTGAATGATGTCAGTATCAGCTCCCCGACATCGCATCTCTGTGCAGTGGTCCTGTCTTTACAACACCTACGTTTTATCAAATGTACACAAGCCATGGACGTGAAATGTGAGTGCTGACCCCACACCAAGTGTTGTGCTCAAGATGTATTTGCTGGGACTTTTTGAGCGAGAGGGGAGGCGCAACTGGGTCAATCAGGAGGTCGAAGTGAAGCTTTCAGTTAGAACGCATGACATTGAGAAATCTCCAATGCTCAACCCCCCCCCCCCCCCAAAAAAAAAAAAAGAATATAAAACTAAAACAACAACAGTTGGACAGTTCCATGCTGACAACTTACCACCAACACATCCATAGTTCTCCTTGGAGTTGATCTAGCAGTGGGTTTTCAACCAAGAAATTGCCTCCCTTCGACAATCCTCACTCAGCTGCTGGCAGCTTCTCAGGTGGAAATCCTTCCTAGCGCCAGAAACATTGTGAGAGGTGCGCTTTCTCTGGTCACAGGCTACAGTTAGCGCTCAGCTGCAAAATAATGATGCACGACGTGTGTGTGTGTCAGGCTGCTGATGATCTCGCTCTCTCTCTCTCTCTCACACACACACGCACACGAACAGATCGCCTGACCAACATCGAGTTTTCTAATTGTGACCACCTGATACAGCATGCAGCTTCTAGTTAGCAAAGGTCACGCTGCGTCCTACTAGACAGGCTGGACTCCTGCATGAAACCCTGCTGCATGAAACCCTGCTGCATGAAACCCTGCTGTGAGAGCGCGATTACTGCGAGACTTCGGTCCTGCTTTGGTTGAGTGAGCGGTGTTCTGTCAGGATGCCGGTGGGCTTGGGAGACAGCGACGTCACATCAGCCAGCGAACCAAGTTAACTCTTAAAATATCACACGTCATCGTTATATTTAATGGAGGTGTTCAAACACACTGCTCCCAATAAATTTCCGTCACTTTTCCTCAATTTACGGGGGAATTTTCATGGCCACTCTTTTCTATGAAACGTCTGCTAACACATGAAAAAAATCGATGGCATTATTTAAATAAAATGACAACATAATCGTGTATTGAAGTGTCTCAATATCAGCCACCAGGTCCGTCTTAACCAACCCAGATGTTGCCCTCTAATGTGCCGGTATTTGTGACGCAAATTCCACAGCCTTCTGGTTGTGTTTCATTTCTTAAAAACCTCACTTGCAGGTTTTCTTGACTGAATGTCAATGAATGTCTCTCATGTGGCAAACACCTGCGAGTAACTCAGTGCCACAGTTCCAAAGGCAGAGGAGCAGTTCCGCTGTTTCTTACCCTCAGTTGTCCAGACGTCTCTCTGATATGGTGGGACACTGAAATTGTCGTTCAATACTTGACAAATACAACAACAACAGAAAAGACAAACGGGACACTGCAAAGAAAACCACAAAAATCCTCGTGTCCTCTCTCTCTCCTTCCTATCGTGTCCCAGTCCAGTAACCTTTCGGCCGGGAGGTCTCCCAGTATCACGCTTTCTTCTCCTTCAAGAGCACTGTGTTGAGAGTCAAACCACACACACACACACACACACACACACGCGCGCGCGCGCGCGCGCACACACGCACACAAAATCCTACTAAACCAGCCGTTTCACACAAGGTAAAAACCAGCCGGTTCCTGGCGAGGAGCGCGTCTTAGGAGGCGCGTCACTGACGTAAGAGAAAAACCCCGCCCACCAGTGAGAACCCGTCCTCTGATTTGTCGTGAACTCGTTTAAGGACGCCAACTCACCATTGGCAGGCATGAATGTGGAATTTAGTTACCGAGTCCTCGATGCCAACTTCCCCTAGATCACTTATTGTGATTGGCGTTACTGGGATACTGAGATTAAAGGAGACGTCAGGTGTCGGTGGTGAGGCGGCAGCCCGTTCGACCTTTGAGGGAACCTGCAAATACCACCAATTATACAAGATCGATACAGTTGGTGTGGGTCGGGCGTGTAGATCTGCTCAACACTGAATCGAGGGAATGTTTAACATATTAAGAACACAAAATAGAGTTATTGGTGATGTTTTAGACTTCCTTTCTCATTCAAATTTACATCTTGGTAACTCAACTTAAAGCTGCACTGTTCCTGTAGTATATAAGAGGACGTGCCACATCACAACGTCACCCCAAATTCCTTGGAACGGTTCGGACTCGTTCGTGCGCTCCCAACAGTAAAGTGTTGCCTGCCCTCTGCTGGTCATGAATCATCATTACATGAAAATAAATTCCGTTTCTGATGTCAAAACACAAGTTAATCATTTTCTTGAAGTGGATTCAAAATAATCTTCATGATCATGAAATAATGACACAGGTGAGATCATCATGTCAGAAAGCCGTTTTAATTGCATTACCAATATTGTCACAACATGGTTTCCATTCCAGAGGTGCAGACAAACATAAAATAATTGATAATTTCTCATCTTTTTTTTTTGGATTTCGTTTATTTAAGTGCGAAAGAGTGTTCCTTTTAATTGTGAGCCGTTATTCCTTAGTAACAACACATTCCTCTCACTTCCCAGCAGTGTGAGCCAAAAGCCGACCGTGAGCACAGCCTGTGAGGTAACCAGCTCGTCATCCAGTACATCCCTGGTCAAATATCTCAACTCCCTGAGTCTATCTGCCAGACTGAGTATAGCGTACGTAGGTTACTGTGATGAAATATGTCCTCAGATCCAAGTACGTGTAACTCCAAGATCTTGTTTTCCAACGCTACTCCTCCCACAGTAAGCTGTGCCCTGAGAATACAGTGTGTGCTGTGAGTAATAAACAACCCAACCACCCCATTTAAACTTTAACCTGAACAAAAACACTGATAGTGAAAAACATTAAAAAAAAAAAGTTAAAAAAAAAAAATCAATGCATGTCCAGAGAAAACAAAAACCATCGACACTGCCCAGTTCAATTCAGCTGCATTTAAGGCCTTAAGTGTGTGTGTGTGTGTGTGTGTGTTGGTGTTCTTTGCACCTATATGTGCATGGTCTTTAAAAAAAAAAAAAAAAAAAAAAGCTTCTCCACTTAGGTTTCAATGAAGCACACAAATGCAGTGGTTTACAATGTCTAGGCTTAAGCGTTTGTTTTTTTTTAATCATTATTTCAGTGCAAAATTAAGAAATTTCCGCACAGTCACAATCAAATGCCTTCAGTATCGGTCAAATGTGTCTCCAATTGTGTTCCGTGTCGTCTGCCTTCATGTGTTATAACCCAAAAGCAGAGATGCTTCCATTTCTAACTGCAGCTAAATCGATAGAATACATTTGAGCATATATACCTTCATTAGAAAGGCAAGAGCGCAAGCAAGAGCCATAATAAACATGTAGTACTTCAATTCTTAACCATTATATAAAAAAAAAAAACTTCTGCATAAAATACAAATCTATAGATTGACATATTACTTTGGTCCCCTTCCAGTAATCGGTCTTCATTTAGGTTTGCTTCTTTCCTTCGTCTCTCATTCTTCCACTAGAAAAATAGAGCCTACATCAGGACTATTATACCTGTGATGGTTCCTTAGAAAAATATTTGTCTTTTAATTTTTTTCCCCCAGAGAATGAAAAAAATGAAGCAAAAGGAAATTTTGGCCCAAAGAAAAATTAGTCAGCATGGTGATTGTCCGAGTTTACTGGCTTCGGTGTGTGTGTGTGTGTGTGTGTGTGTGTGTGTGTGAGAGAGAGAAGAGTTTTAAGGATGCATAGATTGTCACTATTAAAGAGATCAGATGGTCAAAGGACTGGAGTTGGTCCCTGCCTCGAGTTTTAACAACTTGTCGTTTGTGTTGGTCGCTGTTCAAATGTACAGTGACGTGTGCTCTGATGTCTATTTGGGTCTATTTAGGATGCTGTTCAATCGTCTAAGTAATTAAGTGGCACCGCGGCTGTTCATTCAGGCTTGGGCTCAGGGGTCTCGCTCTTGGGCTCGGCCTCCTCGTCGCTTTCCACGCCAGGGCGGGGGACAATGCGCCGCATGGTGAAGGGGAGGTCACCACGCCTACAACAGAGGGATAGAAAGTGAAAGGTCATGTTTGAAATAACGCCACGATTGTATCTTGCAAGGAGATACGATGATACAAGCATGTCATTGATTGATGGTTAGCAGATTTTGTTTGTTTGCATTTTTATTTTCCATTTATCTGAAGGCTCTTTTTAGTAAATGTGACCCCAACCCTGGGCTTTTTGGCCAGTAGGCTAGTCCTTCCTCTATCTCCATGTCAATTTATCCTGCTGTAGGCTGAGGTTTTTCCTGCTTGCTATGTTTGTTCTTCTATTGGGACTTTGTCATACAGCACGTTGGTCAAAAGTGGGTGATTTACACGTGACTTAAGAAATAAACAGATTTTGTTTTGACAAATGGATGATAAAATATCAATTTCTTCAAATTCATAATGTTCACATGCATTTTTCAGTATTTCTAAAATGTGAATATCATAAAAACTTCTTTATAGGTGGTATCCACTTTGGTAAGTATCAGATACTTCAGTTGTAAAATATCGGCATCTCTGAAATCTGCAAAAGTCCAGTATCATAAACCCCTAGAATTTGGTTTATTACCAACAGTTTCCCCACACGTCCACAGATCTGACAACTATCTAGAGAGCCAAGTGACAGGGCTCAGCCTACCTGAGCTTGCTCTTGAGGCTGGACACTTCACGGTTCATGGCATCCGCCGACTCTGTGGCATCCTCCAACTCTCTCTGCAGTTTCCTTCGGTTAGCATTGGCTCTCTGAGCCTCTTCCTCAGCCTCCTCCAGCTGACGCTTCAGCTGCTTCATACGAGAGTTCAACTTGTCCACCTGCAAAATACCAATGAGCATGAAAAAAAAAAGAAAAATCAGGTGCATGTTCATGATAGATTCTCGTAGATGCAGGGGAAATTTATTTGCAATTGTTTCTGACAGAGTTAAAACACCAGCTGGACCTCCTGGAGTTATTCTGGCATTAAAATCAACTTCTGCTGAAGTCAGATCTCATGATCTGAGAGATAACAAGACAAATAGAGTCTCACCTATAATTGACAAATTACTATGTAATGGACCGTTAGAACAGGGCTGCCCAAAGTAGGGCCCAGGGGACACAAGTTTGGATTTGGCCCGCCATATGTAGAAATAGATGAACAATAAAATAATAAATAAAATACAGACTGATTGAAAATATACAATAAAAAGAATTATATGTTGAGTCATCAAAATGCCATTCCGCTGCTGTTCAAATTATGTGTTTTGGCCCATCATTTACTTGGTTTGGCTCTCCAAGGGAGAAATTTCAGACCCCCCCCCAGTTAGAAAGTGGTGACGGAAAACCTCTGACCTGGTCTTTGTACTGCTCTGTGTTGCGTCTCTCATCATCCACTTGCAGGATGACCTCCTTCAGTTTCTTCTCAGTGCGCCTCACAAGCTTGGTGGCGCCCTGCCTTTCCCTGAATCAACAACACAGCAGGGGTCAGGATAAAGATTTACTTCTCTGTTCCATGAGATTTTACTTTGATATCAAGAATATTCAGTTTTCCTTCGACAGACTCTTTCACCTGGTCTCAATGTCCAGCTGCTCCTCCAGCTGAGCGATCTTTGCCTCCAGAGCAGCCATGTTTGCCTTGTACTTTGACTTGACTGTTCCCTCCAGCTCCTGCAGCTTGAGTTTAAGCTCCTTGTTCTGACGCTCCAGCTGGGAACGAGCCCCCTCAAAACGCTGAGTGCTGCTACGCTCTGCTGTCAGCTCCACATTCAACTGGTCAGTCTTGAAAATGCAAGAGACTCAGTTAGTGCTTGAATGAGTAGACACTCAAGAACATACAAGCCAACCATTTTCAAAGCACAGACAGCAAGAATTATCTATTTGTTATTCAGCTGATCCCAACTCAACTTGAGGTTCTGAACAGGGCCCAACCCATTCTTTGGCCGATTCTAGCCATTAGAGCAGGGGTGGGCAATCATGTGCCATGGAGGGCCGTGTGTATGCAGGTTTTCCTTCCAACCAAACACTTTCACAGGTGATTCCAGTGATTAACACACCTTCAGCCACAGAAGAGTGCTAATCAGTGGAATCACCTGTGAAAGTGTTTGGTTGGAAGGAAAACCTGCATACACACGGCCCTCCATGGAGCATCATCAGTAATCAGCCAGCAAGTGGTGCAAGTTGGCAAATTGATGCCCATTTCAACACGTAATTTTCATTAATAAAATGCCATTAATATGTTGTTTTTCTGAGAAATTATGTCCTTGTGTATCCAGTAGAGGGCGCTCCGACTCTCACGTCACGCTCCACAGCAACCCCACGTGTGAGCGTGAAGGAGTGTACGGTGCTGGAAAGACAGCATCGCATACCAGACTGAAATCAAGCAGCTTGCCTCAGTGGTGAGTTTATAATAATTTCATCGCAATGCAAAAAAACCCGTTGTGGCTGCTTTTATTTTCAGCAGTTGTGTTTTTAACTTCTGTGGAGGAAAAAGCGTTTCTGGCCGAAGTTAGAACTTCATGGAGGAAAGAAAATGAACACCGTTGAGAGGGCATGCGAATCCATACGACGCTGTTCATCCGCCTGCCTCTCACCTACAGAGACACACTGACCGACATCTAAATTAGACACTGAGCAATGTAATGCACAGCAATAACAGCCCTGCCATGAGTTCTGCTTCAATAAATCTGTTACTTTGTAAATGTTGACACTGTCAGAGAGACTTGTAAATGTTTAGTGAGATGATAGTGGGTTGCCCTTCAAGGTGAAACTTGGTAACAAGTGTTTGGAATGATATTTAAGACAACAAAAGCAGGTATTTTGTCCTTTTTATATGAAAAACGTAACACATTTAATTGGCCGATATATTGTTATCAGAATTTTTTATTCCCTAATATCGATATTGGCCCTAAAAATTCCATATTGGTCAGGCCCCAATTTTGGAAAAACTGCCTTGTGAGCCTACGGACCTGCAGCATTGCCTTCTTCAGCCTGTCGTTGACCAGCTCAGTGTTGCACTGCTCCTCCTCCAACTCCTCCTCCAGCTGAGCAATACGAGCCTCCAGCCGCCTCCTGTCCTCTGCAATCTGAGCACTGACATTAACAATGAAAAGATGAAGGAAGCTTATAAAATGCCTAAGTGACATTTCCCTGAGTGAAAGATGTCTTACTTCTTGGTTGCCTGGTTATTAATCTCATCCTGCAGTTCATCTCTCTCCGTCTGGGCCTGTCTCTTTACTCGCTCTGCAGCTGCAAGCTCCTACAAAGGAATGGAAGATAAAGCAGCAAATAATGATCATCATTTGAGTTAGGAAAAACAGGTACAGGTGAAAGAAAGCGCCCTGCAGCAAAGGCAGGATGATAAAACAAAGTGCGGAAAAATCACCACCTCTTGCATTTGGAGCATATCCGCCTCCATGGCCTTGAGTTTCTTCTCATTCTCCTTGCTCTGAGCAAGAATCTCCTCTCTGGATATACGAGCATCATCCAGCTCCCTGACAAGGTCCTTCATTTGGGCCTGAGGAACAAACAGAATAGAAAAAAAAAGACTCAGAGAGAAAGACGCAGAGAACAAACTACAGGGCTACTGCTTAAATGCTAGTTGAGCTGACGTGGAAAGAGCATTTTCATTATATGGACAATATTCCAACATCTGACTCACTTGGAGTTTCTTCAGCTGTTTTAGGGCTTCGTCACGGTTCTTGTTGGCCATGTCAATGCCGGCCTCCAGCTCCTTCAGATCAAGCTCCAGCTTCTTGCGGGATGCCACAGCTGCAGAGCGCTGCTTTCTCTCATCCTCCAGCTCCATTTCCATCTCGCGGACCTGTAGTACGAAGAGATAAATTCAGTCCAAGGAATTGTCGACAGATGCTTACATCCTCTAAGAAATGTCCATGTCCATGATTTTTAAAATATGACATCAGAATTTCAATCAGAGACATTTAACTCTACAATTAAATTAGTCAAATAGTAACTATAATCACAATTTAGTTTGCAGCACAAAGGGAACCAGCATCTAAGAGTTCTTCCGTGTACCTGCTTGACCAGGGCTCTCTTCTTTTCCTCGCCCATCTCGTCGCGTCCTGCCAGGTCTCTTTCATACTGGGCCTTCATGGCCTGCATGTTGACCTCCAGGCGTAGCTTGGCGTCCTCTGTGGCCTGCAGCTCATCCTCCAGCTCCTCCAGCTGAGTCTTCATCTCTTCCAGCTGCTGCTCCATGGCACGTTTGGCCTTCTCCAACTCATGCACCTGTGGAACAGTAATCGGGAGACAGAGTTGTATTGAGAGAGACGACACACTTTAGGGGTTAAGAAACACAGCTCTGGATATGAACTCGGTTTACTTACATTCTTTCCAGCATCATCCTTTGATGACATCAGGTCTTCCATTTCAGCACGTAGCAGTTTGTTACTGCGGTCCAGTTCGTCCTTCATGTCCATCAGAGATTCCAGCTCACGAGTTAAAGATAGGGCCCGAGTTTCCTTCTCACGGGCCTCTTGTTCAGCTCGATCACGCTCCTCTGCATAGCGGGCAGAGATGTTCTTCTCCTCCGCCAGCATCTGGAGAACAGCAGGATGGTTGGGTTTAGCTATATGGTTGGTCATGTGACCAACAGGCCTCATTATCATTCACAAGTCTGAATTCAAATGTCTACTCACCTGGTCAAACTTCTTCTGCTTCTTCTCCAGGTTGGAGACGATCTGTCGGAGGTGGTCCTGGTCTACCAGCAGGTCATCCAACTCTTGCTGGATACGAGTCTTAGTTTTGTCCAACTTCTCATAGGCGGCACATTTTTCCTCCAGCCGCTGGCTAGTTGAATCCAAGTCCCTTTGAACCCTCTTCCTTCCCTCCTCTGAACTCTCCAGACATCCAGCATCCTGCTCCAGCTTCTTCCTCAGGTCCATAAGCTACCAAAGTGAATCAAAGTTTAGTCATACAGTAGTAACAGCTGTTTGTTTCTTTCGTTTGAACCTCCTGAAACGTTTTCTTTTATGCTAAGCTTTTGTTCTGAACGTCTAAATTAGCAGCAGCCAATATAAGCAGTTTCATACCTGAGCCTGCGCTGCCATAAGCTGCTTCTCTACATTCTTTTTGGCTTCTTCTTCTTCCTCCAGCTGTTCTTTCAGGTTGTTCTGTTCATCCTCCAGCTGGCGCAGACGCGTGCCCATCGACAGCTTCTGGCGTGTCTCTTCCTGGAGGACTTCCTATTTTCAACATTGACAGAAAACAAAGGTGAATTCCAAACAGAAGACCATTTGATGTTTGAAGGTGGCTGATCATGTTAATATGAACAAGTTTTCCCTCAGACACAAAATAGATCGGCGGATGAAAGAGAAACCGCAGTCCGGTCTGTAGATGGAGTGATAATTCAGTGCGGACAGTATTTGGCTATAGCCAACAAAACCATGTCACAACTAGTATGAGATATTTTTCCAGACGTGGTTTGAATCCCTCTGTGCTGCCTGTTCAACCACATTTGACCATATAAGACCATATCAAATACTTCAGCATTACTCATGGGCCATAAATTATGCGATTCAAGGGCACTTAGATCAGATCATGACACCCTAAATCAAAAAGAAAAATGGCTACAATACAGATGCAAAAGAAAGTTACAGCTTGACCGAAATGTTGACACTCAAATGAAGCAGGGAAAATGAGTGCGGGCGGTTTATCTTGTTGTGGGACACGTTCATGCAAGAGGGTAAAACCACCATGTACCTGAACATCCTGCAGCTGGGACTCCAGAGAAGAGTGGTCTTTGGTTGCCTTAATGGACTTGCCCTCCACCTCAGTTAGCAGAGAAGTGACATTATCCAGTTCAGCCTGTGGATGAAAGCACAAACCCATGAACTGACTGAATAGGGAACACATCAGCTACTTAGCTTTAGTATTATCAACATTAGCACAAATCAATGGTCACAAAAGTTGTACCTGCATCTTTCCAAGTTTCTCAGCAAGCTCCACCCTCTGGCGCTCACTCTCTGAGTGTTTGAGCTGCAGCTCCTGAACCTGGGATTCAGCCTTCTTTCTCCGATGTTCTGACTCTCCTTTACCCTGCATCAGGGACTGCAGCTCAATGGCGAGCTCATTTCTCTCAGACTCCAGAGCCTGTTTGGCCTTCTCCATTGACACTTTGTTCTGCAGGAAAGGAAAAGCGTTAATGTTTCTACAGTCAAATGTATATAGTTGATAGAAGGCTTTGAGAACAGTCAGGTTACCCTTTTCGCCTGCTCCAGTTGCTCGTTCAGCTCATCGAAGGCTTGACCATGTTTCTGTCTCATCTCACCCAGCTGCTGTTCGTGGACTTTTGCTTCTTCATCCAGAGTCTTCTTAAGATGGGCCACCTCTGTCTCCCGTTTGGTCCTAAGCAAAGAGAACACAGGTGTATCTCTGATTATATTGAGAAAATAACTCAGACAAAAAAAATTGTTATTTTCGTCACATAATATGATGATAAATGGAATGAGTTCTTCCTGCAATATTATGTCTACCTGAGTTCTTGCTGAGCAGCTGTGGAATCCAGAGTGTCCTCGAGCTCAGTCTTGAGGGCCTCCAGCTCTTCTCCCAGGTCCCTGCGGTGCTTCTCTGCTTTGGTCCGAGCTTGCCTCTCAAGCTCCAAATCCTCCTGCAGTTCGGAGAGCTGAGCTTCCATCTCACGGATCTTCTTCTGGGCCAGGTTTTTCTGCGCTGCCTCTTCCTCAATCCTTATGGGAGCAGTGGAACAGCACATGAGTTCATAATATTACAACAACAACAACAACAACATAGTTCATGTTTTGGGATTCAAAATGACCAACTATTGACTGATAGTCAAAACAGAACAACAATGAAAATAACCATCCACAGACCTGGCCAGTGCTGCCTGGAGCTCTTCCTCCTTCTTGGCTAGTTGGGCACGGAGCTCAGCAATCTGAGCCCGCAGCTCCGCGATTTGGTCGTGTATATCAGTGAAGTCCCCCTCAAGTTTGCGGCGGTTCTTTTCCAGCTCCTGCCGCTGCTTCTCTTCCCTGCGCAGCCGGTCTGCCAGAATAAAAAACAAGAGTTTATAGGGGAAAAAAGAAAAATCTGAATGTTCAGAAAAGGAGGTCTAATAGGTGGGTTCTGTATGCACCCTATGGTGCACTCCCGCCATACCCTCTAGGTCTGTGATCATGGCCTCGTGCTTGGTCTTTAGTTTCTGCAGACTTTTGGATTTCTCCTCCTCCTCAGCTAGATTGGTGGTGAATTCAGAGATCCTCTCCTCAAGCAGCTTCTTCTCCTGTATTCAAAAAAAAAAAGGGGGGGGATATAAGTAATATAAGCATTAATGCGCACGCGCTCATTAAGCACAGGGTCAGATATGTTTTATGCTTAACAGCCTAATATCTGGTAGATGATATTTTATTATTTCTTATCTGGGAGACTTGTTTTTAAATAAGCCAATTTTTAAAAAAAAAGCTAATATGTACATCTTTTTGTGTTGAGTTATCAAGCATATATGTTAACAGACTATGGTGGTGATTAAGACTAGTGGCCAGAACTGATTGTAAGCAAATCATTTTTTGTATTGTGATGAGTGTAGAAACATTTGACTAACCCAAACTGATTTCATTTTTTAATCATAATTCTAAGACTGGAATCCACTGTGCTTTGCTATGTAATTATGAAAAACGGATGAAAGAAGTGAAAGGACGACAAGTCATTTCACCACAGTAAACAAAAATCCACATTTTCTTGTTTTAAACAGCTTCCCTGCCCTTTAAAATACATTTCTGAGTTTACAGGGCGCCACTGAGTGCACCATAAAGTCTTGTGTTTTTTTTCTGAACAAAAGTGATTTAGATATCAGAGTTTACGAGGTGCATTGAAAACGCCATGAAGTCACTCCTATACAGTCTTAAATGGCAGTGTAGATATGAGATATGATGCAACCCTTCGGTGTAAAACAGTTTTAGTACTGCAGTATGAACACAAATCCTGATCCAGGCGCCTGCTCCCATAAGCTCCAAAAATAAAGCAAATCTAGAAGCCTGTAGATGGTCTGTGGCTTGAGATCCTTTGTATTATCCAACTGTCTGGATCGATCCAGCAGTTTTGTTTAGATTGGATCAGGAGAGATATTAAATTACTATTTTGTTTCAAACATTTACAAGCCACGAGGCAGATTGTCCTCTGATAGCTAAAAACCCAATGGAAAGTCCGCCTGCATTTTCCAGTAAACTGAAAACATGTTTTTTTCATTCCAACCTTGTTTAGTTTGTTGTTCTGATCATCTAAAACCATGACATCCTCCTCAATCTTCTTCATCTTGGCCTCTGCCGTGACTTTCTCCAGCTGTAGCTTCTGTCTGGCTGCTTCCTCCTCATCTAGCTGCTGCTCCAAGTCCTATTTCCAGATGAATAACAGAGGGTTTGGTCCAACAATCCAGTCACAGAGTACCTTCTGAAATGTCAATTAAGGTGTTTAGAGTGAGCGAACTACTTACAGCAATGTTTTGCTGCATCTTCTTTTTCTCTAATGTCAGCTGAGAGGCACGTTCTTCCTCTTCCTCCACACGGGCCTCCAGGTCATGGAGGATCTCCTCCAGTTCCTGCTTCCTGGCAGCCAGACGAGCTCTCATCTCTTCAGCCTCAGCGCACAGTTCTGTTTCAGCCTGAAGCTGTTCCTGCAGGGCCATCTTCTCAGCATTCAGCTGCAGGCAGAGCACAAGTACAACTTTAACGTAATGTATATTTCTTTTAAATCAAAATAAACGGCATTGTGAAGCCAAGCAAATAATCCTCATCGATCCAACGTCAGTATTCAATGGTGTGGCGTTTATTTTGAACTCTATACGCCTTCCTACTGTGAGGAAAAAAAACGAAACACAAATTCAGTTTCCTAAAGTTTACCTGGTGTTGTTTTTCCTCCATCTCCTGGAGCTGCTGTTGAGCATACACATTTTTCTCCTTCACTTTACACAACTCTTCATCCTTGGCCTGCATCTCCTCTTCCTGTCTGCTCACTTGCAGCAGGGGCTTCACCTAAAGACAAAACAGAAGTGTTTAAGAAAAACAACAACAACAACAACAACAGGTGTTTGAGCAAAGACAGGCTAAAGGTACAATATCCAAGATGTTGGCGAGATCTGGGAAGAGGTACACAGGACTTCACCTTGGTGAAAAGCCTCCACCACTGCCAGTTTCTGAGTTTGAGGTAGGCAGCGCAGTTCCTCTGGATCACCTTCATCGCAGTCAACTGCTGCTGTCGCTTGGCAAAAGCCCTGCAGAGTAATATCACAAAGATTCATGCAGACTTGACAAAAAATAGTTTTAAAGAAAATATTAATATTATATCAAAACCTTATTTCCTTTCGATATTTTTTCAGTGGATCACAGGGATAATGTCACAAAACTGGGTCACAAAATGTAAAATGTTTTTGAAAAAGTGTAGAAAAGTATTTCATCAAGAGCATCTGAAGTTGTTACTTTGTGTCTTCTTACCTGCGGGCTACATAGCCTCTGCACCATGCCTGGAAACTGATGATGATGTCCGTGATCTTCATGTCCCTCTCTTCCTCCAGGTGAGCAAGGACTCCAGCTCGGAAGAAGACTTTGCTTTGGCCAATCCGGTACAAGTTTGGATCGAGCTCGAGGCTTTTGATCTGACAGGGCAGGGAGCAGTCATCAATTCCACTGCTTTTCTGGGACTACATATTTTGGTGAATTAGTGTAGATCTTACCATGAGCACACAAGCCTGCTTCCCATCCATGAAGCCCTTGGGGATGGCATTGGGAGTGAGGATTTCATACCTATCAGAGAAGCAGATGATGGTATTTTGCATGTTCTCACACACATCAGCCAGACGAGAAGCACCGAGTTTATCCTTATTACCTCTGTCGGAATTCCTGGAAGACGATGCGGTTGGGAAAGCCTTGTCTGCAGATACGGATCCCCTCCAGAACACCATTGCATCTAAGCTGGTCCAGAACCAGGTGGGGATCCAATTTACCCGCCTGAAGGAGGTGAAATGACACAGGAGCATACAATATTTTAGTGAGTGTGTGTGTGAGTGAGTGTGAGAGTGAGAGTGAAAGAGAGTGAGAGTGAGAAAAAAAAAGAGAAACATTCAGACAGACAGACTCAAAAAACATAAAGGCAACAGGTACACTTGGTGGTTTTGATTCCAGTATTTCTCACACACCTTTTTCTCATGGTTGGGGATGATGCAGCGCACAAAGTTGGGGTTTGTGTTCCTCAAAGTGGCCATGAGCTTAGACAGCTGTTCCTTGTACAGCTGGCCCACTGTGCGGAACATGCCCTTGCGAGTTTTAAATGCACCGGGCATCTCGGACATGCCAGACACTTTATCCAGACCCACAATGCGGTCAACTGAAAGAGGGAACAAGAAACAGAGAGAAGGTGACATTTATAAAAATCAGAGGGTTAAATTAAAGTGAATATTTAACCACCAGGTAAATTCAAACCAAATACACGACTAGGTTCTCTCCAATTTCTCTCAGTAAATAAACACCAGGAGAGAGATGGAGGTTGTGATTTCCAGAAAAACAGAACAAGTGAAACACCACACCAAGTGAATGCAGAGGGACACAAATGAGGAGGAGTCACAAGAAGCAAGTGAAGCGTGGAGATTTCAGTCACACCATAATGAGAAAAATAATCAGTGCAGTGGGTGAATGTCAACGGTAGACACTGATGGTCTGTCATTTTGGGTGAAAACTATGTGTGGTGGTTTACATATGTCTGTGTGTCAAAAAGGTGACAAACTTCGCGGGTTGCAGTGGGCATGTATCTTTGTGATGACCCAAAAACAAACCAAACCCATGCAGTATATACCCATTGCTGCAGTACCCATGATCACCACCAGGAGTCCCAAACAACACTATTACACAGAGGGAGAGAGGAAGAATTCAATAATAGGACAAGTGGTAAGGTGACCAATAGACACCGTTACTGTGCACGCGCGCACACACACACACACACACACACAGACACAGACACGCAGCTCACAAATTTAAATGAAATCTTTTGAGCAGCAGCTACCATTGGAGTTACAGGTTTGATCATTGAGGAGAAAATGGAAGGAGACAACTTATAGTATTTTATGGTGAAAATAAGCATGTTAAAATGTGTGACAGGAGTGGGAATAAAAGGGGAAGACTAAATAAATGAAAAGGAAACCATGTCACCTGAGTCTGAGTGTAGAATAGGAAAACGTTGATAAAAATAGGCTCTCTGACAATTCTGTACCTCTGAGACCCAGAAGGCGAAAGACAAAAATGGGGCCATACAGAGGAAGAAATGGATGGGATTTTGAAATAAAGAAAAGGTAAAAACAAAGGTCCACAACCAGACAATAAAGAGAAAGAAAACTCTGTGAAATATAAAAATGGGAACAGAAAGCCAACATGATACAACGATCAAATCTAGCACTGCCCTCTGTGCTTCTGGATTACCACAACAAACTTATTTGGCTAAACTCACCGTCCTTCCAGAGCTCAGACACAAACTTATCAGTAGACTGGTTGAGCAGCGAGGCAACATTGTCATTCAAAGGGTCCATGTTCTTCATCAGCCACTCATCTGCTTTGTAGTCCACCTGAGGGGCAACAAGATTCAGAAATTGTTGTCAGAAGTGGCTCACTGACGCTCTCAAATCTGATGAGAACCTGTTTAAAAATGAGTCGTCAAATGCAACGCAAGTCCAAAAATATGTGAAAAAAACTCTACATGTTTACCTTGCCAGCATAATGGATAATGCAGAAATCAGCTTCATCCTTCAGTTTCTTGGGCTTGAAGAACTTGGGATGTGTGCCCTGCTCCTGAAGCACCTTCTCCACAAAGCTCTTGTCTGTGGCTTTGGGGAACCAGCACTCTTCATCCAGTAGAGCAAGAATACCAGGGGGGCTGGCCTGGAAACAGAGGGGAGAGTTCATGAAGTGAAACAGAAACACCCAATACTGAACCCAACTAAGTACAGTAAGCCATTTTTACTAAACTCACAGGTTTCTCAATGAGGTCAATGCAGGGCTGCAGGTCGAGGCCAAAGTCTATGAAGCTCCACTCAATGCCTTCCCTCTGGTACTCCTCCTGCTCCAGGATGAACATGGTGTGGTTGAAGAGCTGCTGCAGCTTCTCGTTGGTGTAATTGATGCAAAGCTGCTCGAAGGAGTTCAGCTGGAGGAACAAGACAAGGTGAGGAGCCACAATATGCAGGCATTTATACAATACAGTGCCTGTGTGCAGGGTTCTATCGGAGGCATACATGCCTTAACAGTCTACCTCAAAGATCTCAAAGCCAGCGATATCGAGGATGCCAATGAAGGAGGCTCCCTGTCTCTTGGTCTTGTCCAGGGCTTTGTTGATCCTCATGACCAGCCAGCGGAACATTCTCTCATATGTGGCCTTGGCCAGAGCCTCCACAGCAAACTCTGCTTGCTCCTGGGTCTGGGCCTTCTGAACGTAGTCTCTGCCCACCTTGATCCTGGGTGACAGGATGGCCCTAGTGAAGTCCGTGACATTCATCCCCATCAGGTGGCACACCTTCTGAGCAGCTGTTGAGGAGAAAACATGAGGAGGTAAAGTGGCATCCAGTCAACGCCAAGTATTTCAGTTCTAACAGAGCACCGCGGTTTGATCCAACTTACCCGTGTTGTCTGGCATGGAGGCCTGGTCTGTGTGGCGCTCCTTCTTGAAGTTCATGTTCCCAAGCTGCAGCACAGAGGCCACCACCTTCAGCATGCCTGAGCACATACAGAACAAATGTGGTTACAGTTTTATATTGCACTGACAACATGCTGGAAAAAGCTAGCAAAGAGCCTAACACAAGAAGAATAATCTGCCTGTTCTTACCAATCTGCTCATCCTCCGGGATGCCCATGATCTTCATGGCGTCCATGGTCTCTGTAAACAGGTCTTTGTCCTGCTGTCCAGGGATTGTAACATTACCATTGGAAAGGAAGCGGTAGTTGTTGTAATTTTCAAGGAGGAGGTCACCTGAAAGAACAATGACAAGAGTGAGAGTAACGGTAAAAGGGAAATTACAACTCCTCTAAAATACTGAAACTACAGGGAGTTATGCAAATCATTATCAAACCTGTCTCAATCTGTCTTCAAAGGGTTACAGAGTTCTGCAATGTGATGCTTACCACGCAATTTATCTCCAGCTCCTGTGAGCAGGTAGTAGAAGATATGAAAGGTTCTTTCCTCTTTAGCCTGACGAATGGCACGAGATTTCTCCAACAAGTCTGAAAGTCAGTCTGTTAAGGACAGTTTTCACAACACTCGGAACAAACTCCCAGATCTAAGTTTTTCCATCATACTGTCAAGTTCCTGCAGTCACCTTACATGTCTGACAGCTAAATGTTGAATTAAAAATGAAATAATGACCGCACATTTTCAAGGATACAAGTTTCAATATTTGCACCAACGATGTAACCATTGACATCAAAGTTGATCCTGATGAATTTGCCCTTGAAGGTGGAAAAAAAAAAAAGAAGTTTGAATATGTTGAAACATTAAATAGGAAAACAGAAGTTAATCTCAGGTCTGAGACAGAAGATGTAACTCACAAATCGAGAGGAGTTGTCATTTTTGACTGTCTTGGCATTTCCAAAGGCCTCCAGGATGGGGTTAGCCTGCAGCAGCTGCTTCTCCAGTTCACCCTGGTGGACAAGAAGAGAACAGCAAAGATAATTTTAAAAGAACATTTTTCCCCATTTTGCTTCCATGAGAAGAACGCCGCTGAATTACAAAATAAAACTCAATGATATTTCTTGCTGTGGATTCAATGTGTTTTGCTACTGAAAGAGGTAATTCAATGGTAGTATTGTGGGAATCTTATCATGATCCAATTTTAATTTACCAAAATGGTACCTATTTGATATAAATGTTAAATTGTATTTGATGATTGACACAAAATACTTACATGAGGAGAAGGGACAATATGGTTTCCACATTTTTTAAAGAGAAAAATGTAGGGATACCACCCACACACACACACACACACACACACACCAGGAATACACACAAACAAACATTGCACCCAAGCGTTTTCCCCACACAAACCTTAATGTTAGTGCCAAAACCTGTAAACACCCAGAGACCCTGTGACTCTCAGTAACCCATCACCCATTACAGAGAGCGGAATACTTCAGAAACGAAGCACAAGACAAACTGCACTTTTTCCAACTTCACCGCTTCATGCTACACTGGCTCATGTAGAAATCTCTGCTCTTGTACAGTTTACATGGTTAAAATGTGAATCTTCACACACACTGGCAAAAGCCTGAACAGGTAGTTGTTTTTTTTAACCACAAATTATATAGTATTCGTACTTTTTATCTACACTTACACACAGATACTCAATGTAGCTTTTGTATAATCCAAATGTTGCATTTGTATTGACTCACAGATGAAGTCCTTATTACACGTTGAGTTTTCAGAAGATTTCCCAACAGTGGCCTTCTATTGTATGGTAACATATGAATAGAAACATGTTGGTCAGACACCATCTAGGGTGGAAATTGTAACTGACTGACTGGATTACTGAGTTCACACAGCATATATACTTGGAATCAGAGTCCCTTCACCCCTCCATGTGATCTAAACCTTAGATTTGTATTCGTCTGTTTGTCCCTAAAATACAGTTAAAGATACTGAACAGAAATTGGCAGTATTTTATGAGCATACGGCGCTCAAGGCAAATTTTCTGGTCAAACAAGATAAAATGACACATTTTGTACATCAAGAGCACACACATTAGCCACAGAAATCATGAAAAATTCAGCCAGGCACACATATATACAGCTATCAGCTCTAGATGTTCACGCCAAAAAAAATTGCTGGGTTTTTCTCAGCAAGGAACCCTCCCTCGTATCCTACTATTGTCTGGCTGAATTTTTCACAGGAACACATACAGCTGCTGCTGGTCTGCAAACAAACTTCCTCCTGACCTCCTATTGGTTCCCAAGACAAGTCACCTTTCCCCCGAAATACAACATTATTCCCACAACTGTGCGCTCCAGCGAGGGGAAGGCAAAGGATGAGGGGTGAGGAGGAGGAGGTGGAGAGAAGGGAAGGTGGTGACAGAAGCAGGTGGGGAGGAAGAGTGAACGGAGGGAGAGAGTTAACTCACATGTGACAGGACCGAGCTGTTCTGTTGATGGGAAGAGAGAAATACAACAACCTCAAAAAGGGATGATAGATAACTGATGTGGTTTTCCTTGAACCCCACTGAGTCCTCAGCAGCATCTATCATACGCCTGGAAGGCCAGATAACAGTAGTGCAGGTTTTCTACTTGAGCCTGGTGACATTCTTGACTTAAATGGAAGAATTCACTTTTAATTCTTATGAGGAGATGCAGTTAATTCACACTGCAGAGATGAAGTAATTCCTCTGGTTTCTGTAAAATGTCAGAACTCCAGGAGCTTTCAAGCCTGCTTTTTAATCTGCACTTCTGTTTTTCTGTACCTCCGGGGACCTATTATCTCGATTGCCACCCAATTCCTTTGGTAGCAGTTGTTTTCTCTGCTGTAGACAGTGTATGGGGCAACTGCCAGACTATTTCAACACAAAAATATAGTGATGGATTAACAGTTATGTAATGGTGCCAGTGCACTGGTATACACATCACAGTCACAATGTCAAAGTGGTGGGTGAAGAGTGAAGAGAAGAAAAGGAAGTGCTTTTCCTGCAAGATAAAGGCACTGGTGGCATTTGGGATTGCCCCTCTTGAAAAGTACTTAAAAAAATAAAACAGCAGGGAGTGAAGAGGAAGATGGTGGAATAACATTAAACATAAGAAGCATGAAAGAGTACTGGTGTATGAGTGAGAGGACTTACCTGATCTTTCTTGGTCTTGTGAGAAGAGGCCACGTGAGCCAGATACTGGATGACCTTCTTGGTGTTTTCAGTCTTACCAGCACCAGACTCTCCTCTGTTTGAGGAAAAGTCAAAAAAGTTATATAAGAACAGCGAGAAAGAGAAGAGAATAGTCTGAAACACATGTGGAATGTTAAAGTGGAATAAAAAAAAGTGTGTGCGTGAGGCCTGTGTGTATACTGTTAACTCACGTGCAAAGAATGGACTGGTCTTCACGATCTGCAGAGAAGATGTACAACTACTGATTATCCAGTCATGGCACAACATCATTCTAAGTATGTTATCAACAAATTGCATTGACTTTTCATGTACAACAGGAAGTAGACTGGCCACAGACAGGATATTGACATCCTGCATCTTTTGACTACAAAGAGCTGCAGAGGGGGTTCTAGCTAAACTGCTGATTACTCATTCCCTCTCACAGTGAGACCAAAAGCACCACTGATAAGGAGAAGGTTTTGGGTGGCAAAGCTCAGAATATCAGGAAAAAGTCCACAAAAAAGGGGGCCATGATGGCAAACGAAGACAAAACATACAGGAGAGATACATTAAAACCTACTACAAAAAATAGTCTTGCAGGAAATCCGGTGCATGTCATGTTACTATGGATTTTGGTGAATCGGTGACTAAACACTGCATACTGAAGTGAAACAAGACTCAAAAAGATAGATGATATATGACAAACAGGAAACAGACATTAGCAAAGGAAGGTGAGCACCTGACACTGTATTTGGTTTGCAAGATCTCTGTATCTATAGCCTTTAGGAAAAAAATGCAGTGTCAAATGTTAGTTCAGCTAAATAAATATATAGAGCAGATCATTTCCATCACTTGTACATCCTTCAATGACTGATAAATGAGCTGCAGAGGGAAGAAACCTCCACACAAGTATAAAAGGTATACAAAAATACCCTTAAATACTTGTCTGACTTTGTGCAACATCTGCTACTCTTCCTCATTTCCAGTTCCAGGTGACATTTATATACAAGTATGTCATTTCTCATGTTTAAAAAGGTGCACACCAGTTGTCTTCTCTAGAAAGTTAATTCTCATTCTTCTGTAGGTTTCAAGTTTAAAGACCATTCTTGAGCTCACTGAATTTAAGAGATAAAATAAGATCATCCTTTATTTTTTTCCAAAATACACAATCTCTGGACCAAGATCGGTCTCCAAAATGCTTGTGATCCCGAAAATCCTACAAGTAGGACCCCTTCTTAAAAATCAGTTCCTCAATGAGCTCAGAACAAATGCAGACTTTGACCGATGACAATGTTCCATTGTCAAACTCTGCACACAGATAATTCTATACAGTGAAGCTCAAACATTCAACTGTGGGAACAAGAAGAAAAACACTTTTTTGACTGGAGGGGAACTTTAAATATAACCTTTCTGAGATACATTGAGAGCAAACAGACAGAATGTATTACAGTAAGAAGGAGCCAAACCTAGTCTCCTTGAAGCCTGTGTGTGAGACCAGTACCAATTGACATATTAGAAGCTCAGGGAAGTTTAGCGACTTACCCTGCATCATGCTTCTATAGGATGTGTCAGTAATGGCGTAGATGTGGGGGGGCATTTCATGCCTCTTCTTGCCCTTGTACATATCAACAATCTCCTCGGAGTAGATTGGCAGGTTCTTGTAGGGGTTTATGACGACACAGAAGAGACCGGAGTATGTCTGAAGAACAAAGAGGGGTAAAATAAACTACATAAACACTGACTAAGAAGAAGGAATTGAAGTTGAAGCTGTTTGTGTTAGCTGGAATGGATAAGATGATGAGGCCAAATACTTGAGTGGACATGTGAAAATACTATAAAAGGAAAGTTAAAGTCTATGTGCAAAGGAGAGGGGAGATTGTGGATTTAATTCATTTCATGGTACTGTACAAGTTTCCCCATTTACCGAGACGCCCACCCCCTTCACCAGTATGTTGAAGTTTCTCATGAACCCTGATTTGGTCCTCCCTTCATTATGTAATCTCAACCCCACCCTGCTGCAACTTCCAACTGAAGAGTGTGTGAGGCCTGGTAAAACTACTAAACTTGACAGGTTAATTGAGTCGTAACATCAGAGTACACGGCAGAAGGATTATTTTTGTTTCAAGACCTTCATTCTAATCCATAAACTCTACTAAATCTTACTTCCATACCCTGTGAGAGACTGTATTCTTGACTCATTTCCCATCATATCATAGCTTCTGATGTTTGTTTGCCCCCCCTTGTTGGATTCCTGTGCTGCCCTCCCAAGATATCTGTACCAGGCTTCTCTCCTTCTGTTGTATAGCTGCTCTCCCCTGAGAGCTGGTCAAGAGCCTGGAGGCACTCAAACCAACCATGGCCTGAAACTCCAGAGGGAGTGAGGGAGGGAATAACAGGCTGTGCTGATATGACCCGGTCACACCACAGAGTCAACGCGACCAAATCATTCACAGCCCTGGACATGGGGATAAATAGCATCAATTATGGAGGCAGTAATAGCAGTTACAAAACCATGTGGATTATATCTCCACATGGACCGGACAGTATTGTTCCCTGCAGCTTCCTGTACACCAGATAAGAGAGAGCAAACAACACAGTCCTATGGGGAATAGTAAGACACAAGATGGTGAGGAACTAGAGAGCTTACATACCATGTATGTTAATAGACTGCAACCTTTCTGGTCAGTGCTGATTTACATTCTACAAGGAGGCCAGTCCGACAATTTGGAGGGAAATGTTGCGCACGTACAAAATGACCAACAAATTACTTTGCAGCACAATTCCAGGACACATTTACATACACATCCAGCCATTTTTAATTCCAAGACCACAAAGAATTGTGTTGGGAAATTTATTTGTTCAATGCTTTTTGTGTACGAGAGGCTCCATACTCACATATATGAGACCAGAGTAGTATCTCTCCTTCAGGTTGTGGAGCACAGACGCCTCGTTCAGGCAGGTGAGCTCGGCCATGTCCTCCACCTTGCTAAACTTGGGAGGGTTCATCTTCTGAATATCATCCTTGTTCACCCTGACCTTCTTTCCAGAATCCGCCAGCTCGACCACACACTCGTCACCGCGCTCCTCCTTCACAGAGCCGGCCTCAAAGCCAAGGCGCTCCGAGGGAACCCATACCAGCTTCTTGGAGGCCCAGTCAGCCTGTGCCAGTGGGTTGTTGACCAGATTGCGGTCCACGTACAAGAACTTGTCTGCATCCGACATGGTAGCTGTTCAGAGAGAGGAAGAACGAATGTTTGAGGTTAGAGTTGCAACATTATGAATAACACTAATGGAGGTGTTGACTAGAGGTGGGTTAAAATGTCTATATACCGATATTTTATCAATATACATTTGTAGGAAAGATGATCGATACATGAATCCCAGTTTCGATCTTTTAAAATGCATTACATTTTACCCGTTTATTTTTTTGTTTTTGTTTGCCCCTTTAGTCTTGCGTGATTTAGTGCTTAGTGCAACGTTATTGCAGTCAGATTATCAGATCTCGCGAGATCCAGGCCATGTGCCTCCGATCAGAGAACAAGACTGCGGAGGCGCAACTTTAATCTCCAGCAAATTTAAGAGCCGATGTCTGGCAGCACTTCGGCTTTAAGAAGCAAGAAAACTGCGCCCAACTTGACAAAAATAATGCTGTGCGCAAAATGTGCAAAGTAGAACTAATCTCTGGAGCCATTTGACTCGGCATCACCCAGAGTACACTCAGCAACCAGGAAACTACAAGGCACTGCAAGCATTTGGGATGAAGTTTCCATCCACGTCTCCATGTGCAGAGAACATCACTTCGGCTCTGGCAATTTTGATCTGCAAGGACCTCAGACCATCCTGTGTAGTAGAAAAAATAGGCTTCAGACCCCTCGTCCAGACACTGGAACCACGGTATGTGCTACTGACACGGAAACAACTGACTCAAGTCACAATCTCAAAGATGTACAGAGAAGTTAAAATCAACGTCGCAACTGCAATGAAATCAGCAGAGAGAGTTGCCATCACTTGCAACAGCTGGACAAGCAGAGCTACGATTCCTACTTGACCATCACCTCTCAGTACACTGACAGTCACTGGTCCCTCATGTCCCACGTTTTACAAACGCGGGCGATTGAAGCTCGCCACACCGCGAGTCATCTTGCTGAGCTGCTGACGGTTTGTGGAAGTCTAAGTTGCTCTTTTGTTTTGAATGACAGTCGGTCGTATATTTACATAAAAAGTGCATGACGTTGTATAACTATTGTTTAATGGTCAGTTCTCAATGCAAATATTAATGTTTAATTATGCAGCAGGTTAGAGGGTTACTTTTACAATTGAATTTACAGCATTAGTCCTTTGAGAATCTCTTCCAGTACCGAAGCAAAATTGGTACTGTAACTAAATTATCGTATCGAATCGTATCAGAAATTGTATCGACTTGGGACCTAATGTATCGAGATCGTATCGTATCGGGAGGTCAGTGGTGATACCCAGCTCTAGTTTTGACTGAGTCTAATCTGGCCCATATTAAAAGGTCTGTTATCCATCACCCCATATAAGTGTTATTCTACAGGCCTGCAATAATCTAGTTGAAGAATAAGCAGAGTGTTTGTGTCAAAAAGGTTTCTTTTACCACACCATGGCTATTCTTCCTTCTTCACATTCAACACAGGAATGCAAAGGTCACCACTGATGGGATGTACAAGCGTAAATGTCGGCTCAGGTTAGGTCAGGTCGACATACAACATGCAGCCATGTCAGATTGCGTGTCACCCCTCGGCTAACTGCTGTGAATACGTGATCAAATTCCTTCAGCTGGACTGTCTGAGTGCAAGAGATGAGACATTTGCCCCAGATCAGAGACACAAGTGTTGCTCTTGCAGCAGAGGCACCTCCAGCTCGGCTGGGTACTGCTACACATGCTGTGTTTGCTAGTGGGAGGCCTATGATGTCCGACTCTGTTAATATCTGACTGGTTGGTCAGAAAGCAGAAGAGGAGTTGACTCTGGCTGATGTTTGAGAGATAATGTGTATCTCTGAATAAATCATGTTCTGCAGTCCCCTTTCTACATTCCAGAGATAAAATCAAAGATAGAAAGGTTTTACACATCGCTCCCAGGCTAACTGCTCGAACACCTCGCCATCTGTATAAAAATGCAGACAGAACGAGAGGATAGGGTCGCTGTCTGTGTCCATCTGGAACAGTTCACAGTATTGCTGCTGTGTTTACATGTCAAATCTGTTGCAGAATGCAGGAATGGCATACATATGCAAGCTTTTACCATTTTTACGACAGTATCGTGGGATCTCTAAACGTGGCTTCGGGGTCAATTTTACTAGACATCACACGTTTTTGTTACAGTTGATGGTATTCTAAAAATGACTTTAAAAAAGTGACTTTAGAACAAAAATGAGCAGATTAATGTTTGTGTGTCATTGGCCAACCATCTGGTTTGTGTCTACTCGGGATATTGAGTGTACAAAATGTGTCACTAAATATTTATTGTCATTCCAGTTATTCAATCTTGCAAGAACACTGACTCTCTCAAGGGCTGTAAACAAGTCGTGGCAATCTGGAGAAGTGCCAGTGGCAAAGCTACACCAATGTAGAGAGCAATGTTAATACAGTACTTAAGAAGCTCACTGTTTTAAAACTTTGAGGTCTGATCCGATTTGTTTATTCCCAATACCTCACAAAAAAAAGATGGAGAGGGAAGTCTATCTTAACTATATAAAACTTCCTGTAATATTTGCAGTTAAACAAAACATTTAATATAGTTACAACTCAGACTTTTCATATCAAACTATGAACTACAACATATTATACAAGTGTAAACCCATGCAAGCTGCTTTAATAGGCATTGAAACACTCATAAATACATGTTGACAGGGAGTGCTGTGGTTAAGCCCATGTAGAAAGTGACTAAACAAGTATTACCTGTATTGGAAGGAGGTGTGAGCACAGACCAAATCTAGAGTGGCTGCAAAGAGACTGAACATTAGGGTAATAACTTTGACTTTTTTTTTCTCAAACCTGATTTCCTGTGGCAGGAATGAATGAATATTTGCTTACAATTGCCCAAAATGACATTTATCCCATTAAAATCTAATAACGACAAGGAAACATTGACAGGTGGTCTCCGGTGTACTAACCCTTCAAACGGGAGTGTTTAAACATCTAAAAAGGTGAAATAAATGTTGGTAGTTATTTTTAGAGTAGATGAATATGAGTAGCATTGAATGCTTAATTCCAGAGAATCAGTATTTCCCCTTGCAAAATCAGGTTCGCATTCTCAGACTTATCACTTACCCTACTGGGCACCCAGTAGCTCATGTGCATGATTATTAGTTTTCAGAACTCTTTGCATAACCTTCTCAACTGTTCTGAAATCTTCCATTACCTCCTTGGCATGCTGGTATGATCTTGTACATTCTGTGTCCAGGTCATTCTGAAGTGTTCCTGAGTGACACAACAGAACAGGCCATTGCTTAGTATAGTACAACATGTCGTTCAAAAAGAGTTCTTCTACCACAGAGAAGAACAAGGAAACCTGGACAAAAAACTTGGTGCAGTTTCAAGCACCATCTAGACGAGCCAATGTGGCAGTCTATGATGCACCCCTGAGTGACCGGAGCCGCATGCCTCTGAAAAGCCATGTGATAGGACATTTCAAATCCCTTGAATCCATCGCCAAACAACGGAAAGAGAGGGTCGGTCTGATTGCTGTGGAGCTGAAGTCTTTATGGAGCATGACATTGAACTTTCTGCATTTATCGGATCAAGCCATTCATGCAAAATTAGAAAAGCTCCTACGAGACTGACTATTGCAGAAAGAAGCAAAATGTTGATTCACTGAATGAGCTGTTTGATGTGACCCAGGTGAAAGGCCAATGGCTGTGCAAAGAGGATGAGAATCTCTACAAACTTCAAATCCAAAGCAAAGGCCAGGTTGGTTATTCCACTGGCAAGCCTGCCGGTGCCAAGACCATCCACCCATCCAAGCGAAGGAAGACATTGCCAGGGAATAAGACCAATTCACCAAAAGCATCCACTTCAGCAGAAATAGTTTCTTCTGAAACTGGCACAGACTCATGCGATGCCAGTCAAGAGTCTGAAGACAGTTCTTGGGAAGATGAGGCTGGAGTATCAGCAAGTAAAAGGAAGCATAACCCCACCGGTGTTGCAAGGCGCCTTGTTACAAGCGCAAAGCTATCGACTCACGGAGCAGCAAGGGTGTGCCGTCAGCTTTCTGGTGAGGGCATCGAGATCCCAACCCCAAGTCAGCCAGGAATCCACAAGGCTATCTACAGGAGAGCTGCTGAAGTGAAGCAGCTCCTGGTTAGCACACTTCATCAGGAAAAGTGGAGCTTGCATTTCGATGGTAAAAAAATTGATGGCATTGAACATCAAGCAGTGGTCCTAAAAAATGAAGAAAAGGAAATCAAGCTGAGTGTGCTTCAGTTGAAGGATGGTACAGCCGCAACCATTGCAAAAGGGCTCCAGGGTGTCTTACAGGAGTTCAACTTATGGGAATCAGTTCTGATGATAATTGCTGACACGACAAGTGTAAACACCGGAAAGAAGTCAGGTGTAGTCGTTCGGCTGCAGCAGATGTTTGAAAAGAATGGGAGTCCCAGACCCAAGTTCATCAGCTGTCAGCACCATGTGCTCGATCGCATCCTATGTGTAGTCATGGGCCAAGAGCTCCATGGCACAACCAAATCTCCAAACATTGAGTACTTTTTTGTGAAGGACTTGATGAACAATTATGACCGACTGAAGGCAGTTTTCAGCAATGGAAGGGCTGAGATCAAGGAAACTGGTGGTTGGAGAGACGACATGAAATTTTTGTACCACCTCACGCGTGTCTTCCGTCACTTCACTGAGAAAGACGAGGTCCCCTTTGTGAACTTTCAGCAGATTCCTAACATCAGCAATGCACGCTGGAACTCTCGTGCCATTCTGGCCCTCCTTGCATTCATTCTGATGCCTGAAACTCGAATCAGGCTGCAGAAAATCTGTACATTTATTTCTTACCCATGGGCCGACCATTGGTTCAGCGACCAATTGTTCCGTGCTGAAGATTTTGGTGAACTGTCAGCTGCACTGGATGGATACCCAAAAGGTCTCAAATGCTTAGAAACCCACTGGACAAGAGATGAATCGCCCATTGATATTGCCAGAAGCAACCAATGCTGCGAGCGTGCAATCAAAGTTATGCAGGACCTGTATGAGTCATGCCGCAACAAGGACAACCTCCCCCTGAGATTCCTCCTGACCAATGACATCAATGTGACCTCCTTTTGAGTGTTTTCTGACACTTTGTACTGTTCTCCATAGGCCATGCATTATCATTATTAATTTTTTTTTTTTAATCAAACTGGCATGTGCTTTGTATGATTTCTAGAATTGGCAAAAAAGCTGGTGATTAAAGAATTTAAAAACATTTTGTGCGTGAGGTTTTTTCATCCAATAAATTTTAAAATGGGATTTAATTTAATCATTCATAAAAGTTCATCATCTTATGACACAGGGATATGAGGTTGCAAAAAAGTTATCACCCTACTGAACATATTGCAGATTCACTGACACTGGTGCTCCAGATTTTTATAGTCTCAATTATTTTCCCAACACAGCAGGAGAATGACACCGTTTCCCTTGCACCACAGGGTTCATTAGCTCGTCAACATTCCCTGATATCACTCACACACACACACACACGAGATCAGGTCAGGTCCAGTTCTTTGTATCCGAAATAATTTATTAGCCCGATTAATACATCCATGAGAGTAAGCTCACACTGCAATGTGGTCCAGAGGGACAGGATGCTGCTGCCAAATTCTCATGCTCAAGAATGCTTTTGTACAAAGGACAGTCATTTCTTAGAAACTGGATAAAAATAACACCAATAATGCAAGTCTTTAATTACTTCCACAAACACTTCATTCAACCAATTCTGTCAAATGATGTGTTTTTTTCCCCCCTTTTTTTAAAAAAATCAACTTTAATGCAGTTTCATAACCAGAACTTAACCTCTCTCCAAAATACATATTTTTGGAGGTACACAAAGTTTGCACTTTTACAGTAAATCATGTTGTACTTTGGACATACAAATTATGGCAAAACTTCCTCCACTTGGACAATGTTCCAGTCAACTTTAGACCAACAAAGCTATATTGAGTAAAGGTGACAGACCCTTGAGAATCTTCTGAAAGAAAAGCAGTCTTGCATCTGTTCCAGCACATTAACCCTGATCTCTGAGAAAGAAAGCAGAGGGGGAACCATTCTTCTCATGACCCCAGCATCCCTCCATCCTTGCTCAATACTGTCACAGGCTACAGCTGACATCCATCAGAGCTCACGCCTACAGACTCTTTTCAAGCCCGCTGACACTGTCCTGTAAATTTACACGGGGAAATCTTGTTGTGCTCTACATCTCAGCTGAATCCAGGCTCCCTTCTTCACCCCCCTACCCAATCCACACACCAGCCCCTCTTCTGTTTATCCAGTCTTTTCAGGGTCACATTCCTGCCATACTCACCCTTATCAGGGAGAGGCAGGCATTCCACAAATTTCTGTCCTTTATCCATTATGCCTCCCTTACATCTTTCTCAAAAAATCTCTTGCTCTCCTTTCCGTTTTTGCCTGCCTCTTATTCCCACAACATTATCAGGTCATATGTGTCTCTAGGGGCTTCTTCATAGCAGTATTAACTCACACTGGTAGCACACCCATTCTGTGGCTGCATGGATCGAACAAACCTGAGCTCTTTCAGTCTCTGTTAGGGAGTCCAGGCACAATCACTCACTTCAGTACATCTGAATCAATTGGCACTGTGCAGGATTTAATACGAGACATGGCTGATTAGAATCCCTGCTACATTGTTGTTTGGCAAAAACAAGAAGTGAAAGAGAACAGGCTGAACACACCCAAAGCTTTTGTGTTTACTTAGCTTGCTAGGTTTTAATGTCATTGTGAAATGCAGAAAGAAGTCAACCTCAGTCAAAGTTAGCTTAAAGAGAAAGCTACTTTCCCCTTCCCTGAACACCTGAATCTCTTAATAGGTAGAGATGGAATACTGAATACCAATCGTAATATTCCCACATCAGATGTCAAAATGTTAGCACGGATCCACATACCAATTCAGATTCCACTCCACAGCTTGCACTGTCGAGTAAACCTGCCATGAGATCATGAGACATGTCAATGATGCATACACTTCTAATAAACAGCATATTTAAATTGAATGCACTTTTAGTAAAAATAAATAAATAATTGTTTGATTTACTACAGCCTTATGACTTAGCCTTGAATATAATGCCAAGAACATAATTACAGTGATAATATTCAAGAAAAAGACCTCTAGTATCAGTAGGTCTTTAGCAGATCAAAAATGAAAAGGTGGATCAGAGCATTTCTAGAAATCTAGGTTTTTTTTGTGCCAACCAATTTAGGTGAGTGTTGGGGAGAAGAGATACAGAGTCCAGTGT
This sequence comes from Aulostomus chinensis, assembly GCF_037954235.1. NCBI lineage: Eukaryota > Metazoa > Chordata > Actinopteri > Syngnathiformes > Aulostomidae > Aulostomus > Aulostomus chinensis. Next base: position 23,792,550 of record NC_141337.1, read on the forward strand.
GTTGATGTCGGCTGCACATGCTTGACATAGAAAACTCAGTGACACACTTCAAACTACCTCTCCAGAGAGTGGCATGAAGACCAAAATAACACTAACACTAGTCTGATTCGACAAGAGATGTTCTATGTTGAAAGCGGGATTTAAAATTAAAAAAGAAAGAAAAAAAAAACACTCCCATCAGACCTGGACCTCACCTTACGGTGTGTCATAGTTAAAGCAAGGTGTGAACGTTGATTTGACAGAGTTTCAGCGGTGTGCTTTCACACTCATTACAGCCAACCTTGATGTGAGTTTGTGGCTCGGATTCCTGCCGACTCCCAGCCAGGCCCTCCTTAATCCTGCAAGTCGAGATTTCCTTGATTGCCTGTCACCTTGCAGCACCAGTCAGCTGTGAGAGCATTCACTATCTACTCTGTTGAGACCCCTTTATGAAGAGATTAGCTCGTCTTGTTATCCATAACAAGGATTACTCATTAACTGAATAGGGAGGAGGTAGGACACAGTCATCCAGGAAAGTAATCCTTGGCACAAGTCAACGTAATACATTTTTATGGAATCTGATATACCATTAAAGGATTATCTTCTTAAAAAAAAAATGCCTGAATCAAAACAGTTAGCAGTCTCCTGTCAAAGCAGCAGGCAACATTAAAAAGTAAGAGGAACCATGAAATGAATAACATGAGGAAGAGAGCGGGAGGCCAGTTTTAGAAACCCGCCTCATCACAGAGACCAGAGTGTGGTTATAAACAGAGGAAGTTATGCGGGACTCTGAGAACAAGTCAGAGGAGGAACGGGTTAGAGGAAAGGAAAGGGGACTCGCTAAAGAGCGTCATTTCAGGCTCCGTCTTCAGAAAGCAGGTCAACCTTGGTCTTTATAAAAGTGAGCCCATACATCCATCTCGCTCTCATTCCTTTCCACCTCAGTGACTCTCCCCAAGTTTCTGTAAAAACCAGGAGTTGTGACGTTTTCAACCACAGCATGCCTATGTACAGTCATAGAACTCCACTCCTGCTCCAGCTAAAAGGAGACCCATAAACCAGCTGTACCGGGTTGAATGCCCATTAACAGCAATATTCATAGAGCAACAACAACGTCAATGATGCTCTAATGGCATCATTGGCATCCAACAACATCTCAGCCAGCTGAGATGGAGCCAAATCTGCTCTCCCAGTTCCGTCCCCATCCCAGATATGTCCTTACAATGTCAATCCTGCCAACAAATTCTGCCGCGCTGTCCCTCCTGTGCTGAGGCTGAACTACTTTCATCCCCTTCACTTGACCGATCATCTACCGACAGCAAGTTCACCCATGCAAAAAGAGCTGGTGCCAGACAGGGACTCGAAAGGTACGAGTCAGTCAGAACTCATTACGAGCTCACGCATCAAATCCCTAACCCCTTCATCCCCTCTTCCCAGAAAATGGGAGGGGCTGTGTAAGAAGAAGAGAAGGGAAGAAAAAAGGAAATGACAAAACGAGAAAACTATTTTGCCATTTGTGGAATTTGTTGTGTGGAGGGTTTTTTTTGTGTTTTTTTTTTTAAAGGAGGAGGAGGAGGAGGGAAGGTGGCATTTCCTTAAGCAAAAGCGGAGCGGCTCTGAGGACTGAGAAGTAAATTAAGCCCTTGCTGGAAAATAACTGCACTGCATGACAGATCTACATCACTTTCCACATTACTTTTCACATTCCTGCCCGAACCGAGCTCCAGTTTCACTTTGAACTGCAGGCTGGCCAATGCCATCAACCATTAAAAAGTAGAGGCCCAAGACTAGGACTTACTATAGCTCTCTGCACATTGCACACCCCACTGGTTCCTCCCAAACCCCACGGCCCCATCAGACGAACTCAAGGATCCCTGTGACCATTTCAGTAGATAACACCTAATGATACTAGTTATGTTTTCAGTGACACTTATGTGACTTTCGGGACTGAACAGAAACCCCATGGCCATTGTTCACAAAATTTCATGGAACACAATTTATAAATCTAGGGGTGCATCCCTTTTTTTCTTTTTTTTTTTTAAACATGGAACTTGGCAGTGGTATGCACTTGTATCCTAAACTTTATTTCTCAACTGCTTGATTAAAACATTAATTCTTTCTCTCCCTATATTGTTACAATTCAAACATTTATCCACTGCTTTTTGACAACTTCTCTAGTCACACACCAACTACTCATCCCACACTCTATTGGCCCGAGCACATCCATGACGAGGACAGTAGAAAAGAGGGTGTTGGTCAGATAAGCACATCTTTTTCGGGGTCATAGAACAAATTCCACATCTGTCGTCCAAACAACTAAACGATTACGCCACTGAATGCACAACTGATTATTCGCCAAACAGCAAATACTGCCTCAAGCAAATTCAAACACTGTACCAATATGGGACTAAGAACTACGATACAGGCAGTATTGACCATTATATAAATAAAGGGTTACGTAAGCCAATTAACAGACAGTGAAAGAATGCAGAGGGAGTATAAGCTATACATTTCTTTTTGTGAGCAATACATTTGTGAAATCCTCACTGCACTCCAAGACAGCTGCCTTTACTTCTTTATTCTTGTGTGGCCTTTGTTAGCCTGATCACTTGTTATCTCTTTTTAGGATAGTCCCTCTGAGTCAGTCAAGAGGGCAAACAGATGACGTAAGTCTATCTCATTCAAACAATCACCTCAAACAATACACTCAGACATCAGACAGCCATCTGGTGTGTAGCAGAAGTTTAGAATGACATGTCCAATAGGAGTCAGAGGCGAATCACCATGCTTCAAAGTTCAGAGTCTGTAGTGAATGTGTTGCACAACCTCCAAGAGTATGACTGCCAGGTGTACCACTCACACATAAAAACCATGGACAAAGTCTATTTTCCCAACACTGTCAACGGATGTGCTGATCGATGTACTTTTTGAGGGTTAGAGTGATGATTTCTTCAAGCCTCTCTAACAATGTATGGCTTCCCCCGCCCCCCATTTTGCATGTTCAAGAGCCAAATGCACAACAGCAGAGAATGTCCCAAACTACAGTAATTACATATGGGAGTGGACAGGCGGGTGCCGACTTTCTAATCTTTAAACCTAATTTATTAAGCCATAAAAATAGAACAGCCTTGAGCTATCATTTGAAGAGACATGGTCAAGGACTGTCCTGCAAACTCAGAACTCCCAGCTAATCCTTTGTGTGTAATTCCAGTCAAAATGCAGATATTTCCTGGTATTGTTCAGCTCTATTGAAACCTTACAGGTGCATGCTGCGGAGTGAGGAACTGATGGGGTGGTAGCAAAAACACAAGCACAGGAAAACAGTCATGGGTGGGAGGAGGAGGGAGAACTCAGACATGAAGCATGGAGCACAGAAAGGCCTGCAGAGGAGACAACCAGGAAATGCGTGGAATAAACAGCAGTGGAAGGCCAACGCAGACACTAGAGGAAATGTTCCCTTGAAACCAGTCACTTCAATCACTCTGACAGAGGCAACATAATTACATTGACCATGTCAACCAGAGGTAATATTTCTGGGCAGATCAAAAGTAGAAAATACATTCTCAAGAGTGGTTTGAAAGATCCGAATTAAAGGCCAGCATTGTGGCACAATGTCAAGCCAGCACAGACTGGCAGAGTGCAACTCTAACAACCATCACGCCACCAGTAAAATTAAAATGCGTCCATGTCTGGATTTGAGCCTGAATGTCACACAGTGTTGACAAGAACCAACACTATAACTACATAGTGAGACATGGCATGTTCAGCACCGCCATGGTTAATGGACAGCAGCCTCTGCTCTGACTGAAATGCTTGCCTGCATGAATGAATCTCAGCTGACAGGGGCGTGTGAGAAACTAGCATGACATTGCCTTGTGTTATCGTCAACCACACATTAAATATTACCAAATACTGCACAAGTATTTAGAAAAGGCAAAACCCAACCAAAAGTCTCCTTGTCAGGACTTTTCATTCTTTGCATTTGAGGATGTCATTTTTTATTCAAATGCATTGTGGGCATTCAAACTTTAGTCAAACTTAAAACATTTGAAAAAGTGAGAGCCCAAAACACTGAGCACAAACTGCAAAACATTTCCTATAAAACGTCAGTTACTCCAGTGATTTACGATCCATAATGAAGAGAATACTTGTAGCCAGAAGAAGCAAGTGCGATTACATTTTGTCGCCAAGAAACTTTTTGCCAAAGCCCTACTTCTGCTGCCTCTCCTGAGCTCTTCATTCAGCTATGGGTGAGACACAATGGTGCTCAAATGAGCACCAGCTGTCCAACTAGACTCCATCTATACTCATGGAGTTACAGTCTAAAGCCCTGCACTGTTGGGAGTGGGAGACCACCAGGTTGAGGGAGTGACAGCTCAGGCCAGCATCTCCAGAGGAAAAATTTTCAGCCTGTTGTATAAGTGTTTGACTTTATCTGTCAATTGAACGGTGGATGATGTCATAGGAAAGGAAATGCCCTTCATATGCATTTCCATCAACTGGTTTGGAGTGAATAAAATAGGCTTTTTAATGGTGTCAGATGACAGCAGAGGAAATATAAACGCATGGCTGCAGCAGTAACAAAGATTAGAAGATGCAGCCTACCAGCAAAATATGGAGACCTTCTTGGAAAAAAAAAATGCATTTACTACACCGAAAACTAGTGAATTCTCATATCGAGAAGCTAAACTGGAATCAGTGACTTTTATGATATCCATGCTTAAAAAAATAAATAAATAAATAAAAAATTACCACCCCTTGGTTTTGTTTTTTTGATCACCAGCACAGGTGAAAATCCTCTTGGTCAGCTAGTCTTCAACTGTAGTGCTTACAACCTGGGTTGGATAAAGAACTGGACCAGAGAACGAATGACAAAACAAGCACACACACACACACACTTAAGATTCCAAAACAATTCCTTAAAAAAAAAAATTTAAAAAACCACACACACACACACACACACACACACACACACACACACACAACCCTGAAACTTCACTGCTACGACAACTTGTGTGAGCCGTGTCCTGCTAATATTGCAAAGTTGGACTCCCATTCCACCTCAACCACACGTGATCTCCCTCAGTCGGAACAACAGTTCTTCCATTAAATCTAAACATCCACAAGGCATATTCACCCAGACTATCATGAAGAAAATCAGACACACACACACACACACACACACTAGGTTAGTGCTCACACTGTAAGAAGCCTGTGTTTAATTTTGTCTCTTCAGTCCTACACAGGAGTCTCCCGGGGGGGGTTTCAGTATGGACATTGCTGACACACAAATGATGGAATGTAATAATCTCAGCAGGGGGCTCGCTCAACTGAAAACGGCAATAAGTGAACCTCCAGAGAGTCAATTGCACAATGCTCTAGCAGAGCTTTATTCGTGACTCAAATAAAACAACAGGATATGACATGCATGTCACCCAATGCGCCCCGTCGAGGCTGAGCAGTTACTTGTGAATCTACCCCAAGCAGCATAGCAAACACAGACAGCTGCTCGATGAAGGACGACCATCAGACACAAGACCTTGATAAGGAGATACAAACAGGGTACATAAGACTACACATACACACGGAAATGGTTGTATTATTAAGCCACTGCAATGTCTATTTCATTTGTCAAACATGTCTGCTTCAAAATCAAAAAGCTGTTCGTGTGGTGAGCTCACGCGGTGGTTTAACAGCATGTTGGCAAGCGTCAGCTATAAATAAGTACATGTTTCTGATTACCACCAACCAGAAAAGGTGCTGCACTCCCTCCTTCTTCATAGGCGACTTTGTACAAATAAAGCAAGTTTGGCTGGTGGACAGCCAAAGTTCTGAGTTCTTCAATACATGGTCCAGATACCAGAGTCTGTTTACTTGCCAAACACAGATGTTCAGTTTAACGGAGCAAGGATGATTTGTTCCGACAAAGCACAATTGTGTTAAAAGGTGCATGATGACTAAGCATTGTTTCGCCTGATGAGAACAACCCACTAGAGACACAACCGATCAGAGAATAGTCAGAGTTTGTAAAAAAAAAACAAAAAAACAAACTCTCACATTGGCCTAAAGTAAATTTGCGCATTTGTTTTATGCTAAACAATAAAAAATTCCTATGGGAAACATCAAATAATGCGGTTCTTCTAAACTGTTCCAAGTCTTTGCTAAGTCATATTCTTCGACTAGTCCCATGCAAGTCAGTTGGAACGAATAAAAATCAACCGTCAGTTCTGTATTTTGTGTGTTTGGCATTTTGAAGATTTTCATTTCATCAGTCTCTTGATCTATATATGTTAATAATTCATTGCTGCATATTTAATATGTAAAGCCTGCAGGGGAAAAAATTTATTCCGCCCGCCTCTAAACACAAATCCCTTTAAAAAAAAAAAAGATTGTAGAAGTTTTAACTGAATTAACTCATTTTGATACTTTAAAAGATCTTAAACCACGGAAAACTTTTTTGCCTGGCAAATGTCTGTCGCAGTCTGCTGCAAGGTAACCACAAGAGGACTCCCAGTATTTTCTGCTGAGAATGTCTGTAAGGAATCATTTAAATGTTTCTAAACTATTGAAGAAAAAAAAAAACTCATTACAAGCATCTTTGTCCAATGGGTTCTCTTGTTTTGTTCGTCAGACGTAGTATGCTAGATCAGGGGTTTTCAGAGACGGTGGGCCTCGCCTGAGATAAAGCGTGAGATGAGTCACCCCCTACCCCTCCTTACATTTCATATATTTATTATGTGATCCCATAGAAATACTAGTTTGGCTAAAAAACTTGATTTATACTGCCGTTTCACATAACGTCTGGGAAAATAAAATACATGAAAACAGTCTGTTCTGAGTCATTTATTAGATTTTGACTCTGAAACAAGGAAATAAAAAGAAAAACCCTGTAAAAAAAAAAAAGACTCAAATATTATTTCTCTTGGCCAAACCACATACACTTGGGTTGTTCTACATGATGACCCTTTGATAGTCTTTCACCTCCACTCACTAATCCTCCCCTGAAACTCTCTGGAGCGCCCCTGGGGAGGCCTGCCTCACACTTGGAAAACCTCTGATCTAAATAGTTTAATCTGCACTGAACTTGAACAAAAGAAACCTATGCTTTGGGGTTGTTGTTTTTTTTGAAGTTACAATTTTACTTTCTTTTCTCTCCCTAACCAATTTTAATCAGTTATATTACGTTCAAGATAAATAAATCACAGTCAAATGTATTCTTTGTGTCGTTGAGGGGCCCTGAAGCACCATCTCGGGCCCCGCTATTCATGCTAAAGTAAAAAAGGAATAAAGAAAGCAAGCTGGGAGTAAAGTGCACGCGGACAAATGACGCGTTTCGGCGAGGGCGCCGCTTTTCCGTCCACCGGCGAAACAGTGACGTCATGCCACCGGTCAGACATATTACTGGCCACACACAGTCTGTTTAACCGCTGCACGCCAAAAAAAAAAAAATGTTCGGCTACAAAACAAGTTGGACACGTCCAGATACCCCCGGTGGGGCAGGCCAGTCTATACTCGAGTTTTCTTCCCCGTCATGTGCTGAAACTCTTCCGCGGCCTTTTTCTGCAACTCATTCAAGCGAATCACTTCCTGCCTCCGCCGTTATGGCTTCTAGCTTGTCGCCAGCTGCCACAACGCTGATGCTGTTTTTTTTTTCCCCCTAACTAACTCACCCCACACGCCCCACACACGCACTTTCGTTAAAGTTTATACAATCATACATGTACGCAATTGCGGTAGAGTTTTAAATGAGTTTAGGAGGTCTCACTCCACCCAGCACCGCCGTGAACTAGCAAGCCGAGCTTCCTGGTTCACTTGCTGGAGTGACGGGAGGATTGAATGAGTTATGGAAGGGGCAGACAGAAGGAGAGAGAGAGCATGGCAGGCTGAAGTGCTCAAACAGGGAATATTACCTGGGTTTGGGGTGCAGGACGCCGTTCAAAGGATGCTAACAACAACCGGGTGGCTCGGTCAGCGTCGCCTTGAGTCAAACTTCTTCTCCAGTCGACAGCAGCAATTTCGCAGGGAGTTCAGCCTAACTACTGTGCTCGTTTCCTCCCTCTCTTTCTCTGCTTCACTCACTCTTTCTTTTTTTCTCTCTCCCCCTCTTCCTTCTGCCCTCCCTCTTCCACTGGCTGCTCACTGGTTCGCTCAACTTCATTCGGTGTGTAGCCAGCCGGAGCCGGGGTGCGGTCCGGGGCGGGGCGGGTCCTGCCCGGTTGTATGCGCCCCTCTGGCCAATGACCGCCGCGTTTTGATAATCCACACACTTTGGACCAATCAGGTTTCGGCCAGGGGCGTTGCGGAGCGGAGGGGTGACCGCCACTGGGCACACTGGGCAGGGCGCAGACAAAAACTGATCTTGAAAGAGTGGAGGGGAGGAGGGGGTAGAGATAAAGCTGTGTTTAATGAGAGAGGTATGTGCATACTTAGGATTTTTATGACCATATAAGTACCAGGTATTCCCAGCATGGCCTGCATCATCCAGGTTCTCCCTCTGTGTCATCAGGGTCTGATTTAACCACTGTCTGCTTCAACAACAAGCCGCAATGGCTCCAGATGTTTGTTGCAGGCAAGTACCATTGTCTCTTTAGGTTGTTGATACACTTTGTTGTGTTACACATAATAGTTTCCACAAAAAAAAGGAGTGAAACTCCTCTGGCCTTGGCACACCTGCCTGTCAGATCATGAGAGGTTTATGATATTTCCCATATGTGCTATGAATAATACAGTTGTTTATGGCTGTGCTGTTTTGTCCTCAAATAGGAAATTTGAGCACACATTAAACTCAGCAGTAGTGTCTGGTTCAAGTCAGGTCCATTTTCAGTTATATAATCCAAAATCACAGTTTTTTTTTTCCTCAGAGGTCTTCCTGTACAACCTACAAATCCACCCACTCCTTCTAAATGCTTGTCATGGTTAAAAATAAAGAATTTCCACCTACTTGGCCCCTGTGTCGGCAAAGGAATCTCACAACTTTATAAGTGTTTTGCTTGTCTGAGCCCCTGAACGCAACAAAAAGTGAATATGGTTGATCAAACTATAACTATACTTCTCAGCTCATTTTGTAGTGCACAGTAATATGAATACATCATGAGCGTTTTGCATTCATTCACATGCACAAGTGCTCCTGTATGATATGTGATTCAATCATTTGAAGAACTAACCATTAAAGAGCGGTGTTGTCAGGCGATTTGTTCTTACAGGTTCCCATCATTCAAACAGGTAAGCCCAGGTGCATGTCCAGTCATGCTAACACTACATGGGAACCGCCGCTGGTGCAGATTTAATTGACGATAGTGAGGGAAACACTTGCTCCCATTACTCATCGCATTAGTTTTTCTTGGCTTGTCAAAAGTACAGAGACACGAATAGAACACCTGTTGATGCAGGCGCAGGTGTAAACGAGAAGACTTTTAGAAAGAGAATTGTTCAACTGGATGAGGACATCGGGAAAAGAAAAATAGGAATGTGAACTGAAGTGAACAAAAAAATAAATGATGGATTCAAAAGTTCTCTGCCTCTGCCAAAGTTTACACAGAAGAACTGAACGGGACAACGTGAGCCTGTTTACCTCGAATAGTCTCCCGGGATCAAGATTGAGTGATCCGAGTCGAGTAGAACCGAGGGCACAGGGCCAAGCTCGTCCCACACCCAGCGGGGAGACATTACAGTTGGAAAATAAGGCTTTTTTACTCTTTCAGTGTAAACGTGTGAAAATAAACTCAGAGCTCTGATCAGCAGGAGATAATCAAGTTTACCCAGATGACTTCATGGCACATAATGAAAAAGTGTAAAGAGGGAAAAGATCCAGCACTTTCTGTTTTGATGCCAGATGCTGTTGCGACCTGACTAACGTGTCTCAACACCACCATCATAAACACTGTGCAGCTCTGGATTATTCAAAGTAGCCACATTATAAAGTGACGCTGTCTCAAGCGTGACGCTCACTCATCGGAAAATCACATTTTCTGAACAATGTGTGATTTATGTTTGCTATTTGCCATTACGGAGAGGAATGTGTCTGTGTGTTTTCATATACTCTCAGCAGCTGGGCATCACATGTAAGCAGAGCACAAAACTGAACATTTCGCATGTCTGCTGGAAAATCAATAAATCTCACACTCTGGCTCACTGGGATGGATGGGAAATATCCGAAATGTCAGCAGATGGGTCAAAGGTCACTCCATTCTACTACTTGAGCAGAACCAGATTGTGAGGGAGGCAAAGACTGGAGAATGAGGGGGAGTAAAACAAACAGGGACTTTTTACATTAAAAAAAACAAAACAATTGAAAGAACAACTTTGAATTTTTAAGCCACTTTGAAGATGGAAAATGAGCAGTCTAACTGCAAACCTCCACCGAGTGCATAAAAACGCCACAAACCTAGATTTCAGCATGATTTAACCAAAGGAACCAGGCTGCAATAGTCCCCCACTTTTTGTGCCTTTCACGTTATTATTTACATCCCCTAGCAGCTAAGCTTGCACGTTACTGCAAAAACAGTATTGCACTTAGTTTTTTTCTGTTAAGTCATGCCAGCTTTTTGGGAATGAACTCATCTGCCCAGAACCAGACAAGAGGATGGAGCCCTCTTCTCCTCAGTGCTGCGTTAGGGAACTGAGCCTCACAGAGACCTGCTGACCACTAGTTAGCTTAGCATAATGAATGGTAGTAGATAGTAAGCGCTAGCATACCCTTTTCAAAAGTCCTCAAATAGGTCTGGTTCAGGATCTTAGTTTGTCCAGAGGTAATCCTCCTTGTCCTCTTTTACAAAGGTGACCATGATTTTGTTTTGTCAGTCCAAGTTCCAGCGGGGCGTTTGATGTGCTGTGTCAAATAAGTGCATCAAGTCAGGAAAGTAGTTCCAGCTATGTGTCTGGTACTAAGATTACAATACTATAGTAATGGTACATCATTTTAAATGGATTCCCAATAAAGGTTTTGTAAAAGCTTAGTTACACTAATGCAGGCACAGGCTGCTACAGAGCACAGTGTATTTGAAGAGGTGTGCTAACCTGCCATTCCACTATTGTTCATTGTACTAATCTAACGAGTGGTCAGTCAGATTCTCCAGGCGTCAGCTTCCGAACGCACACACAGAGGAGAGAAGGGTATCTCTCGTCTGGTCTGGTTCTTGGAAGAATCATGAATAAACGGATTTCCCAAAAGGTTTTGTGGTTCTTTCAGGTCAAGGCTCATTTTTAAGTATGCAGGTTGTGTTTGTTTGAGTGTTTGGATTCAGTTATACTCAGGCAAATTCCTTGGATTGTGAAAAATGCTACCTGGCAATCAAATATTTGAGAAGACTTCAAATATCAAATATCCAATATATAATGATAATATCAATGGGGAAAAATCCTTTTTGAAAATTCCTGGATCTAGATTTGGATCAATCTCCAAATTCAGTGTGTTCTTCGGCGGGCCGAGATGCATTCTTGCTAAAACTTTAGTGAAAATCTTTCCATAACCTTTCAAGTAAGTCAGGTAACAGACACCAAACAAGAGATTCCATAAAAAGTTGAAATGAAAATGAAAAATGTGGGGTTAGAATTGTATAACCCTTCATTGTGTTTACACATGTTGTACTTTGATGCCAATATGGTAATAAAAACAAACAGACCTGGGCACTGAAAGAAATGCAAGATTGAAATGAAGGCATGAATGACCAAATATGGACACATCTGACCTCACTATCTCCCTCCTCCTCCTCTTCCTCCTCCTCCTCGCCCAACCTCCCGCTCTCCTTCCCACTGTGACCTACTCTCTCTTCGGTTGGTTGTAATAGCGGCAGGGTGTGTCTGTAATTCAGGGTGTGTGAAGCTATTATATCATGCGCTTAGAAAGAAAGGGACCTATTCAGTGTCAGCATGTTAAAAGGGGAGCAAACCACTCTCACCATGTAATTACTTCATGTGTGTGGGCATTCATGCTTGACTGTCTTAGTGGGAGTCTGAGACCTCATGCATGAGAGCACTTGCCAGTTTATTAGGGACACCATGATAGAGCTAATACAGCGAACTACGACAGCTGCTAAATCCCCCCGATAGGATTAGAATACTCTTTTTTTTTTTTTTTTAATTGAATAGAACTGTTTACAAGTGTTTTGGGTTCGTTCTGGAGGCTGTAACTTCTGCTGCTGTTCTTTTGCATTGGCTTGTACTGAAATGTGTTCCTAATATTTGTTCATCTTAATTGAGACGATCAGAACGATCTGAAACAGACCGAAATCAACTGAGATTGCGTACTTCCACCTACCATGCTTCCCCAGGTGGGGACGTGGGTACAGCATATGAACAAAGTACGCACACACACAACACAATCTGTACCATCTCCGGGAGCTTCAAGCAAGACTTTTTACCTTTCAAGTTTCGTGTGCCTTGTGCCTTGAACCCACAAAGTGCTCTTCACCTACTGTATGATTTCTTTGTGACTCCAAAAGCAGCTATGTATATTTAGCATGAAACTTATGGCAATTGACGGCCGGCAACAGCAGAACCTCTTGAAATGTCCGTTCACAAACTCTCAAGTGCATCGTCCATTCAGCTGTTGCTCTACAAACACTTCAGTATGAGCAATAAAAAACAAACAAAACACTTCCGCATTACCTTGAGGATACATGAGTGGGGTTTTTTTCTCGACGGAATATGCAGGAATTATAGTTTGTTTCTGTAGTGGACTTAAGAGTCTGTAAAATGACATTTTTATGGCAGTTTTGCTGTTGTTTGCTCCCAGGGGCCATTAGTTTAGATGCCAAAATTAGCATAGCTGACTCTTTCTACATTCTGGAGTCAAAACAAAGGGGATGCAGGAGGAAAAAACATCTTTGTGATCTCAACATGCCTATTTGTGAGTCTTGAACAGGGAAAATTCTCTTTTCAGCTGCAGTGTCACTTTAATACTCAAATTAGAATACATTAAATCAAAGAATTTAATCAAAACATGCTAAAGAATTTTCAGAGATGTCAAGCATTATTGTTGAAAATAGGTTAAATGTGTCACAGATCCAGAAAAAGATCAAGGTCATTTTTGAAAGATGAAATGCTCTTCTTTCAAACATATCACATGGACTCAGGATATGATCATGTTCAACGATGACATGTCCAGAAAAATACAGCCAATAGCTCTATTCTGCCAATGGCTTAAAGGAGTCTTTACGTTCTAGAATTTTATCCGGCTCGCCTCTGATAAAATGACATATCTTGTATCTACACCACAATGAATCCAAATTTGTCCATTAGCTTTTTCTGTGCATGCTAGGGATTACATGACCTTCTTGGTGGAGGTAATAAGATCTCAGCATCTACTCCTGATGGAGGTGGGATGTCTTACCAGGCTGTCAGCTTGATCCTGATGTACCTGCTAAATTGGCATGTGAGCATCGATATTGTCTACTGTTTAGAGATCTGAGTCCAATCTGATGGAGAATTTGTAATTCGTTGCTCTTTTCTGATCCGGATCTTCAGCTTTGCCCTTTAACATGACATACAATGAGAGAACATTCAACACACTCATGTGTGAATGTAAGCTATGTGTAAACATGGTTCATTCTGACAACTAAGATCATTCCCCCGCTCGTGTACTTACCCCCACCAAGACGATGGGATTTACACAAACTGACATGCCACAGCAAAGCAGTGTATTTTTGTGACCCTTAAAGCTCAGAGCCACAAAGGATAATCAAGAGCAGGTTTGAATCGTGCGACAATGAGTGGATGAGAGAGCAACTAGATGTTTACTCTGCCTTGTTTCTAGCAGCACCTCCATCTTCTTCCTTTCCTCAGTAATCAGTACACAGGAAGGAGTGATAACATACATGTTGACTCACAAAACTCAGGAATGTCGAGCAAAGGGAGCGGACGCAAAGCTTTCCATTTTGTCGAGATGCCCTGCTCGTTCATCTTTTAGGGCTTGGACAACATGGCTAATGCATGCTAAGTAATTACGGTATTGTAGGCTTTGTGTGTGTGTGTGTGTGTGTGTGTGTGCACGCTGCATGGGAAAAGTTAGACTGATATAAACAGCAACAGTGACTGCTTTGTCTGTCTGGTGGGTATTTTGTCTGGAACAAAATGGAGACCTAACAAGGTGGAGGGCAGCATGTGTTTAAAATAAAAATAAAGCTATGTATTTACTATAAACAGAGAATGCTCTAAGGCCCTGCTAGAACTGGTTGTTGTAGAGCTCTCACACGTAATGTCAACACAAATCCATGCGCACACACACAGAATAGGCTTTCGGCGTAGTGATTGCAAATCGTATTTCTATCAAAAACACATTAACAGTTTCAGGCTCTGAGAGAGGCAGGCTGACTGGAAGAGAGTCACTCGAAGAATTCTGCAACTCTGCCTCTCAGCCGTTTGTTCAGCAGCCGCTGGCTTCCCCTGCTTGACTTTTTTGCCTTATATGGTCACAAGAGTGGTTGAGTAACAGAGAGAGAGAGAGAGAGACAAGCCGAGAGTGAGGATGGAGGTGTGGTCTATTGTTTTTGGCGGAAGAGGTGTAGGATTACGTGCTGCTCTTGAACCTTTTGAGCCTGTCGTCATTTCTTTGCTGTGTCTAAGTGCAGACACAAAGGATGGAGTTTGTGTGTGTGTGTGTGTGCGTGCGTGCGTGTGTGTGTACATGTAGGGGCCAGCTCGGTTCATTTGTGTGAATCCTCAGGCTAGTCACTAATAGATGCAGTTAGCGGTTAAAAAAACATTAACAAAGGTGCTGTGGTGCAGCCCCAGACATCTCAAAACTATGCAGGAATGTCTTCCATCCAACAATCGTGTCCACACCACTAGCTGGTCCAGCCCTCTTGCTTCAATCACACCTGATTGTGTAATGCTGATGGAATTCCCCCCCTATTCAATGAAGCCCACTGGGTTCCTGCCTCTGGTTGCTACCGAGCAGCTCAGCATGAATTCATCCTGGAGCCTCATTTGCAGTGATCTAATCCGAGTCACTAAATGTGTAGATGGAACAAGTCAAATGATGAGCACATAATAAGCAGTCTAGTGGCCCTTGCCATCATGCTGTCAGCTGTGGGCGCTGTAATAACACGCAGGGATAAGAAGGCAAGCCAGAATGTTTTTCAGTTAAGCTGGGATGACGAAACGATGACTGGAGGGACTATCGGCTGCAGGTGCTCTCCTCGCTCCCCACCTCTGGCCCCGTTTGACCTCATTTACTCCACTCGGTGTTTCTAGAGGGCAATGACACAGAAACACCTTAATCCTTTAACACACGTACACACACACACACACACACACACACACACACACACACACACACACACACATACACACACACCTAATATAGGTCTTACAAAGAGTGTGTGTAGCCCTCCAAACAAGTAGAAGGAAGCAAACAATTTTATTATCCTATATGGAGCTTTGGAATGGCCTGAGAGAGGGTTTTTTTTTTTAATGTGAGCATTTAGTGGAAAAAAATTAATGCCATGAAATAAAACTTCCCACAATTCAGTTAATGAAGCCAAAATATATAACTTGTTCAAAAATATGACATTAGTAACCTGTGGAAAAAAATAGATCTTGTGGCCTTAACATATGTTAAGGAAAAAAAAAAACTCTACCAGAAAACAACAACAAACAAACTTTCCCTATGGCCATCCAAGGTCTCCCTATTTAAGCCATCTTTATTTTGATTAATTAATATCTTAAATATTTGTTCTGTATACTGTGGTCTTTTTCGTCTCTGTAAGTTTTTGTGAGTTATTTTGCTTATCACGCTCTATGTCTTGCACAGGCGGGAATTTCTCGAGATGCCAGGTCATAGACAGGGGGCACTGGTTACCCTTGATACCTGATGTGTGAACCCAACCCCGAATTTGTCTCTGTGGGGATTCCTCCCCCATAAACTCCCTGCCTTCCTGCTCCCTCTGCTGCATGAGGAGTGGGCGTGGCTCCGGTAGCTGCACACCTGAGAGGAATCACTTCATCACCCACCTACAAAACCGGCTCGTGGAGGTTTCACCCTTGCCAGTGGATTCCACATCTTCTGTGGTTTGTTGGCCCTCTAAGGAGCTTCTCACAAATTACGCTCAGCAAGCTTGATCTCCTTCTTGGAGTATTCTGGCCTAGGCCATTGAAGTATTTATGTTGCTGTTGCCCACGTGTTCATCGGCTCTCTGCTTTTCTTCTCTCTTCGCAGTGCCTCCACGAGCCCACACCACGCCGGCCCTCCTCACAACCGTTCACCTTACAGTTTCCACCATGTTTAATAAATCCTTTTCTATTGCACCTTCAACCCGCCTCCGATTTAAGCTTTTGGGTCCTCCACTACAACCCCCGGTTTCATACCGTCACAGTCTCACTATTAAGCATAGAATTATTCTCAAATTGATGAGGCCCAGCATTGCCAGCCCGGGCAGTTTTCCACCCTTGTGGGGTACTTTTGATCACATTTGTTAAAAACCAAAAAAACAGGGTTGCGAGGGCTATTTATGTACATTTGAATGTTAAATCACACATAGGCCTTATCTTTGATGAGTTGGTTTTCTTGCAACCCTGAGTATCCCAGGACTCCTGAGGTTGCCTGTAACACAAAGCGTAACAATGCTGGGTCACATGTTGCCAGGTTGTGCATACAGTTTCTGGAAATTGAGTATCCCTAGTCTCCTACTGAGCACCTCTGGAATGTTCCGGACCGTTGTGGTATGTCAGTGTGTTCCAGAGAGTATCCTTCAACTCTGCACAGCAGTGCGATGATGTTCCAAAAGCCTCAATTGATAATCTCGTTCATTCTATAGGAAGGAGATACACTGAATTATGGAAATGGTGGTTATTAAAATGGACCCCCGCATCTTCCATAAACAGTAATGACGGCCCCCTGTAGACACCGTTTGGAAGTGTCTAGTTTGATGCTTACTGTTGACTTCTTGTTCCTACATTATTTAATATGCACATTGTGTTAGCAAAGGTAATGTGAACAAGCTAACAGTAGCAAAAATCTAAAATTCTGCAGTAAAGGGGCCTTAGGCAGGGACGGGAGTCAGTTGCAGAGTAACTTGCAGTACTTCACTTCACAATACTTTGCTCATGATAGTATCATGATACAGTAATGCTTCAAATACTCTTTATTTCAAAAAAATACTTCCCAATAGCCATGTAACTAAAGAATACACCTAGAAAAGCAGGAAGTGAGTATTTACTGTGGCGAAAACAACACCAATCAACATCTTAGCTTAGAACAATGAACTTCACATGGTAAAACAAAATGGCAACTGGTTAAATCAGATCAGCTGCTGTAATAAAAAACTGATAGGCAGTGCCAGTGTATCTTTATTGTATCAGAAGAGGAGAGTCCCACCCCTCTTCCTGAAATACCTAACAAAGCTTAGCCTGCTCAAGGTTGCAACAACATGTGGCCTGGTGAGACGCTTGCAGGTGAAAAAGAAATTGAAAGTTCTAATGAGACGGTTGCCTGAGTGCTGGAAGCTCAAGTTCCATCTTTACTGGGGATCATGGTGATATGGATAAGGATGTTTGATAGAAAAGAAGATATTACAGAAGGGCACTTGTTTTAGAGGCAAGGTTATTTAAGGAGGAGCAGTAAGTGGAGGGTGGTGTGTGTGTGTGTGTGTGGGTGGTTGAATCACACTGATGAGACGGTTGTAAAGTATAAACGCCCACACAGGCTCAGGCAGAAGTTGGAGGGACTCTGACATTAGATAAAATAATGATATAAATAAATCTTACACTTGGACAACCTCCAGTGCATTTCTTTGGTGTTTTCCAGTCTGATTAAAAACTCATAAAACTCATTATACTCCCCTTAAACTTGTCACCAAATGTTCAACGCCTCATTTTCTGTATCAAATGAAGAATAGTACACCACTTCAGTTTTTCAACAGTGTCATTTGGGACAGTAGAGCTCAGAGTCTGGGATCTTTTCCCACATATCGCACGTACAATACTTCTCTTGACTCATTTATTACATCACATGGTCATGTTCCTGTACAGAGAGTTCATTTCAGTAATAAACTAAATCAAACTGTATATGATGCAAGTTTCACAGTCAGGACTCACAGGCACACACAGAAACACATACACACACCTTTCTCACAGTATTAGGCATAATGGTGTAAAATGACCATGTGTGGCTTTGCGATGTTAAGAGAAATGCCACCCTCCTGTGGACTAAAGCAGGAACTACAGGTTACACTGTCACAAACCACATTCATAGTCAGATTTTAAAGTTCAATCCTCTTTGAGTCAAAAACTATAATGTCCATCCCTCATGTTATACAGTATAAGAGCAGTATTGCGGTGTATTTTCAATGTATAGACTTTTTTACAGCAAACTGTCCCACAGCAGCTCCAGGTAATGAGCAGAGCTGTGCAACCATGACATTGTTAGAGAGAAATGTTGCGAAGGAACACAACATGACATAAAATGGTCAATTGAGGTGTACACCCGTTACTAGACAGAGGAGACAGACAGACAAACAGATGGAGAGAGAGAGAGCGAAGCAGTAATGCACAGCGGAGGCAGTGTGTCTACGGATGGGTGTGACTATCGTAGAGGTTGCCTGCTGGACTTGTGGCAGGGTTTGTGTGTTTCATGGCTGGAACTAAACAGGCTCAAAATGGCAGCTAACGTCTGCCGAACACGCCAGAATCACCCTGATGATGGCGGCGGCGATGTGGTAGGGTTGGGGAGAGTTGGTTTATTGTCCAATTATCTTGCTGACAAATGAGTCCAGCTCATCGTCGTCTTTGATCCCCACAAAATGGTCAACAACGTTGCCCCCTCGCATGGCAATTACTGTGGGTACAGCAGACACCTGGAGGGAGACAGGGGTCAAAGTTGGATTTTTGTGTAAATGCACAAGGGACAAAGCCAGCTAGTAACTTAACCTTAACACAACAAATGTTCCATGCAAACTGCAAATCTCACCCCGTATTCGATAGCCAGGTCTGTGTGATCATCAATGTCAACCTTCGCCATGGCAACACGGCCTTTCTGTTTGGCAATAGCCTTCTCCAGCCTTGGACCAAGGATCTTACAAGGACCGCACCACCTGGAAAGAAGAAACACAAACAGAAAGACCCAGTGTGAATGTGTTCAAAAAAGAAGACAGCCGATGACCCAGTCATCAGGAGTGCACGTTTGAGGACTCTAAAAGGAAGAGGCCAGGGAACCCTAACTGCCTTTCCACAAAGTTGGGAGACAAAAAGAGTATGAAATGAGCTCAACAAACACTTGATCCCACAGCTTCTATAAGACAAGTCAACAGAATCCTGAAACTTTGTGTTTCAACCTAAGAAAGTTCCTTCAACCCACAAAAGACACAAACTGAACGATTTTACTCAGGAGTCTACACCGACCAGCATGAATGACATTTCCCTTTGAAATCATTGGGTTCTGAACTATAAATGTTCTACATTGTCATAGTGTATTATATCGAGTGAATAGCGATTACCATGAATGATCCATAACATATACATACATACACACACACATATATACATGTATGTATATATATGTATATATATATATATATATATATATATATATATATATATGGATATATATACATACATATACATACATATACATATGTATGTATATATATGTATATAAATACATACATATATATATACATATACATATGTATATATACACACATATATATATACATATACATATGTATATATACACACATATATACACATACATATATCCATATATATACACACATATATGTGTATGTATACACACACATATACACATACATACATACATATACACACATATACACGCACATACATATATACACACACATACATATTTATGCTACTTAAAACAATAGTGTAAAAACTACAACACTGACAAGAGGAAACATCTAAACAACTGGTAAATGGACTCAATTTTATAGAGCGCTTTTCTACCTTAGCAGCACTCAAAGCTCTTTACAGTGTCGTCTCATTCACCCATTCACACACACACACACACACACACACACACACACACACACACACACACACACACACACACACACACACACACTGATGGTGGAGGCTGCCATGCAAGGCACCAACCTACTCATCAGGAGCAATTATGGGTTCAGTATCTTGCTCAAGGACACTTGGACATGGTCAGCGGGGTCAGGGATCGAACCAGCGACCCTTTGGTTGCTGGACAGCCACTCTACCCCTGAGCCATGCCGCCCACAACAACAAAGCAAAATTTCAATAATATGAAAAAATAACAAGTATTAATGTAATAATTCAAATAAAATAACATTCAACTGTCTCTGCATTGAAACAAACAAAACAAATAACAAAAAACTATTAAAGAGAGACCGACTGATTGGTGAACTGAAAAAACAAAAAATACAAAAACATGAACCGGGCAATGAGACAATTTAAAAAAAAAAAAATTAATTACATTTTGTTCACTCTCCGAAATAAGAGGCACCTCAAATTTAATCAAATAGTTAAATTAACAAAACAACAAGAAGCCACCTACATATTACACCATCTGCGTCATCATGCAGCTACATACTACAACATAAAGACTGGTTCTGTATAATCACTCAACGACGGAGACAACAATCCAGTGGCTCTCTACCAGTAGCTGTTGCTGAATCTTGCATGACTTGAAATTGGAATCCCCCTTGTCAACGTTTATTTTTAACAGCAAGACACACACAGCATGTGACACAACAAGGTCTTGTGAAGGTCAGTGCTGGAATTCCTAAATCATATCAAAATACAAGGGTTCCAGCAGGTAGCTCCCTTCAGCACCTGGATTAATCTACTCCATCACAGCGGCACCAAACCATAAACAATATTAAAAGAAACCCAACGTAACAGTAAATGAACCGCAAGTGAGGTAACGATAAGAAAAGCCCATTCGACTGGAGAACCATTTAATCCTGGGTTTAACACTCACCTTCTGAACACCTAATCTGATCCTGTACAGGGTCCTTTTCCTACCAAGATGAATTAGGAACTGTCACCTAATCCTGTGTGAGCTAATTGATCCAAATACAGAATACATGTTTAATTTATGAGTCAAAGGTCAGTTTGGGGGAATCACATGTCAATTTGATTGGAGAAAGCAACAACAACAACAACAACAACAAAAATAAATAAAAATCTGCGACCTAAATCTTTGCCAGTCACAGGCTCCCTGCAGAGAAAGTCTGTATACGTTTCAAGAATCGGTTATGTAATTTACAGGATCATTTCTCAACCTTTAGATGCAAGAACAGCGGTGATCTTTATCTCGTTACTGTGTGAAAAATAAACACAAGTCCTTTTCCTTCTCTAATGAGCAGTTATCTCTACTTTGAACTACATGCACTGTGATAATAACCCCAATAATTACAGAAAAACCTGACATGCAAAGAAATGTAGGATAACAAATCAGGCTTAAGAGCATCAGGGAAAACTTTACTGACGTGTCTCAGTGTCTGCTTGCAATTCACTTACAAAAAAAGTCTTTTAAAATCAAGCGTAAATATGGACATATTCTCAATATTTATAACTTTTCTCACACCCATCTCACGCGTTAACATGTTTTGGGAAGCACACAGGACTCTTCAGTGTGAAACGTGCTGCATAAATAACATTTTAGGACTTTTTAATCCTCCCTTTATGTCCCAGCAACACAAACTGCAGTTGATCACTTTCACTTATCGCCCACCTCTGGATACTCACTGTGCATGGAAGTCAATTAGCACTGGCAGCTCACTATTGATGACCCTTTCTGTGAAATCCTCATGGTCCTGAACACTGAAGGAGACTCCCCGGCGGGAGATGTGAGGTAGGGTGCGAGGATGAGTGCGTGAGGGAGACAGGAAGGAGAGACGGGGTGTGGCGGCAGACTGCAGGGAGGTGGAAAAAGATGAGGAGACAATGGTGGCGGAGGATGATGGGAGGCAGCGGATGTCTTTTGCAGAGAACCTCCAAATTCTACGTATAAGCAGCCTGTGAGCCATCTGTGCCATAGAAAAGACAGAAGAACAGAGCACGACGAATTAATTTGTTGTCATTTCTGGATTTTTTTTATTTTTTGAGTGAAACATTAAGGGTCAGCACATGACCCCTATATGTAGGGGTGGGTGTGTATGTTCCGTGTGGTCAATGTGTTCAGTTGAAACACGTCAAAAGGTTAAAAAACATTCTTCCATAACTGTGACGTTATGGTTCCCCTCCCACCCCCGCAAACCTGTCAACTAATTCTAAACGTCTTATCTGATTTACAGTAGAGCACAAGACGTTAAGATCTTAAATCTACTCAAAAAGCGACTGGTAGTTACAGAACTCTGCCGTTCACCAAATCTTGGCATTGCATTTAAGTGACAGACAAAAGAATTATTATTGCCTAGTTCTGTCATTGATTCATGCAGCGCTTATTTTAAATATTAATTCAGTGTAAGAAATGCAACAAAATTAAAATCCTTATCACAACTGCTTGGAAACATGAATTGATTAGCTGATCTGATTTTTTTTTCATTTACATTTCAAACAATGTTGATCGAGAAATAATCATTTATTAAATTAAAAAAAAAAAAAGAAGCCAAAATGTCAAATGTTTTCTGGTTTCAGACTCTCAAATGTAAGGATGTGCTGCTTTTTGTTAAAAATGTAGTGTGTTTTGGTTGTGGTTGGACAACATAATCAGGGATGCACAATAGTGCAATTATTTTGGTCCACATCCAATACTGATATGATATGAATCCATGTTGATATAACTTGTATACAACAAGTTTATATGATATTCACATTTTCCAGATGTAAACATTATTAATTTTAACAAAAGTAATGGTTTCTTTATTGACAAAACACTTGGAAAGGCCCACAAATCATGCATTTATTGTTGTTTCCTCACCAAAGATATAAAAGAACTAAGCAGAATATGAGACCGTAGCGTTAAACACTGCCAGTACCACTGATGTGCAGAAGCTATCGTGCAGGGAGCTGGCTGACATTCAAAGGTCTTGTTCTGTCCAACCAACCACCTACAGTACAATCAGTCTCCAGCTTGGCATCACAACTTTTTAAATGACTGAAACAGGAAGTTAACAAGCAAAAATAAATATATAACATTCAATCATTTAAAAATAGGAAGAAGCAACACAGCTTTTACACATTTTACAACCAGATTTTACACGTTAATCAAAAAAAAATGTTGGTGTTTTTGTCTTATTTTGGTACACTGAATTAAAAGAAAAATCATCTGACAAATCCAAATATGCTGTTACCGAAATGACAAATATCTAAACTGGTAATCCATCAAAATGATAATCGATCCCTAATTTCAAAAACCAATAAACTCAGTCAGGAGCCCCTTAAATATTTGATCAGCAATATCATTCGTTAAACCCATTTTTTTTCCAAATTGCACTCTCAATTATTCACTTTTAGATTCAATAAATGGTTGCTGATGAGATTTCATCAACAATGTTTGCGAACACGCAGCAATATCTAGTAGCCAGTTCAGCTTGTAAACAGGAGTCTGGAGTCTCGAGAACAGATGAGAAGTTGACACTGTTTAAGGAACACACACACACACACACACACGCGCGCACACGCACACACACACACACACACACACACACACACACACACACACACACACACACACACGCGCGCGCATCTCCTCCCTATTAGCCTGATATTTCCTCGACAGAACGGACTGCGCTAGCTGCGTATCTACCGGCGGCTCGCCTCCTCCATTAACCTACGTTACGTATGACTTTGCCCTCTTCGTCCTCCTCCTGCAAACCTGAAGTTACCAGCCTCAGCTTCCTCCGGCTACGAAGCAAACAAATACTCAAACCAAGGACTACAGTCCACAAGAGAGGGCACAAAAATTACTAAAACATTTCTAAAAATACCAATATTCCCGTGTTTACCTTGCTGCTTAGCTATCGTTGTACTTGAACTCGCCGAGCGGACGAAACACTTCCGCTGTGGTGCTACGCAAGAGCCACAAAGCAGCGTTTATGGTCTTTCATGGCTGCAGTATAGCGAGTAGCGCCTTCTGTAGGTCAAGATGGGAAGTACAGGCACGTTATGCTGAGGGAAATGAATTTGAATAATTCCATCCATGCATCTGGGGTTCACCCTGGACGGGACAATTTAAAAAAATTATCCCTGAAAACATTTCAGACATTTAAGACCACACTTTGACTTTTCCCCCTTTTTTCATGAACATTTCAACAAATCTCCCTATATGTTAATGTATCATACAGTCTTCAACGAAAATCTGCTCTGAGCACGTCAGAAAGTCAGTTAAATATCGACTCTGACTGTGGAGCCCTATTGCCTTGACAATTGGTCCAAAAATAATCGCAGAATAAATTGTTTTATATATACATTTTAACAGAGGAGGAATGCGGCTAAAGAAATAGTTTCACATTTTAGGAATATTTCTTTTTTTTTTTAACCCTGAGTTAGCTTAGAGATCAATGTCTCTAAATAAGATCTATATCACCAGAAGCCAGTTAGCATAAAAACATAATAAAGGCATAATCCAACTGCACCACTTAAATGTAGAATGTTTTTGTTTAACCTGTACAAAAACGGAAGTAAAACATTTACATGTTTGTGCAGCTTGCTTCTACAGTTTGATGAATAAACTTGAGGCTGTTTTGACTCTTTCAGCCAAGCTAAGCTAACCAACAAATGTACACGCGTTACAGTGACATCAACACTCTCATCTGACTCTTTTCAGGAAATGGGTTAAAACATCCAGGAACAACCCAACCTGCGATGCAAGCTAGGGGTGTCACGGTTCCTCAGGCCCATGGTTTGGACAGCATTGCCATTTTTGGGTCACAGTTTTGGTTTGGCTTTGACAGAAAGAAAAACATCTCCAGCAAGTGACAGCAAATCACAGACCACAACAGATATAACTGTTGATTCCCAGTGAAACCAAAGAATTTAACAAATAAGACTCAAACCAGCTTGTGATATTATCTTTGATATCATCAATAAAAAGAACTGAGCAAAGCCTATTTCAGGTTCCCAAATTCCGAATCAGAACAATAAACAAGTCACACATTCTGTCAGGTCCACTTTGGTGAAAGTACCTGCTCTCTGTTCACTGTGAATCCATGGTTTATTGAGATGGAGTGGTTGATGCACTGCACCTTTCATGTCTACGAGGGCATCAGGATGAAAGACAGGGAAGGTGGGTGGGCGAGTTGCTGAACGGGTGTTGTCACAGGATCGGTGAGAAAGTCATTCTCAGACACACTGGACAAAGAAGAACATGGATGGACCAACAGCAGGGAAAATATTACACAAGAGACTATTCAAAGTGGCAGAGTCTGGGACCAGATGATAAGGAGAACAGAAGACCGGCACCAGACTTCCTCTTGTAAGGTTAGAGTTGGGCTTTCCTGGACAATACAAAGCCGATGCATAAATGAGAACTCTGTTTGTCTGATTCTACCTCTCCTCTGTTGCCGTAGCTATCGTCAATTCAAATTACTTCAATTTTTCCCAACAAAGGTGAAGTCTTAAAGAGGATTTTTCTATGGTAACCATCTTTTTGATATCCTTCACACTACTGTGTGTTTGATATATGTATATATCGTACAGGAATTTCCAGCTGGGATGTGTATTGCAAATGAAAAGATGGATAAAAACAAGCAGAAGAAAGGTGAAGTTTTGAGACCTTCGTCAACTTTACAATCTCCAGGGCTGTTCCACAGTATTTGCCTGCCTGAGCTTCCAACCAGTCTGCCTCCACACAGACGACTTCGCTCTAAATTTTGCAGGTCCCCATCTGTGTTGCCTGCAGATACACACACCCTTCAAGTCTCAGATACACACACCTTTACAGTCAAACAGACAGGCAACCATGCTTGTACAATTATGTGTCATTTGGGTTGCAGTGATGTTCTTTCAGAGAGTTTCCAGTCCAGCACAGTGATGAACCCATTACAACCTGACATGGACTCACATCTGAAAAGGGGAGCTGTGCATAAGTCACTGGGTTTTGCAGAAACATGGTCTGCAGTCTCAGCAAGCCCTCAAGCATCAAATGGGTTTTATTCAAATATCTGTCCACCTGTGACAGATACTGGCAGAGACAGAGGGGGCAGACTGGTGACTCCACTTCAGACATCAGAGGAGGCTACGATCAAAGAAAGGCGCCAGCAGCAAAGGAGAAAGAGAAGCTATAGGGTGGACTGCGCAGGGAAACAGAAATATTTAGTACCATCCTTCACCAAGAAAGAGGAGGATGCCAGACTGTGTAAGTGGCTGCAAAGTCTGGGTGTTGCAGATAACAAGGAGAAGGATGCTACAAGCAACCAGCAGCATTTGTTTGTGTCCAGGTGCAAAGGGGTTATGGGCCACAGAGAGCCAGACGCAGTTGCGAGCCACAGGAGAGACAGACGACCCCATTTCCTACCTCCCATCTGTGAGCCACGCTCACACTTACATGTACCCCTCCTGCTTCCTGAAAACTCCCCGCCACCCTCACCCTGCACCTACCCCACTGCTCCCATCCGATCCTTTCTTGTACCACCACAGCATCAGCAACACAAACAAAGGAGGAAGTAAGGACTTGAGCCTTTTGATTTGCCGGTTCTCACTGGTTCAAAGGGTTTGTTATATTTGTTTCTTCTTTCTTTTGATTGTTGCCTTGTCCTGTAATCCAGGTTGCTGCTGTTGATGGAGCCGCTCCATCTGCATTATTGTGTTCATGTCTCATCATCCTGGCTTTTATTTTTCTTAAATCTTAAATTACCTAACTGTTTATTTCAGGCGCTTGTTTTGAGAAACATGTTTTCATTGTGGTGTCAGTATTCCTCCAGCAGAGGGTGCTGTCCAGACTTGAGGTGTGTGTGTGTGTGTGGGGGGGGGGGGGGGGGGGGTTGAGACAGTGGCTGTTGGAGCCTGAACAGAGCTGTCCTCTATGTGCTTGCTGAGGTGGGATCTGTGTGTCAGGACCAGAACACACAAGCCTCAGTCCCTCTCACCACTCGGCTCACATACCCGTCCTGCACATGTTTACCCTCAAACGCAGCCCAAACTGTTTGTGAGGGAGGCTCTTTTTTCAAGGCAGCTCGCCCCCCAGCCCTCTTTCCGCCAAATAAACATTGCACCGGAAATTGCAGGGATATCTGGGATTTTTGAGGGGTCCCGGTGGAAAAGAGGAGAGGGCTAGAACAAGGGTGCTCTCTGTGACACCTAAGGGGAGGGCAAAGAAGCACAAGGGAGGAAGGGGGTGGGGGTGTCCAGAGAGGAGGGCGTGACCTTGCCTTGGGTGGTTTGGCAGGGTGGGCTGCCTCAGTAAGATGCATATCCATTGACTAACAAGTACAGGTGACCCAGTTTCCTTTGACCCCATCAGGAGCACCAAGCCTGGAGTGTGTTTTAGGGCTGACCTCATTCAGTACCTAAGGAATGGACCACAGCTATCCATGAAGAAGAACTGATACTCTGGGATGCGCATCAAAGTGTACCGCGTGTCTGTCAACAGATAATGACTTCGTAGGATGATTGTAATTTCTGCACCTTCTTCTCTTGAGGTCATTCCAAATTGGCTGCAGGTGCAACTATAACCCCCTGACAAAACATGTATGAGTCTGAGGTTGTGTAAATTTTAACAGTTCCCTTCAACCCATTTGGACGATGCTGATGAAAAAGGCTGTATGAAAAATATTTAATGAACAGCAAAGGCAAAGGCAAGTCCTTTTACGCAGAAGCTGAAGCTGTGAGCTGTTTTTGTATTTTTAATTTATCATTTCTATTTGCTACAGAGGTGGTGAAATAGAGATTCCAGTGGACACTGATATTTATGTTGAGTTTTTCAGAAAATGCACTGGTTTTGTAGGTTATTTACAAAACTGACACATGCTTTTCTTGCCATGTTAGGTCTAAATGGGTTAAACCGCAGCCTTTTTATTGGCCAAAAAAAGCCTGGTGTTGTGGAAAAGCACCCAGTATGAAATCTGTTGTTGGACAGACTGTGCTGAGAGGACAACATGACGACCTTGTACTTATTTCACTTAGTTTGAAACTGTGTCTGCATGATTTCTCAATCTCCTCACATGTTGTTTTGCTGGTCTGTCATTTTTATGGATGCTGTGACTCAAATCGTTCTGGCCTGTGATTCTCTCTTTTATGTACACCATGCCTTGATTATAGTCTACATTCAACATAAATATATACAGGAGACAGCAGGAATTATAGATAGAGAAGTTTAAATCAATGCCTTTCTCTTCTCTCATCGAGGCATTGAATGTCTGCACAGCTGTAAACTATATTTACATGAAGATGAAAATGCAGCTGTTTGTGTTTGGAGGGATGCGTGTGTGTAGATCTGGGTGTAGACATGTGAATGTCACACACCTGACAGCTGCTATAAATTTGTGTGTGTGTGTGTGTATGCCCTCCGTGCCTTCTTTTCTCAACTATATGTTTCAGTGTTTGGGAAGTCAACAGTAGAGTTCCTGTTCTTGGTTTAAAAATAACTTTGAGACTTAAATTCCTTGACCCCCCCCCCCCCCCCCATCCTCTCTCTTACCGGCACTCTCCTAACCTCTGTTTGCTTGTTTTTCTTCCCCATTTCTTCTGTTTTGGAACAGGCTACACTCTGCGGCTTTCTTTTTCTTCCCGCTATTGGTCCATGCTGCACACACTCACACTCATACACAGAAAATACCAAAAAAATTAAAGACGTGAAGTGGATTAAAAACCCAAATTACTACTGCTTCTGTGTGCATGTTCTTATTTGTAAAATGTAACATTACATGTACAAATAAAGCGCAAATGTGATACTGCAATACATCGGTCACTCCTTCATCCTAGAGATAAATATGTTAAAGAGGAAAAACGAAAGTCTACAGCCATGAGTGTCAGTTACTAATGAACAAATGAGGAACTAATGAGTCGGAATTGGGAATTACCAGAGCTGAATTACCAGAGAGCTGACTGAATGTTGCTGATGTCAATTCCTCAATTTCCTCATCAATCAGTCCTTAAGTGACTAGTGAGGAACTAATTTAGGACAAAATAATGGTTAATCAATTCTCTTAATCTGGGGATGATAACAAGTTCAGGTGAAAAGTCCATTAGATAATATATTAATGATATACTCCAAAAAGGTAATAATTTATTCCTAAAAAAATGTGAAGTAACCATACTGAGCCTCTTCATCGGTTACTCCTTGTAACACTGAACTTATGAGGTACATTGCTTGACAGTAATTATTCATTACTTCATGATTACTTCATCTTTAACTTATGAGAACATCTTGTCAATGAATGTTAAACTAATAAATCCTTGAGCATAAATGTCCCACCACCATCATGATGATATAAAGTAATAATGACCTTTGACCTTAATCAACAAATTCTCTTCAGTGCATCCTTGAGTCTCAGTAGATATTAGAGGCACATCCCTCCAGGTGTTTATAGATGTTGCATTGTTGATAATGGGATGGACAGAGGGACAACTTGAAAATATTATGCCCACACTGCCGACAGCACCGAGACAGAAAAAGCATTTCATTTTGCAAACCTTAGAAGAAGCGACCTTTCTATTATATGAAAATGCTTATGACTATAACTTTTACTGAATATCACTAATTATACATTCTTAATATGTTTAAATGTGCTAATATTCATATAAATATGTGTGAAAGGTGTGCGATTGTATGTGTGTGTGTGTGTGTGTGTGTGTGTGTGTGTGTGAGAGAGAGAGAGAGAGAGACACACACACACAGAGAGAGACAGAGATGGGTGTGGTGGAGCTCCTGTTGTGTCGTGCTTCTTAGAAACACAACTCATATAGTACAGCGTCAGACTCTCTCACACACACATGCGCGCGCACACACACACACTCATACACACACAGACACACAGACACACAGACACACACACACACACACACACACACACACACACACACACACACACACACACACACACCTCCCCTTCAGTAGGGTTGAGCTGATGGTGATCATGAATCAGAGGTGATTTGCTTTTGTTCCACTGACCTCACTCTCCTCTCCTCTTTTTGCTTTTCTCACTGCCTAATATTTCCGCGGCTCCAGCCTCACCTCACGCTCTCATGTCCAGTTTCCACTGGCTTGTTTTTGAATGTTTGATCTGTTTCTCACCTGCCATTGCCCCCCGCCCCCACCTCTCCTGCAGCCTTCAACCATTACCACTCCTTTGACTTTTCAATGGAAGTGACAGGGAGGCTTTCCAGTGAACTCTTAAAGCAGACTTGTGTCACTTTAACCATTACAAGTTGACGTTCGCTGTCAGGTTAGAATGTAAAGGTCAGAGTACAGGGCAAGTTCTCAGTGGCAGAGTCTTGTATCCCCCAGGGCAAATGAATGTGTCTGCTCTGGTGTGTGTTGGAAATCTTGCATGTTTGTTTGTTATGTCTGGGATGGAAGCCACTGAGACTGAAGTGGAAAGGAATGATTCTTTGATGAGTCAATGGAACTTCAAGAACACTGCAAAAACACATTTTTCACTGTGTGTGTTCCTGTGTGTGTGTGTGTGTCAGTGTGTGTGTCTCAGCTTAGCTCCAGAGGTTTCGCTCTCTTCATTTTCTCTTAAGGCTTGTTTACACAGAGCTGTTACATCACCTCCGCACTCTGACAGAGAGAGATGGATTGTGTGGGAAGAGGATGGAGGTTTGGTGAATACATAATCTTGCTTTCTGTGTAGGCCTCTGTGTGTGCGCATGGGTGTGCATGTATTTGTGTTTGTGCATGTGTGCGTGTGTGTGTTTGTGAGTGTATGTCTCTGTGTGTCTGCGATTATGTGAACACAAACTGCATGCAGTGTGTGATAGGGTGTGTTCTGTTCAGTTAAGATTCAATATTTAAAGAACTTTATCTGTCCCTAAGGTGCATTTCAGTCCTCCAGCCAGCCAGTTGCAAAAACAAACAAAAAAACAATCAAATCAAGCCAATCCAATCAGAGGTGCCGCTGTCCTGATGGCATTAAAGAAAATTCATATGAAAGAATATGGTTTGATTGAGTCTGTTAGCTTCTTAAGCGCTGGTTCCTTTCAGAGGGAGCTTAACTCTGTCAGCCGAACAACACATAAAAAATACATACGTACATAAAATATTCCCAGAGTTTTTGCATCAAGTGAGTTCTTTGCCGGCCGTGCTTTGGACAATCAACTCTGGGTTTTTATGAAGGTAAAAACTCTCATTCATCATCATTGCATTCAAGTTATAGCATTTAGTTTTCTTTAGATTGTTGATAAACCCAGGGGCATTTTTCTAAAATCCTCAGACTCTTTCAGCAATCAGGGTAAGTAAATGTTCTGTCTCCTGCGTCATAAAAATGCAATGTGTGTCTTAAGCTGCCACTTATTTTCCATGAACATCCACCTCTTTTGTACATTGTGTTATTTTGGATTCTGACACAGGAGCCAAATCAATATTGGCAAATATGGAAATGAACCTCCTTCCTGGGTTTGGTACTTTAAACATCAAGCAGGGGTACGTATGTTCTAGGATACTGCCATTGTTTGAATTACAAACAACAGGGCAACTCGCTCAAAGGGGTTTTGCTCTGTATTTGGCTGTTAAAATAAATGTGTGATGACACAGCACTAAAATGCTCTTTCTCCTTTACTCTGTTAGTTATCCTCCTCTGCTGTAAATTCCTTGTCTATTTTTTTTTCATTTTAGTCTTTGTTTTTAATTGAATCAATTTTTTTCACGTTTTTAGTTGTGAGGTGTCTCGAGTTAAATGAGTTTTTTTGTGCAAAGTAAATATATGAAATAATTACAATTATAAATTTTGCATTGCAGCTATATGCTCCCGCATTGTTGACCTTTCACAATGACCTGGGCTTTGGACCAAAATCTTTTCAGTTCATCAACAAATCCTGGTGAACATGTGTGCTAAGGCTGAAGAAATTCGAGGCATAAAAGTGCAGTCCTTCATTTACATTCTCCATCAAAACAGTTTTTCATTCGGCTTAAATACACTGGAGATACATGTAGTATCACTAATGAATTTTCCCTTTGATTCCAGTTTTCATGCATGTGGGAGTAAGGACAAGTGGATGGATTCACATTTTTAAAATCATCTTTACCGTCACAGGAAGCAGACATTTAGCTTCATATAAATTAAAAAGACACAAATTATTCTTGTAGTACATGGAAATCTCCTAACACGCCACTCGCGTGTCTTTAAAAGATAATCTGAAATGTCACTGAACTGGTAGCATTACTTCAAATGAAGAAGTTCTCAAATAAGAAATTAAATTTAACATTAAGTAAACCTAGTGGATAGCATCGTTAATGTTTGGGTGTTAAGTGGGATGAACTTGATAATAGGTGTGTGTGCAAATACGATTATGCCTCCAATAGGAGTGCACACATGGAAGTGTGTGTGTGTGTGTGTGTGTGTGTGTGTGTGTGTGTGTGTGTTCAACCCTTTGAGTTTGCAGAAAGCGATTTATGGAGGATGAAGGGTGACCAATTCTTCAGTGTTGGCATTCATCTCTGCAGGCGTCCATCAGCTTAATGAAACCTCTGATGAAAACTCTAATGGAAAGTAACAATCCAGCCAGACAATCCCTCTCACTGAATTCCAACAAGAAGCTCACGGCTGAAGGGTTAAATGTGTGTTTCCAGGAGTGCACAGATGTAGAATATGTATTTAACCTCTCACACACACAGCATCGGTGTGTATCGCTGCAGTGTTAGCCACCAGCTCAGGTAAGTTCTGTAGATGGTTGGTTTCCTGTGAGCGTGTCTGTGGGATGACAGGGAGATTATCCAGGCAGTCCCTTGCCTCCGCTCTGCACTCTTCAATGAAAACCCACTCCCAAATGAAAAATGAACTTAAGTGTTTTGTGTGGTGTGTGTGTGTGTGTGTGTGTGTGTGTGTGTGTGTGTGTGTGAGGGAGAGAGAGGGGGGTAGCCTGGGAACCTCTGAGCAGGTAAAAGGGATGTGGGGTCTAAAAACAGGATATGGGGAAGGAAAAGAGAGTGATGGTAGATTATCATTCTCAACATCACTATCCATCCATCAATCTTGCTCCCCTCCAGTGTTACTGCAGCACACAGCAGCAGCTGGCTATACTTGTTTTACCTTTCACAAAGCTGGACAGAGGTATGCGTGTGAAAAGAAGTTTAAAGCACCAAAAATATTATTTTCGCTCAAACAAAAATAAATAAACACCAGAAAGCCAGGTCCTCTTTGGAATGTAGTAATTCTGAATTTTATGAATGACTGCATTCATTCTTGGCCACGCCCCCGCCCAAGCCTCCACTCTGTATTGGAGCTCTAAGCCACCCCCTTCTTCCCGCCCTCTTGGGGGACAGCTTGGCCGCCCATCGGCGTCCTAATTGGCTAAAGGCGGCCCGGAGGGGGCGGGGCTGCTATAAAAAGCAATGAGCTGATATAAAAACAAGCTCCAAACTTTGATCGATGAAATCTTGCAAGTGATGGAGGACTTTTGAGGATCATAGTGTGCAAGTTGGATTTAATCTTTGGTGGACAAACGCTATTGTACCTGGAGGATTTATTTGTCGGATCATTGCTCTTCCTCTGTGTGAATCAACTGACAGCATGCGGACACTGCTTTTACTTGCTGTTATGCAGGTGGTGACAGTCACATTGGTGAGTGCACGAGTTGTATTTAGTGTCATGGTTTTGCTCATGTAAACACACATGCAGGAATAAAGACTCACGTGTCCGCACTGCGAGTGCAGCTCCAGTGGATTTGAGCTGCTCTTATTTGGTTACACGTCCATTTAACACCGTTTTGCTTTTCAAAATAACAGTCTGATGAAATGAACTGCCACAAGTCAAAAATGTGGGCACCACTATTCTCTTCCCCTTCAATTATGCATAGTAATGGATGGAGTCTGTGTTAAATACTCATGTAATGCATGTTATATTGCAAAATTATCAGCATAATTAAGAAAAATAAAAGTTTGAAAGCTTTTGTAAATGTAATAATACTGCATTACAAACCAGTTCATATGTAGGCTTGTATAAGTTCAAAAACAAGGCATGAGATAATATGACAATAATAGCAATAGTAATCATAATAATAAATAATGATAATAAGTATTACATTTAAAAAAAATAACAAATATTTTCCACATTACATTTTTCACTATGATTTTAGTTATTTCATCAATTTCATTTACACATTCACCTTAATCTTTAACACTGCATGATATTCTATACAATAATTTATACTGGAGTAGAAGTATAAAGTAAAAACTTAATGCTGGACGTTACATGGTTGAATTCATTTAAATTTTAATATCAGACGATAAAACGATATTCTTATATTTCATCCACTTGGAACAAACTTGCTGATGGTGGGTGTGTGGAGCGGGGCTTCTACAGAGGCTTCTAACCTTGGGCAACCCTACAGCACTCTACTCTTTTGCCAGCTATATGTAGATCCTACTATAGGATCCCAATTTCATGACAGTAATATTACCCTAATGGAGACAGACATACTCATAAGGTCAATATGAAGTGGCAAATCTATTAATAGCCACAGGAATACATTGTGGCTTTTACCTTGAAGATGTTTCTATGTCTGATGCTAGATGTAATTCAACACGTTATCGTCACTGTGATGTCGTGTCCAGCTTTTACTACCCAAGACCCCCAACATTGAGTGACAGCAGTGAGGGAGAACTGTCCTCAAGAGAGACGCATGAAGGGATCTACTGCCTGCTGGGAGTTGTTGGAGAGACAGAGAGAGAGAGAGAGAGAGAGAGAGAGAGAGAGAGAGAGAGAGAGTGTGTGTGTGTGTGTGTGTGTGTGTTTGTGTGTGTGTGTGTGTGTGTGTGTGTGTGTGTGTGTGTGTGTGTGTGTGTGAGTGTGTTTGTGCATGCATGGAGGAGGAGGGAGCAAAAGATGTAGGAGCAGAGAGGTGGGGTTGGTGGGGGACTGAGAACATCCCTTTCATCCTCGCTCACCCCAGCGAATGCCAAGCGGAAGGCGACAGAGGGTCACAGATATCCCTGTGGGGCTTGGGACAGTGCTGGGTATTCAGTGACACGCACACACACTATGAGGAATGTCTATGATGTGTGTAACATGAGTTCAACTATTGTCCGACTTGCTGCCAGTGTGACTCCTGCACCAAGTGAAGGTTTCAATATTCAGGTGAACCCCACTAGTATGATTTCATGCTGAGCTGTGACTGTTCCCTGCTTTAGGTGACTACAGACTGTCCAGTGGTGTGTGAGTGTCCCGCAGGACCGCCGTCTTGTCCTCCCGGGGTCAGTTCAGTCCCCGATGGCTGCAGCTGCTGCAAGGTGTGTGCCGCCCAGCTCAACCAGGACTGCCACGAAGGAAGGCCCTGCGACCACCATAAAGGCCTGGAGTGCAACTATGGCAATGATGTGGGCCGCGCTCATGGCATCTGCAGGGGTATGTACAGAGGAGGGGGTGGGGGTCAGACTTAGATTTGGGTTTGGCTTGGCCTCAGAGTTTTGGTTTTACTTCAGGGTTGAGTGAGGGAATGTATAACTTCAGGGTGGGGAATCTGGCTTCCTCTCCAAACGGCTGGCGTTTCTCTTTGATAGGGGCTTGAGGTTTGAAGCCCGTGCCACCTTTCAAAAACAGAGCACCTTCATGAGCTGCAACTGAAAACTGGCCAAGTCCCGGATTTATATAAGAAGTCCAGTGTGTACACAAACAGTCCCATGGAGCACACAAACACGCACACACACAGTGGTATTTTTATGTGTGTTTATTTGGGGGTGTTTCTATATAAAGGGGGGTATCCGGGGTGTTGTATGGGGAGTCCCACTGGGAGAGCGGAGGGGAAGGACATTGTAAACCAGTCAAAATTCCTCTCTGGTCTAAGAATAGAGCTTGCTTCACAAATCTGGAGATAGTGTGTCTGTCTCTCTCTCTCTTACATGCATATGAAAGGCACACTTACGTATGAGCCGCTTTCTTTTTTCTGTATAAATATTTGGTATTTTTTCATTTGAACCAACTCATCTTCTTCCTTTCCCTCAGCAAAGGCAGAGGGCCGCTCCTGTGAATACAATGGGCGGATTTATCAAAATGGCGAGAATTTCCGTGCTGGTTGCAAGCACCAGTGCACCTGCATCGATGGGGCAGTGGGCTGTGTGCCGCTTTGCCCTAGCCATGTACCCTTGGCATCCCCTTCCTGTCCTGCCCCACAGCTGGTCAAGGTGCCAGGCCAGTGCTGCCTCAGCATCGACTGCCACAAGGGAACAACCGTTGTGCCCCCAATGCACCGACGACCCCAACCTCCAGCATACCCGCCTTACCCATTCATCCCATACCCTGCCTACCCATACTCAAAGCCATATCAAAAACCCTACCGGAAGCTGTACCCCTACAAACCCAAAAAAGAGAAGGATTCCCTGGGCAACGAGCTGGTGGAGGTGGTGCGCAAATGGGACAAGCCACGTGGCCACAAGCACCTGGCGGGTAAGAGAGGGCACTGCAGTGTCCCCTCAGAGCACCGTCTGTTTCCTCGACTCTGTAAAGCATCATGTTTATGTTTTAGCCATTTTAGCCCCCTGACGCACAAACGACCCCACTGTGAGCTTTTCCTTCTGCATCTGTGTGGATGTGTGTATGTCAGCATTTATGTGAGGCTTGTTTTCCACTGGCTCCTTGCACACCAGAGGTGCTCTCACACAGCACATACCTCTGTCACCCAGCTTTCCCCCGCTGTAATCACCCTCTCTATGTGTTACTGTTCCTTGAATGAGGCTAGTGTGCTTTGCATCTCTCTGTGCCTCTCCTTTTGCCTCCCGCTCCCACCGGCCCTTTTCCCCCCAATTTCACTTTTGCTGATCTTGGTTCTCTTTCTCTGATGTCCTTATTTCATCATCTGTCCTAGCGTGGAGGCAGGTGGGCGATCAGTGCGTGGTTCAGACCACTTCCTGGTCCCAGTGCTCTCGGAGCTGTGGGATGGGTGTTTCCTCTCGTGTTACCAATGACAATGCCCGGTGTAAGCTGATCAAGGAGACACGTCTGTGCAACATCCGGCCCTGCAGCTCCATGTCTGTCCCTCTCAAGGTGAGGAATGTATTCTTATGAAATGATAAAGGAAGAGATTGGAGTGGCTCCTCAACTGGCCCACAACCAGCCACCATGCTAAATACATTCAGGGACAGATTGCTCTCAAGGGGACAGATTGGTATTAATATCATGGCATGCCTACAACGCCCCGCTCCTGAATCCCCCTGTTGCTATAGCTCTTTCTGGTCCATTCCATCTATTCACAGTTCTGTTGCTGTGTGGGCAACATCCAACAGGATGATGAGAAAGCTGGGGTTAAAACATTAGCCCAGTTTACATAAGATCTATTTGTACGTGTGTTCACTGTTAGTTATAGAAAGTTTATATGTTTATGCATTTGTCAGATATTTTTGTTTAGGAAAAAATATATATAAGTACCATGGACAAGAAAAGTATGTTCTTTGATCCCACACTTGGGGCTGCCCCTGTCCTAGTTGGGGCCCTAAACGGAATCCCCTTCCATACTCACACCCGTACTATATATGAAAGTGCAGTGCATGATAAAATACTAAAGAAATGAACAGCCTTTATTTGTAAGAATAAGTCCAATAGAAATAACTTGGACAAACCTAAAAAAATAACTGGTTTATGTGCTGGTAGTGAATCTCCCTGGGTAACACATTTCAGCTTTGACTCTGTTTATGTCCCCTAATGGTAAACTGAAGAATGAAGTTGATGAAAATACTCGCCTAAGAAGGATTTAAATGTCATTAATACAAATACTACAACTATTATCACTAAAATTACTATTTTGGTCTTAATATCACACACAAGCATGAAATGACTGAAAATACTTGCCTGAAAAAACATTAAAATGCGCTTAGTACATACTCCACGACCAGTAGTAATATAATCCAAACATTTCTTCCATTATTCTTATTGTTATTATTATTATTTCTATTAATATATTATCATTATCAATGCACAGTCCTCAGAAACATGCTAAGTCTATGTTTCCTCAGAGAATGAACTTCTCTTTATGTAGTGAGTAGCAGCTGAAGTGTTCAGGGCCACAAGTTTTACAGTTTTACAACATACCTACCCTCAGGCATTTCATCTTGATTGACATGTGTCTTTTCTCTCCTCCAACTGGCCAATGGGCAAGCCTCATTTCAGCACTACGTGAATATGCACATTCATTGCACATCTTGCGCTAAAAGAAGCCCTACTTCCAAACGTGAGGCCCTATAAACAACGCCTGCTCTGCTTTTAGGTAGGGTCAGCCTTGCCCACACAGACCCTCAAAAGCCTCCACTCAGGAGTTGCGTTTATTGTTACCCTTACACAACAACTTTTTTTGGGGAAAATTCATTTGTTTGCCCTCCTTTCCAGAGCCAGACATGAAGATTGATACCCTTTCTCGTAAGCCTCTGTCACAAACTCGGCTGTAATTAGTAGAAGCAGACGCTATTCTATTGGTCAACAAATGTTTCGTTGGATTGGTTGAAATTACAACGGGGATTTAGAGATACTGCATCAAATCACTGTGCTACGAAAGTAGTTTGGGTGCATCCAAATTGTTTCATAAC
Source organism: Aulostomus chinensis (assembly GCF_037954235.1). Classification (NCBI taxonomy): domain Eukaryota; kingdom Metazoa; phylum Chordata; class Actinopteri; order Syngnathiformes; family Aulostomidae; genus Aulostomus; species Aulostomus chinensis. Next base: position 23,831,068 of record NC_141337.1, read on the forward strand.
GAATGTTATACACAATTCTAGTTCTGTTAATGAAGGCAAAAAAAAAAGACCATTTTGGAGAAAAGTGCATTTGATTACTAATGACATATTTATGCTAATCTGCCCATCTGCAACTATTCATCGTGCTAAGCTAACAAGCCCGTCTCTGTGGGTCTCAGCTCCCTAATGAATGCACAAAGATGGAAGAGTACACAGAAACTGAAGATCAGTGTGTCAGCAACAAACAAACAAACAAACAAACAAACAAACAAACAAACAAACAAACAAACAAACAAACAAACAAACAAACAAACAAAACAAAAAAATCATGCTCTGAACATACTACCAATGATAATCAATTAAATTGTGTTTTTCAGCACTTTAGTCAGCTGTGCTTGTTTTAAATGTGCTATATCAATCTGACATTTATTATGAAGTAAACATATCTATAAATCACCTTCATATCTGCCTGTGATTCGTACTTAACGTTAATGATTTGACCAAAATGGAAACTAGACCCGTGTAGGTTCAGCAATTTTTTTTTTGTAATTTTTGGTTTGAAATAAATCAAAACAGTTAAAACAATAAAAGTTAGTTTGACACAGGATTAACTCCGTGAACTTTTTAGAGACCACAAGTGTTCCCCTGGTTTGTTTGTGGGGGTTGGGTTTGGAGCTATGCCGCTCTGAACCCCCGTGGCTGTCAGCTGCACTCACTGGCTCTTTGCTGTGTGATTTAAAGAGCACTTGACTCACCCACTCAGTTGCTCTCTCGCATTTCATACACAACGCTCTCCCAAACACGCTGCCTCCTGCCATCAGCCACTCATGAGCTTGATGGGTTGTTATCCACCTGTTTTCCTCAACTCTCCCAATGTTTGCAGAGCTGTTGTGGGTGTTAATGTGCATCAGCAGCAATCCTTCAGCTATTGTTGGTATGCTCCTAACGCCAGCATTCATCTGCTGGCCTGACCTTTATTTTGTTTTCCCCTGTCTCTGGTTTTAACTGCATTAACTTGGTCTTTCATGTCTCTGTCTTTGAGTTATTTTACATCGCTGATTCCAGGCAAATGGTAATGTGATTCTGCATATGGAATCACAGCTGCAAGAGGAAACATTTAACAACAACTGAATTGATTTGATTTCTGTCTTCTCTCTCCACAGAGAGGAAGGAAGTGCTCACGAACCCATAAGGCCCCCGAGCCACAGCGTCTGTCCTACGCCGGCTGCAGGAGCACTCGTCTCTACAGACCCAACTACTGCGGCGTTTGTCGGGATGGCCGCTGCTGCTCGCCCCGTCGCACACGCAATGCCAGTGTGACCTTCGCCTGCCCCGATGGTGAACACTTCAACAGGTCCGTGATGTTCATCCAGTCCTGCAAGTGCAGCGATGAGTGCAACCACCTCAACGAAGCAGCCATGCCCCCACAGCAATGGCTGTATGGAGACACACACAAGTTCGTTGACTAGCAGTGTTATCCCCCATCTACATTCCTTCACTAAAAAGACATTTACTCCCCCTGCCCCCGGCAATCCCCGTTATAGAATAGCTCTTCTTAGTGTGTCTATGAGTAGATGCAAGCGATGTGCATACATCAAATGATTTGGGGAGGAATGGGGAGAAAATTGAATCAGTTGGGCGCATTTTCAACTTGGAAAGAGCAACAAGAGCAGCCCTTGCTTTAGTATAGATGAAGGGTTGTTTCTGGCCCAGCCAGACTTGTGTAGACTCCAGTGGAAAATGCAATACGTGGATTTTCCATGTAGCCATGTTGCTACCATGCACCAAATATCCCCTGAACTCTATGAAACTTTAGTTGGGGATGATGGGGCAGAAGCTGAAACACGTACACATGATTGCTTTGTGGTCACATGACAGTGACTGAACAACTGGTCTGACAAGATGATAGGCAACTGATGTTTCTTTGGAGCCATATTTGAAACCAATCTGTGCACGCTGACATCCGAGTATTAATAATCAAGGTAAAGACTCATGGAGACAAACAAGACTGGAATGATGGTAGCAGAAGATGGAGGAGCATCTCAGACAGGAGCGTGGCTTGTTTCCTTTTATGGTATTTATTCATTTGGTATTTATTGTTGAGACAGACATGATGAGACACAGTGGCCTGCCACTAGGGAAGGCTGTGCTGCTATGTTTGGAGCATCAGCACGGCTGAACGGGGATCTGAAAAGGACAAAGCAGCTGAGAGCTGTCAGCCATGGAAGGGAGAGGAGGACTCCCACAGATCCAGGGCTTGACGCCAGGGTCACATCAGAGGTCAGAATGGCCAGAAAGCCTTGTGTAATGATGGATGATGGAGGCTAGAGGATGAGAAGAGACTGGAAAAAGGCAGCAGTTGAACCTGATGGGTTATGGCTTCATGTGCATTAGTAGGGTATATGTCAAAGGTTGTTTAAACAGCTGGACTCATCCCCTGCCTTATCTCCACAAGAAACTGAGATATTTAGCAAGCACCAGAGGAACAAGCCTGGGATTCTGGCATCAACAAGTCGACCGCCTAATCCTCTGCAAATTACAATCCTGACTCCAAGGGGGCAGTGAGAGAAATCAGCCACTCACTGGTCTGCTTTAAAAATAAAATTTGAAAACTGCATCACAGAGGTAAACATGTAATTTGTGACTGGTGGGTGGAACTGCACTGCTGCCCGATTGGGCCTATCATTGAGCAGTGACGGTTGCAGGCCAACTCACTGAAAAGAAACAAGACCTTCTTCATGTTCAAGTATTTCTGGGTAAAGCTGGCGAAGGCTCTGACATCACTGTCAGAGAAGAGCGCGCAGAGGATGGGACCAGGAACGACAGAGTTCAACAACTACCTGTTGGGGCAGGATCGTTTTCGGGACAAGAACCTTGAGAAGTCAAACATCTTAATAAACTGGGACTTGGGTTTATGTTCATGCACCTTATAACAGCCTTGAGTCATGATGAAATGTTGTATTTTATAATTGAGAAGTTGTTTTAAAATAGTTTTCATCTAAACCAAATTTAAAGGCAGAGTTTTGAAGCTTCATACTATTGTTCTTTCAAACATTTGTGCCATGACATAGTGGCACAAATGCATTTACAGTGAAGTTCTGTGAAACTGGAAAAATATTCCCATTTTCTACCATTTCTTGGTTACAGTAGGCTTTCTTTTTTGAGAGAATTTGTTGCCTCAAAACTGTTATAAAATTTTACAGATGATAATAAGTGTGTGTGTATGTATGTATATGTGTGTGTGTGTGTGTGTGTGTGTGTGTGTGTGTGTGTGTGTGCACGCGCGTGCCATTTTACCATTGCTATTTGCCGATGTAGATGCTATGGGTTCCTGTATTGTAAGTGTAGCGTTGTTCTGAGGACATTATAGAGCAGCTATGTACAGATACATTGTTCACTTAAATACTGAAGTAGTTCATGTATACTTTAGCACTGAATAAGGCCAGGGTCAGATCCTTTATGAGAGTTAAGTGTCAATTTGAAAGCATGGTGAGTGTATGTCTGCAAGTACTTTAAATACCATTTGTAATAATAAAGTCATGCTTTGGACAATCTATATATATTAAAAAAAGACTCAAAAATGAATCCCACATGATCCATCTGTAGAAGGGTGTAAAACAAACATTTGATCTTGCTGGGATGGGCTGATCAGTTTGTTCATGTTCCAACCCGCATGTTTTTGGATGTGGAGATCTTTTATTACCTGCTGACACCTGCACATTTTCTCAGACCAGGTGGGAATTACATGGATACAAAACTGATGAGCAAGTGTCGATACCTTTAATTCATCAATGTTCAGAGATGACTTTACAGTGTGGGTGCATTTATTCAACAGAGGTGTTGTTGACCTGCCTAGAACTGCATACCCTTATGTTTCATCAACAGCACGAATACATAAATGAAAGTCACAGTTGGTCCAAAAAAAATCACTGGTGTGTCAACACTCATGACTCTACCACTGCAGATCTTACTGATGCGCTGCACTTGGCCTTCAACTCATGACAGCAAAGCAATCGAGCAGGCAGGCAGGCAGGTGGAACTGTAACGCCTGTATGGAGCCGATTCTACAGCTGTGACACTGATAATGTGTTAGTCCAGTGAATAAGATAATAAAATGACTTGCAGGTGGTACAACTCTTATATGTGGCATAGTGATTATATGTCTAAAAAAAAAATACTACTGGGATGACAACAGAAAACTGCAAGCAAGCATTTACATGCCCATTAGTTCCCCTTATAGACAAATTTTAAAAACTGGCCATACAGTCATACACCGGGTTTTGATTTGTCCCGTTGAATAAATCTTTCACCCCAATAGATAAACTCTTACTGAGGTTCTCAATCTGTATTTTTGTTGTGTCACTGTATACCATGATAAACTAGAACTGGTATTTTTACAATCTGCCTACGTAGCGTTGTAGTAGTCTTTTCTGCATTGCAGTTATGTTAGGAGACTTGTATTGATTTGCAAAAAAAAAAAAACCAAAAAACTTCAGCATATTATTTTGTTATATCTTGGAATACTGTTGTCAATAATTAAATTCTATATTATTACAATTATTTGAAATGTACTTAAAAGTTTCAAGCTGAACGCTAAAATGCTATTAATTAGGGTTGGCTTCTCATGCATGCCACTTTTGGTCCCGCACTGTAGCATGCTAACATTTCAGAGCTGATGCTGAACAATTTTAATCACAAACCCACCAATTTGAGGAATTTTGAGTTGAATTTTGAGTACACTAATATCACAGGTGGTAGACGTACTTTACACCCCTCACAAAACATTAGTCAACTGATTCCTGTGGTTTCTGCTGTTTCAAGGAGTAAGTAGCAATGTTCAGGGTTCATATATTTATCAATAAGTTTAGTTACTTTTCCCAAGTCTTAAAGGAAAGATTTTAATTGATGTGTTAAATGTGCTCTACAGAAAAATTAACAGAAATCCGTATCAAAATTTGCCAGTGTATTTTACTAAAAATTGATGACAAGCCATGTGATTTGATACATAAAAAAAAAGATTCTGTCAAACAGACAGTTAAAATAAAATCAAATATGCAAGACTTAATTTAAAAAAAAAATTTTCCTCTAAAAACTTTCCCAGGCCTTGGAATTTCAAATTCCAGTGACTTGCAAGTTTTTCAGGACCGTTTGAAGCCTGAACGCAGAGAACTTTGTGTTACACAATTTCAGAACCTCAAACATGAGACAAAATGTGGCATCAAATATTTTACTTGTATAAAACTTGCAAATTCACTACTCAAGCTCCAGTTGGTGACTACATTTATTGGAGGCATTCCATTGGAAATTCAAAGAGCTGCCATTTGAGCTAAAGTCATTTCTTTACTTGTGTCACTACATGATTACTCATTACTTTGTGAAGATGAACTCTTCTGCAGCGGGGAGGAAGAAACAAACTTTTTCATACAACAACTAGTCTGGACATTGAACCAAAAGAAACAAAAATGAAACCACGTTACATGATCCTTATGACTATCTCTCCATTTCCATCAAACTGTACTAGAGACAGTAATCAATTAAAAAGGGGTACAGACCATTGCCTCTAAAAGAGACCACAATAGTGAAATGGCATTTTATAAAAAGTTTTAATTTCATTGAGCAAAAACAAACAGTAAAAGACAAATTAAAACCAACCATACACCCCAGTCCCCAAAACTGACAATAAAAATAAATGTTTGAACAGAGGGAACGGGCAGAGCTTTCAAATAAACAGTAAAGTACGTCTACTTCCAACTACAAGACACAAGATCCATAGAGAGGAGGCTTCTGCTTGGCTGGAGGATTCATCTGGACTGCTCAACTGGAGTGGGACAGAAAGGAGACGAGGCGTGAGTTGAGCAAGAAAAAGTGAAGCACAATGAGCAACAGCTGGGCATACCGATGTTTCACCAACAGGTTAATCACCAAAAGGCCTCTTCCATTGATGTTACAAAGCAGTGCCAACTGTTGTCTGTAGCTGCCAAAATGACTAAGAGTGTATAACACCCAGTGATTAGCAGTGGGGCGCAAGACTTCAGCGGCTTAAATAGCTCCAGAAAACAAAGACCACCAACAATTAACGTGTGATCAAATGTAGTTTTACTGTAAATTGCTCTGAATCCATTTAATCCACTGGGATACAATCATTCCACTGGGTCAACCCATCAAGCTAACTTAATTAACATCGAGCAGAGCTGCATTTTGGTAGGCACTCAGAAGTGTGTTCACTCACTGTAAGAGGAGATGTCAATTTCATCGGGCAGCTCAGCCACATTGACCTCAAAGCGGTCCTGAACGTCGTTCAGAGTCTTGGCGTCCGTCTCGTCAGACACGAAGGTTATAGCCAGGCCCTTGGTCCCAAACCTGCCAGCACGGGCAACCTGATGGAGTAGAGAAGACACGGGAGTCAAACATCACCCCCAATTTTGGTCTGTAGACAAGTGTAACAGACATAAAAGAAGAAGGTATTTTTTCCACTGGCGAAAAGCTTCCTTACGAGAGCAGCTTGGCCTCTTTAAATTAAAGGGCATGGTTGAAGACCTGCTCTATGTAGTGTCATAAAATTTACAACTTACTGCTATACAGATAAGACTGAATTGACTCACTCTTAAGTGCAAAACTCACCGCTGCCAAAGGACACGTCAAAAGATCTGAGCAAATTACTTCCAATTAACCCCCCCCCCGCATGAGGCTGATCGCTTGAAGCCCCGCAGCCACACTTCATGTCATCGTCCTACTTTCCAGCCTCCACATCCCTCTCCAACTGGCTTGTTTGTACTTGCCAGCTTCTGAAGAGCTCAACTTGTGGGTGGAATAGTAAACTCTCTTCTTACCTCTGTCTGATAGCTTATTAAGGTTTAAAAAAAATTAGATGATGAGAGATTGATTACTGAAAAATATCATGAGCTTCATAACCTTTAATCAAGACATTATGAATCAGCAAAATGGATTTCCAGCAGACTAGAAGCACTGTGGCACATTGCTGCCTCCAAGGACAGTCTCGGGAGTACAAATGACGCACGGCAGGAAACACGCTCTGTGTTTGCTATGGGCGTCCACGATCACATGGCCGGCAAGTTTTGCACTTCAACGTATTTTGAATGCACTTTCAATCTCTTTCCATTCTTCCTCTCCTGCATTTCATGTAGGACATGTATAAAAGTACACTTGAGACACTGGGTAGTTTCCATTCCACCCACCTCTAGCTGAACAAAAACATGAGAATGTGGCAAATCTCTACAAGCCAAGCATTAAGACACTGACTTGTTCGTCTTAAGTCATGATGATGAGCCAGTATGAACACCAGACACTTTAGAGTAGCAGAATAAGGCATTTAGTTGATGGTTGGGCTTCTATGGTGCTGTACTGAGTGTCTGTCAATGAATGGTTCCTTAAACTGCAGAGATCGTTCTGAAAGCAGAACAGCAGTTACATTTAGCGTAAGAAAAAGGGCTGAATGGAACTGTGCTGCTAGTAAACAGACAATTCGCTGCTGCTGCAGTGTGCATTGTTGTGATGTGTAGCAGCAGTTGTGTGTGAGTGCATGCGCTGGTGGGACTCTTCATACCTACACCATAGACCAGTGCAAGGAAAAACATTCTCACCCTGTGCAAATAGGTGTCAGAATCTTCTGGCATGTCATAGTTGAACACAATATTGACTCGCTCAATGTCCATCCCTCTGCCAAAGAGGTTGGTGGCCACCAAGATCCGCCTTTGGAAGTCCTTGAATTGCTGATAGCGAGACAGTCTGGGGAATGGGGGCAGAGCCAAAGAGGATTAACGACACAGCTGCTGTAAGCATTACTGGACGGCCCCCCTTTGAAGGCCATGATGCGTTGAGTGAATAGATGACACTATGTGCCATAAACATACATTGCAGCTCAAGAGGGCATATATTATAAGCATAGGTACACAAGAGGAAGATGTGCATCTCACCTCTCCTCCTGAGCCATTCCCCTGTGAATGGCAATGGCAGGGAAATTCTGTTCAACCAGGAGCTGGGACAGAGCGATGCAGCGCTGGACTGACTTGACAAAGATCACCACCTAGAGGCAAAGCAGAGGCATTAAAACTACTTCAAGCAGGTTTTGCCAGCAGCCTTCAAGCAGATAAAGAGGGTGCTGATGTGTGGACTGCCACATTTGAACTTGGCAACACATGGCTTTGACAGTATACACATTAACACTGACACTACTACACATGTAACTCATCAGCTCAAGCTATGTGCTGTCTTCCGCCTACCCAATAACCTCGTAATCTCACAGACGCAACTAAGCCAAGCGAAATGATGGGGGGGGGGGGACAGGCTGGCACCAGTCCACCAATGTATTGGTTGAAACTGGCCCACCTTCTCAGTTTTCAGATACAACGCCTACAGTGATTTCAAATTTGTGTTGCTTAGTGTGTCCAGCAGAGAGTGCTCTGGTGCTTCAGTCGTGTTCATTTTACTGTTGTATCCTGCTCTTTAATTAGATGGTCATATATGATGATGTAGAATATTTTAATAGGACATCAGCCTTCTGAGTATCTTCAATAGTCATGTCAGCCCTAAAGTGCAGCACAGTGAACGCAGAAAAGGCTCCGAATCACTGCAGCATTTCCGTCATCACCAGCAGAAATGCATCGTATCTCCCACCGCCATCTAAACATGAGTAGAGACATCAAACAGCCTGGGCTTTGGGGAGAAAGAGTGAACCGCTGACCGGGAAAGAGGTGGCCCCGCATTAACACAAAACAAAACGCAATTACACACGGCATGACACAATAAAGCCTGATTTATGCTTCTGCGTCGCGTTGATGCCGTACCTACGCCGTCGACCCTACACTGTAGCCTGACGTGTGCCTCCAAAAAATCCTGACCGTGACGTGAACGTCGAGGACTGTGGCGTCAACGCCGTCACCGCGACGCAGAAACATAAACCAGGCTTAATTCCCCCATTAATGACATCACAGTGATGAAATGGAGGCTGTCGCTATTTTCAAATTCTCCAGTGTATATTATTATTGTTTAATGAGAGCCCAACACTGCACTGGACATGAATGTAACATTACAAGAAAGTAAAAACATGTTCCTAAATTGCTCCTACATCAGAAATACTACTGACAGTACAGACAGCTACAGGCAATGCAGTTATACCTAGTTTTTATTTCATATTTTTACGTTTCTGTACATTTATTAAATCGTATATAATTAGAATTATCAATTGGACAGCTGCTGCTTGTAGCAGAGAAACAATGTTGACATCAAAATATTGACAACTGGGAAAATTGTGCTAGAGTGACTTCTGGAGGAATCTGTCCAGAGGCCCGCTGAAGCCGATCTACTTAATTCTAAAAAAAAATAAAAAAATAAAAATAAAGCAGCAACAGGCACTGAAAGAGTTTACCTGGTTGAATTCCAACACATCGAGCAGGTCAAAGAGCTTGCGGTTCTTCTCGCTGTCCTTCAGCTTGCAGTAGTATTGTTGGAGACCGTGCAGTGTAAGCTTGGTCTCATCATCCACAAATACTTCCATGGGCTACACAGGAGAGCACAGAGACTTAATCACGTAGTTAAGCATGACATCAGGACACAAAATGGCAGGTTTAGCAACAGAACTCAACAGTCCAGGGGGGTGGGGTGGGTTGGGGGACATTTTCAGTAACAAGAAAACCCTTCATCGTTCACTTACATCCTGCATGAATTTGCGGCAGACGGGTCGGATCTCCTTACTCAGCGTTGCACTGAACATCATGACCTGCTTCTCGTGAGGTGTGATCCTGAAGATGTCCTGGACATCACGCCTCATGTCTGCCACACAAAAGGGGAGAGATGCAATAAGTCAGTGGCCGTACTATTCATGGTCGACACATCACCTCACACATTTGAATTGAACAAAAGATCCACTAATACAGAGTAAAACCTACCTAGCTGCTCCAACATTTTGTCACACTCATCCAGGACAAAATGCTTGACATTCTTCAGGCTGAGTGTCTTGTTACGGATGAGCGCCAGGATGCGGCCAGGTGTTCCAACAACAATGTGAGGGCAGTTCTTCTTTAGGACATCCTCATCCTTCTTGATGGCCATGCCACCAAAGAATACTGCTGCTTTTACAGTGGGCATGTACTTGGAGAAGCGCTCGTACTCTTTACTGATCTGGAAGGCCAGCTCTCGTGTGTGGCACATGACTAATACAGACACCTGAAGAGGAGAAAAACAGACATGCAGAGGAAATATGGTTCATTTAGTTCCCAATTGGAATGCAAATTGTGTTTATTTAGGAAACATTGCTATAAAAGATTTTTTATACCATTTTGTCCTCTTGTGGACTGCAAAATTAGGATGAACACATACTGACAGGGGTCTACTGTCATTACTATTACCCATCTTGAACTGGTCAGTGCTTTCTAGTGTGTGTCTTTTTACTGAGCTTGAATGAAACCATGGCCACCAGGGAGACAAAAATCCTTTTAATCCACTTCAGTGCATAGAACCTGTAAGCGATTACGACACGAACCTGTCCGTCAACAGGTTCAATCTGCTGCAGTGTGGCCAGAACAAACACAGCTGTTTTGCCCATTCCAGATTTGGCCTGACACAGGATGTCCATGCCCAGGATAGCTTGTGGGATGCATTCGTGCTGGACTACATAAAGACAAAGAAAAATAGATTTCAAACAATGCATAAATGTGACTGCCGGAAGAGGAAGTAACAGGTTAGAAGTTGAGGTGTGCTTTGAATTAATTAGAACTGGGGGTCAGGCCACACTCAAGTTGATTGTGTTCCAGTAGAAGTGTGTGTAATTATACTACTTGATATATTATGCAATATTTGGCCCATACAAACATTACAGCGACATCTGTACAGATATTACACAAATAGTACTAACAAATTAATATGGCAAGTGCCAAAAAGACCATTAGCACATTTCTGATGCACAGAGCAGCCATTCTGAATAGCACTTGTGGGTTCTTGGGTGTCCACATGTAGGAACTGCAACTAGGAAGTTTGTGTGTTCCAGATGAAACAGATGTTGACATTTCTGAGAGTTGAGGGTGGATTTCTAGCAACACTATTTGGATTTAATCAGGAAATCACTTCAACAGGATTGACATTAATGGGCCAAGTAGATGCAATCCATCAGACAGCATTTTACAGCCAAACAAGACATTTTACCACCTCAACAGTAAAGACACTGGAATGCCCCTCACCTTCAGATGGATGCTCAAAACCACAGTCGATGATGGCACGAAGCAGTTCTGGTTTGAGAAGAAAGTCTCTAAAGCCAGAGCTATGGATGGAGACATAGGAACCTTTCACCTCCTTCTTGCCTGCGGGGGCTGCGCTCTCAGGGGCTCCTTGAGGCTCCTCGTCTTCTTCATAGTCGAGCAGCTCATTATCAACATCATTTTCGGCCATTGTTTCTGGTCTAGAACAGGAGCAGCATAAGGTCGGGTCATTCATCTGTTTGAACATCTACCATGGTAGTCATTACTGCCTTCTTGAGCAAACGGGATGAGCAGCTCAAGGAGCCCACCTGTTGTTGCCACTCTTTGTCTCACCACAAGGATTAGTTCAGAAACCGTACTGGGTTTTGCAATGGTGTAGTTATCTCCATGTTATCCATAAAACTTTTTTTTTTAAAATCACACTTTGGTTGGTGTAAAGCAAATGGTGTATTAAGTAGTCCACAGTCGAGAGGCTAACCCTTGCACAGTACGGTAGCACATTGGAGTGCTATCCGCGTATCCCATTCTAACATGCGAGGCCGGCTGATGACAAAGACCTGTTAATTAAGCTTGAATGGAGAAGGCGCACAAATGGGCCTAGGGAGAAGTCGCTGTTACACGACAGTGCCCGAAAGAAAACCACGTAGCAAACGTATTTGGTTAAGCTTGGACTACGACTTCGGCCAATAGTAATGAATTAACCATAGCCGCTAGCTTCAGAGCTACTAGAGAGCCATTGTGTTGCATAACGTTAGCTTCGTGCTAACGTGGCGAGTTAGCTAGCTAGGTTGCAAGCGAGTCTGCTATTCGAGCTACTATACTAACGTTATCCGGCTGATCCAAATACACAAAACACTGTTGATGATAATGATTTGGATGAAATAATTCAAAATCCGCTCATTTACGGAAAATTACGAGGACTAGTGGGTTGGTCAAGCAAGGAGGTGATAGGCTCCAGACGCTTGCTAATACCCAGAAGCAAACAATGAAAGAGGCTACTTCACTAAATTTAAGCGACTGTTTAACTTCCGTGCCTGCTACATGTAAGAGAATCGAAATTAATCAAAATGATTTCAGATTCTTACCTTTATTGTGTTTACTACGACTCCACCAATAGATCACAACCGCATGGGGAGGCCTCAGTCGGTTTATACGAGGAACCGGAAGTCCCGCCTTCACAAAAGCGCGTAAACATAATTGGTGGATTTGGATGACAAAGGATAAAACAAGCCAATGATTGGAGGAAAGGTGTGCCGCAGTCCACTGCATTTTAAAAAAGCGGGATCCGTCAGCGCTACTCTCGTCTACCTCACCCATACGTGAAAAACACATTTACATCAACCACATAATGAAAATAAGTAAGTAAATGAATATTGTTTGATTGAAAGGAGAATGTAGCCTCACTGTGGGAGGAAGAATGACAATAACCTTATTTATTTTCATTCCTTGAATTTATTTTTTTTGTCAGTGCTGTCTTAATGTTTTCCTCTAAAGAATACATCATAACGAATACAATGAATGCAATTAATTAGATTCGGGTCACTACGTCACCACTATCAGCGCAAATTAATACTTTTAGAACATTTAGGCTTAACAGCGTTTTTCAACGCCATCCTCAAAACGACAAATGGGGGGTATCTTTGGAAGAAAGTGGTTCATCCCTCCAGAAGTCTTCCAAACACATGCATTGTCTTGTGGTGGTCCCACGTATTGGCTAGAGTTACCAGCACATCATGACCAACCGCAAACAGGCCTTTCTCAGGTGTTACGATACTTTACGTTGTTCAAAATTTTAATGAACATAAGCCTAGTGCTAGGCAGTATATCGAAATGTATTGAATAATATCAAAATCTAATATTGTATCATGGATTTTTAGCCAGAAATGAGATACACTATTTGTAAATAAGTCCCAAAAAAAAGTCAACGATGTCTCGCAAAAGGAAATGTTTCAAAAGTCTGGTGAAGTTTACAGTTACTCTTCTCACTGCCATCAAGGACCAGTTTGATGAATGTTGATGATTTATCAGGCATGAATTTTCCATACCATCATAAATATTGTGATAAATGTTAGTGTCAAAAAAGGACTTCTGAATCTCCTGATATTCTTTTTTCATAATGCCCAGCCTTATCTTAGCCTACCAGGCCCATCTTTTGATTTAATCATTCTCCAGCTCTTTAAGTCATAGAGTTTTCCACATTCTGATGTTTATAGATTCCTATTTTACAAATCGATAGTCAATCTCATGGAAAATCACAAAGCTTGATAATTTTCCAAATGCCTTTTAGTGTTTTTTTGACATTTGTTTAAACGTTTGAAAGTCAGTGTGTAGTATGGATACTTGTACATGGGCTAAAGGGTAAATCCAACAATGTTGTGATTGCCAAAGCCTCGCATTAAAAGGACAAACAAAACACTACAGTAGACAAATATTACCTTGAAATCAGGACATGAAATGGCAGTTTTTAGCAGTAAACCTCAACTAGGCAAATATTTACCATCATCATTATTATTTGGATAATGCTATCAGTGCCTGGACTGTAGTTCAGCGGCAGATTTTTATTGACCTTAAATCTGTGATTCCAGAGCTGAAGAGAACCTCCACTGTGTAGGAGAAAAGTATGGGAAACTGTCTGATTGTGGCTGGGAATGTTCCTCTGAGTGGGAGGAGGAGCAAGAATGGTTCAGGAAGTCCCTAACATATGCAGGCAAGGAAAGGAAGAGACTGTGTTCCACCTGAAGACCACCTCCACGCATCCCTGAGCAGCAGCCCAATTCAGCAGGCAGTTCCTCCAGACAGTTACTGCGCAGGTCCAACTTGCAAAGCTGACGTAAAGATGCAATCCCCCTTGGTAGTGACCTAAGAGCATTGTGAGACACATTTAGGAGACTGAGCTCCAAACAGCTACTGAACAGCTCAGGGGGCAGACTCTGGAGCCTGTTCCCACTAAGGTCCAGCTCTGTGAGCAATTGCAGTCCCTTCACCTCTGCAGGCAGCTTCTCTAGCAGGTTGCCAGCCAGCAGGAGCCTTTGAAGATTGCATAGAGTGAACAGTGCAGAGGGAAGATTCTGGAGTTGATTGCTGGACAGATCAAGCAGCTTTAGGCCTCGTAACACACCAACACTGGCCGGCAATGCAAAAACACGGTTAAAGGAGAGCCTGAGGGAAGACAGACGACGCAGATGAGCCAGACTAAGCAGCTCCTCCAGCGTTCTCAAGTTGTTATGCTGGAGGTTGAGAGTCTGTAGTTTGGTCAGAGCCAGCAGTGTGGACGGCAAACGCTCCAGCTGGCAGTCCTGCAGCTTCAGCTCTGTTAGGTCAACCATCCGCTTCAGGCCGCTCAGTACAAGCAGCCGTGTGCCCTCATTGCAGATCTCCAGCCTTACCAAGCTGCTGGCCACCTCATATAGCTCACCGGGGATTCGCTGTAACATGCCTTGAATCACCAGTACACGCAGGTGACGCAACTGGCGGAGGCTCCCTAACGCCCAGTTGCGGCCCACCCCCCCTTCACCACTCAGGCGACCTGAGAGGTGAAGCTCATGCAAGCTACGGAGGGAGAGGACCCAGCTGGGGATCTCTGATGTCTGAGTAAAAGTGAGGTGAAGGACCTCTAGACGTTCTTGGAGAAATCCAAGTGCACCGGGATCCACAGCTGCAGTGCAGTGGTAGAGATGGAGCTCCCTGTTATTGGATAAACCAACAGAAATCAAGTAAGTACATGCAAAAACAAGGCGTAAGTGTATGGGGAAGTATGCACATCCAAGCATTCAGGCGGTGGAAATAACCTGTGTGCACCCTTATACTGTACACCTCACCTGAGTGCCACCATGAATGACACCTGAGCTGTAAATCTGGCATCTGTGATGAGCTCCAGTTTAAGGACCTGAAGCTGGCTGAGTTTGAAGAGGGCTGGAGGAAGTCGAGGCAGTGCCACCAGCTGCAGTGTGGAGCGGCCCTCTGAGTCAATGCTGGACATGGCATTTAGCTCCCTGCCCCCCCAGCGCCTCTCCAGGCTTTCCTCCATTAGCCGACTTTCACTGACGGGGGACAAAAAAACGGACAGGTGTTGGGCCAGCAAAGGGTTGTACTGGTCCAACATGTGTAAAAGAAAGGCCAGGTCATGTCTCAGGTCTGGCACATCCCTCAGCGAGCACAACTCCTTCAGTGAGTGGAAGGAATACTGCCGCAGAGAACTGAATTGGAGACAGATGAAGAATGATCTCAGACAGAATATGTCAAAACAGCAGTTTTCCACTCTGATCAGGCTCAACCTGTTCAACTTCACCAGCATCACTCTATTTAAAGTCTTCTATGAACAATCAAAAAGAATTCTCAAAAAATGTATATATTTTTTTATATGTCGACTAATTTATCTTGTTCATACAAAGTTATACTCTCGTAAGCCTCTTCAACCTTACACTGTGCATGCACTGTCCTGAGCACCTACATATTTATACTGCTTATAGTACACAGTATATGCAAAGCCTGACCTGTGTGAAATCCAACAGAGGGTGTAAAAGTTCAGCAGTCCATACAGTCCCATTAAGGTCAAGTAGGCCACTAGCAGTTTGTGTAGAAGAGAGGAGAGCACATGGATACACTCAAAGGTGGCGTAGCCCACCAAGGTCTGATCCTCAGGGTGACAGATGTGGGTGAAGGAGAGGGTGCTGAGGAGAGGGATGGTGTAACTCACGATCAGTGAGACCAGCAGCAGTTTCAGTATTGTTTGAGCCAAGTAGACCTAAATGGGTGAGAGCAGGAGTGATGGATAAAACATGTCATCAAGCTTTATCAAAAACTGAAATCAAATCAAATTACATACCTGAATTTAAAAAAAAAAAGTTTTAGGGGTATGTGAAGAAACATTTCAATGCTTATTGTCCATCCTTCCCAGAGCCAGACAAGAAGATAGATACCATAGATACCCTACATACAATAGGGAGCTGAGTCCCTGAAACTTGCTAGTTAGCTTAGCTTGAAGAATGGTAGTGGATGGGAAGTGTTATGGTACCTTTATCAAAAGTCATCGAACATACTGCGTCACACTTTGTATTCTTTAAAATGCTAAAGATTGTACACATAACATTCCTTATGAAATTTAAAATGATGACATCCTGCAAATTAAGAAACAGACATCTGACCTACTACCCTGAAGACGTGTGCTGAAGACAAGAAGTGACTGCTATTTTTAACCATTTGTAAGAGAGGACAAGGGGAAATAACTTCCGGACAAACCAAGGTGTGATGACTTTTGATGCTGGTATGCTAACACTTCCCACCTGCTACAATTCATAGTGCTATGCTAAATAGTGGTCAGCTGGACTCTGTTGGTCTGGGCTTCCTTATGCATGCACAGAGAAGACCAGGGTATCTGTCTTGTCAGGCTTTGGGGAGAACATGTTATCACATCACAAAGTGTTCAATTCTTTTAGCAATAAAACATCAGAAAAATCTCACTGTTTAAGATATATATATTTAAAAAAAACAAAGAATGATATACAAACCCTCTGATTAAAGGATCTCTAACCTTATAGATGACGTCCGAGCTTTCACAGTGGGATCTAAACTTCCTGACCCTTTCAAACAGCGCCCTGGCCTGTTCCCCATCACTTTTATCCAGTCTGATTTCCTGCCTGGGACTGTCAATCATGCCTGAGGTCTTGGAAGATGGGAAGTGCATCTGGGAGCCAAGGGTTATAATTGACGTGGTGGATTCTGATGAGAGTGTGGAGGGGCTTGGAGAA
This sequence comes from Aulostomus chinensis, assembly GCF_037954235.1. NCBI lineage: Eukaryota > Metazoa > Chordata > Actinopteri > Syngnathiformes > Aulostomidae > Aulostomus > Aulostomus chinensis. Next base: position 23,848,004 of record NC_141337.1, read on the forward strand.
GGAGGGGTGGCATTATCTAACCGCTTCAAAAGTGGGCTGTCTGTGCCGGAGTCCATACTTGAGTGTCTAATGCAGGTCTCCGGGGAAGAAGATGAAACTGTGGAGGGAGGAGGGTGGGCTTGCTGCTTCTCTTCCACCATCTCCTTTTCAAGAATGTTCTCCTGCTGGACAGCATGGGACAGGGCCTGAGATGTCCAGGGTGACTCACTGCATTTTGCCAAGATGGCCAGGAAGTGCTCTATTCGGGAGGAGGTATGGGGGAAGTGGAGCCAGAAGGAGCCGCTGGCAACCAGCACTAAAGATTGCAGCAAGGCTATGTAAGGGAAGAATCGGGAGTAGAAGGGCAAAGCCTCATGGTAGCACACCTGAAGAGACAGGCAGACAGACAGAAGATGCACTTAAACCCGCCGTCCCTTGTGGCACTTGGTGGGAGAATAGCAAGCTGGAAAACACTAACAAATGATCAAGTCATTAATGTAGCAGATCCAGAACATTTAATTAGAACAGGAGATTTCAAAGTGTCCTTAAACCCCTACAGCCCTTAAGTTCCTGGATGCCAATCATGATTTAAGTTATTTGATCCCAGAGACATTCAATAGGGGGCGGCATGGCTCGTAGGTAAAGTGGGTGTCCGCTTTGATCCCCACTTCCCCCAGTGACCATGTCAAAGTATCCTTGTGCAAGATACTGAGCCCCTAATTGCTCCCGATGGCCCTGCGATGGACCGGTGACCTGTCCAGACCTGGTGACCCCGCCTCTCACCAAATGTCAGCTGGGATAGGCTCCAGCCTCCCCCCCACAACTGTGATAAGCTGAACAGGAAACGGATGGATGGATGGACATTCCACAATAGACACAAGGCAGCCAAATGTAGCCATTTGTCATATCTCCAGACTGCACCAAATGCATAAAAGGCTTTGTGTTGTTTTTCACTGTGAAAATAAGAAAAATAGTAAAATTCTCCATTCTGTAAAAACGGATCTTAGTCTCTTTAATCAATCCCACACAGTTCAGCCATTTCCAAGCCAGGACAATTTCATAACTATAAGAGAATATTCTTTCACTTCCATTTAGTGAAACTGGAGCTCCTCCCACTCCAGTGTGCAGACATTCTTTTTTTCTTTCAAGAACAAGGAAGTATTACAGTACCTGGCTAATGTAAACATACTGCTGGTAGTCCAGATGTGTGCGTCGACCCTGAGATGTAGAATGAAGAATTGGGCTGATGTCATGTGGAACAGATGTTGAAGATAAAGCCGGTGCTGCGTTTCTCTCAGTGGACGAACTGTGAACACTCATATTTCCAGTGACAAGAGGATCCAAGGGAATGCACAATACTCTGTCCCTTGACAACTGCATGGTACAAGCTAGAACGGATGCCATTACCATGAGGACCACCAAGTAGTCCATGAAAACCTCCCACCATGGCTTCAACAGTTTAGACCGGGTCTGATGCTGGTTCAGGGGGGCCAGTTCTGATAGGGAGAACATCACCGGACGACAAGGACGACTGCAAAAGTTATTGTAAAAAAGTGAAGGAATCTCTGGCTGGCAAGTACACATGAACACATAGATGTCTGTGTTAAACCGAAACACGCGCGTTAGATTCAACAAGATCATTAAATGTTCAATGATGAAATGGATGTTGATGTTACAAAATAAGTTGACGATCTCATCTGAATATTCTGGCCTCACACTTTTGTCGAAATGTTTGAGACATGCAAGTTTTAATGCATTGATATGTAAATCAATTTTGCAATATTGCACCTTAAACAATTCCAAAAAGGCAGTACAACGAATGGGAAATGAAATGGCACCACTTGCTTTCTTTGCTCTTATCATTAATTTAAGCGTCCCCAAAAAGAAATTAAAAGTTTGATCAATTGTTGCCATTTTTACAGCCTAGAATCAACCTTCGCTTACCTGAGTAAACACTTTTCTTCTCTCCTCTCTTGCTCCTCTCTGATCAACTCACAGTTGCCTTATAGAACATTCATGCCGGTGCTGTCTGGTTCTGCTGGGAAAGTTTTACAACAAACTCCACCTCAACTGGCCAACACACAGCTTTTCAACAGTTGCCATAGAAGCGGAGGATGTGTTGCTAAAAAATCTAATTCAGCAGCGGGTTCAAGACTGGCTCGGGACATGCCCCCTTAACTCTTTGAGGACTGACTAAGCTTGAGCAAATGATCGGAGGGAGTTAAAAGACATCAAGGTATTAAAAAGAAATTTACAGGCATGTCAAAAGCAGATTTATAGGCCGCTCAGACGGTGCCCTTTCACAATCTAAATATCCTTGCTACATGAGGTACGTTTTGTCTTCTGTTTGTGTAATCTATAAAATTTTATAAGGAGGTCAAAGGTTTAATGTGTAAAATCCAAATTGAAATTCAATTAATTGGGAACCAAAGAAAACACGTACAAGTGAACACAATTATATTCTAAAAATAATGATGTAAAAGTATACATTACACTGAATGTCAATCCTTGACCCTATCTGTAAAGTGCAGATAATTACTAATTAATGTAAGTTCCATGTACAGTAACACTCCAGTGTCCAACATGTCAAGTTAAGTAATATACTTCATTAAAATAAACACTTTAGTTAGACTGACCTGAGGCCCCCCCACCCCCATTTCCTATGCAAGTTACAGCATCGTCGGGTGTCTTACATACCACACTGTTTTCAGATATTTCCAGCAGGGGCTGCTGAAGTCGCAGCTCTGTGAGTTTTGCAGTCCATTAGACTCCAGACACTTAATCTAGTCAACCCAGTTCGTATGTTGCAGTTTAAAATGCAAACCAGCACTGTTTAACCCTAAACCACAGGTTCACAGCCTGTTCTTTTTTTTAGGCCCACCTATTCTTACTTGAACTGGCCCAGATTACAATTAAAACAACAAGGTTCTTTAAAACTGTACAGGTGTGAGCTTACCACATTACAGCCAAAGGTTAATATGCCCTGCTTCGGTGTCTCAAATTGATGTTTTCTGAAGTTGAATTTTATACCAAAAAACCTAGATTAATTTAAATCTACATATCTGAGATAGTAGTGTTGGTTATAATAGTTTCCTGAGAGGTTAAAGGTTAGGGAAGATGCTGACTGTGAAGGTATGTACCTGTGTGAAAGTGTGTGTTTATATGTGTGCTGTGGGTGGGACGGTTCAGCAAACCCACGGCTGCATTTTTTATCATGATATGCGGGTCAGTGTTTTGGTATTAAGTCAGTCTTCTGTGTCTGGTACATTAAGAAGAAAAATAACCTCCCCAGCAACTGAAAACCAAATATATCTTTTGTTTCGTTGTGGACAACAACGAGCTGCAGTTTATTTGTTCAAATTGATTATTGGCTCTGTAATGAATGGTTTTACATCCCCAGTGTGCACACAAACGATGTAGCTCTTCATTGTGCTTCCTTACAAGTGGGCCAAGAAGAATCTGGAGCAAGGATACAAACTGACACTGAACCACAGTCAGATACTCCACTCAGCTGGTTTGTGAATTCACTGCGTGTAACAAGTGAGTATGTATTATAAAGAAAAATCACATAGCTGCAGCAGTGATGTGTGTGATTAATTCTCATTATTTACACACGAGTCAAGGTGAACCAACAACCTTCTTGCTGTGAAGCAACAGTGCTAACCACTGCACCACAGTGCCGCCTTGATGTGAGCACCATTGTTCAAAAAATAAATGATCACATACAGTCATGTTTTGCCTCAGATTGTCAGAACTTGTTAAGTCTGCTTTAAAATTCAGATCAGGCCTACTTGTATTGCTAGTAGATGTGCCTTTTTTCCCCCTGGTGCATCAAGTTCCTTCATCACCAGAACCAATAAATACCCACGTCTACTGCTCATTTCACCTGGGAACGAATGCTGATTAGATCTGTTCAAACAGCAGCCAAAAGCCAGATGGTAGCAGTTTTTTTGGCCGATGGCAAAAACTACATTACCTCATCACCATGCATCTTGCACACTAAAGACTTTGTGCCCTTCTTCTCTTTGAGTTTAAGATCTTTACCACATGAGGTGTTCATGAAAATTTGCAGTGTCCTTACTGGTAAGCATGGCCACTTTTGGCCAGAGGGCCTGCCAAAATCAGCACAAACATAAAGTTCAGAAATCCGACATGGCAAAAATGAAGAGCCAAAGTAATAATGGTGCCCTGCTTGACTGTAATGAATTCTGCTTTACGTGGCTGTACAGAAGAATATACATGGCTTCCAAATATTCAGATACTTCAAACAAAAGCAGATAGTGCACACAATGTATGGAAATCAAATGAAGTAGAGACATGTTAATATTCAGAACATTTCATTGCATATTTCAATACCTGCCTCAATATATTTGGTTGCTTTTTTTAAATTAGCATTTTTATTCATGAACATCCATGTGTCCGGGCTGATACAATTAATACAAAACATTTTAGATGTAAATATCTTAATCTGACTAATTCTATCTTCCATCCAGCAAGCTGCAGATTCTCCAGAGGGGAGCGACCACATTTGCCATCGTCAGTCCCAATGTCATCAGTAATGTGGCGGAATCACGTACACTGATAGAGAGGGAATACCAGATTTATAGTGTCTCCTGTTTTAAAATGATTAATTAAAGTTTGGATTTTAAAAATCTTATCGCAATACCTCCATATCATACCATATGTGTGTTGAATGTCAGGGGACAATGTGAAAAGGAAACCCCAAACATTTAGTCATTTCAGAACACATTTCAGTTCCTCACAAGTAAAACAGATTTTTGTATCTCAACAGAAGTCTAATTTTAAAGCCCCGCTTCTGTTGAGATACAAAAACAGATTTTTGTATCTCAACAGAAGCGGGGCTTTAAAATTAGACTTCTGGGCTGCGTTGTGTTGGGCAGAGTGACATTAAAAGGGGCAGATATGAGATCAACACCTTCGATTTCAAAGTTATGCCGCAAAAAGGCTTGCAGCTTCACACCTCTTTGTTTGTTACACACACTCACACATCTGTGTTATGTTTTGGGTGGGGTAGTGTGATGAGACAGGATTCACACATCCATGAAAGATGCTTGAGAAAATGTCACAAGGTTTCTACAGACCTCTGCACATCAAATGGCTAAGATACCGTGTCAGGCCATGCTCTCAAGTCAGATGCACACAAACCGGCACACAAATGATACAGTCACTTCCTGTAACTGAGTCAAGCTGGCATGGATGTGTGTGTGTGTGTGTGTGTGTGTGTGTGTGTGTGTGTGTGTGTGTGTGTGTGTTTTTGAGTTACTTTTAGTGCAGTTTATGGATTTATATTCCACACTACACTGTCAGTCAAAAGTTTGGACACACCTTCTCATTTAATGGTTTTTCTTTATTTCAGTGACTATTTATATTGTAGATTCTTACTGAAGACATCAAAACTATGAATGAACACATGTGGAATTATGAAGGAAACAAAAAAGTGTGAAATACCTTAAAACATGTTTTATCTTTTAGATCCTGCAAAATAGCCACCCTTTTCTTTGATTACTGCTTTGCACACTCTTGGCGTTCTCTCAGTGAGCTTCATGAGGTCGTCATCTAAAATGGTTTTCAAAGCAGTCTTGAAGGAGTTCCCAGACATGCTGAGCACTTGTTGGCCCTTTTGCCTTCACTCTGCTGTCCATCTCATCCCAAACCATCTAGATTGGGTTTAGGTCAGGTGACTGTGGAGGCCAGGTAATCTGGAGCAGCACTCCATCACTCTCCTCCATGGTCAAATAGCCCTCACACAGTCTGGAGGTGTGTTTGGGGTCATTGTCTTTTTGAAAAATGAACGATAGTCCAATTTAACGCAAACGGGATGGGAGCTGGTAGCCATGCTGGTTCAGTGTGCCTTCCATTTAAAAAAAAAATCCCCAACAGTGTCAACAGCAAAGCACCCCCACACCACACACCTCCTCCTCCATGCTTCACAGTGGGAACCATGCATGTAGAGACCATCCGTTCACTTTTTTGCACAAGACACTGCGCGTGGAACCAGAGATCTCAAATTTGGACTCATCAGACCAAAGCACAGATTGCCACTGGTCTGATGTCCATTCCTTGTGTTTCTTAGACGAAATGTAGAAAAAAGTCAAAATAAAGAAAAACATTGAATGAGAAGGTGTGTTCAAACTTTTGACTGGTAAGTGTATGTGAAAGTTATTCCTCTTGAGTGAAAAACAACTCTCCACCTCACCATGTTGGTTGATGATTCAACATCTTGGCTTTGCCAGACCATACAAATTATAGGCAGCCCTGTTACACAGATACAGCTTAGTAGTGTAGGCCCAAAGGCCAAAGGCTGCACATTTAACTGAAATTAATTGCAGGGTGCCTTCCTGAAATTTTCAAATTAGGCCAGGTTAAGGCCTGACCCCAATTTGTGCAAGTTGGAATATGTATTGATGAAAAGTTCTGCACTCTATGTAAAGGATGTGTCCAACAAAAAAGTGCTGCCACCAATCAAAAAAGGGGAACTGTAAGGGGCGCAAGTGTGCAAGGACTCAAATGCAAAAAGGAGAGGCGAGGCAGAAGTATAATGTCCACAACACAACCCTTTAATCCAAAATGTAGCAAATGTCAAAAATCCAAAAAGGCATTCAGAACTGGGCAAACAAAGCAGACAGGGAATGAACAAAATCCAAAAGTCACAAAAATACCAAAATGGGTTATACAAAGGGGGCAACGAGAGCACAAAATACTAGAGTGCTTGACCACAAGGTAACAAAAACAATCTGGCAAAGACAGGGGCATGAGGCAGGGTTTAAATCCACTATGGAATGAGAAACAGGTGAAAGACAGTAGGGCAGAGACGGCAATCACATTGCAGGGAACAAAGCAGGAAGCAAAACTGACAGCAACACAACAAGCACATAGACTACAAAACAAAACAAAACAGGAAATGCATGCAAAATAAATATTGATTCTGACAGAGATGGGATGGGATGGACAATTTAAATACATATACTGATGCTTATACGGTGATGTTACCTATGTGATCTACATTTATGATCAGTTAAGCTTGGAAATTCCTTACATTATATTATCTTGTGTTGCGTTGCTTTGCGTTGCGTTGCTTTGCGTTGCGTTGCTTTGCGTTGCGTTGCTTTGCGTTGCGTTGCTTTGCGTTGCGTTGCTTTGCGTTGCGTTGCTTTGCGTTGTGCAAAACCCATGACAAAAGCTTAGGATACGTAAAACCCATGAGAAAAGTTAGCACTTTTCAGGCAGAACTGAGAATTTTAATGTAGAAATGTATCTGTTGTTTGAATGCTTCTCAAAATAGTATCAACCTGTTGGCAAAGGTTGGTATAGTTCAGTGAGAGAAAACTCTTACATTTGGAGATACTTGTATAAGTATAAGCCTTTTATTGTGTTTGGTATGTTTTTAATTGTTATATATGGACTATGTTTCTGTCAAAAAAAGTTGAATGTTTGATAATACAATAAATACAATTGAGGGGATTTTTTTTTGGATGGCAATCGAGGTGAAATGACAGTAAAATAGGCTCTAGCATCCCCCCGACCCTTAACAGATAAGCAGTATGGAAAATGGATGGATGGATGGATGGATGGATGGATGGATGGATGGATAGAGGGCAAGGGCAGCGCTCCATTTGTTTGAACATTCAACATGTGGTCATTTTATGGAGATACATTTTGAATTTGACGACCTTGTGAATGGTATGTTCTGAGCAGTAACGGGTGGTGTTTGGCGTTCGAGTCCAGTGGTGCTTAGGCAACACGGGTTCATTCAGGTGCCTCTGTTGTGGTATTAGCTGTAGTGCATAAACACAAGAAACAATCAGTTCATCCATCACAGGATATCAGTGCTTGTTAGTGCATGAGTCATTGCTAACCATCTTTAATTAACAGATCCCCCTCCCCATTGAGCCTGGATCTGCTTGACATTCCTGCCTGTTAAAAGGAAGGTTTTCATTGCAGCTGTTGCAAGATGTGCTTGCTGATGGAGAATTGTTGGGTGTAAATTAATTGAAAGAGTGTGGTGCTAGGGGTGGCATGTTGTTGCAGTGGTCAGCACTGTCACCCCACAGCAAGAAGGTCCCGGGTTCGAGCCCTGGCTGGAGCACAGGATCTTTCTGTGTGAGTCTCCATGTTCTCCCTGTTCCTGCTGGGTTCTCTCTGGTACTCCAGCTTCCTCCACAGTCCAAAGACATCAAGAGGGACCAGGTTAATCCAGACTCTAAATTGACCGTAGGCGTGGCTGTGAGAGCGAATGGTTGTCTGTCTCTATGTGTTGGCCCTGCCATGGACTGGTGACCCGTCCAGGGTGACACCTCTTGCTTGAAGGCTGCTGGGATAGCTCCCCCCCCCCACCCTGTGACCCTTGACAGGATAAGCGCTAGAAAATGGATGGATGGAGTGTGATAACTTCATGTCATGAGATAACTTTTGTTGTGTTTTGGTGTTACACAAATACAACATACCTGACTTAATTTTGAAGTGGTCATCATCATCTACATCTTAAATATAACCTTTTTTCATTAACCCCCTCATATGGCAGTTATTCGCCAGAGTCATGCAAAACAGGGACACCACAGACAGAGCACATCATCTTTATTGCACTTTTTTTAAACCAGATGAGCAAATTAACTGAAGAGTAAGATGAGGTCATCGAAAGAAAAACACCTCAGCAAAACACGTTTCCTGTCAGTGGGAGGCACAGGCATAGCTGAGAGGGTTGTGAGCCTTTTTTGATATGACCCTGTGGTGTTGTGTGACATTAAGAGAGGGTGTGATCTGCAGTTCCCATAGCTTTTGCAGTAAAGCATAGATTAACACATTTAGGCCATCTTGCCCTTCAAGTAATGATAGCCCTCTGACTTTTTAAAAAAAATGTACGTTCTCTCATCATATGAGGAAACGGAACTTCAGTCATGCTAATAAACTTCATCTCCTCTGCCAACCAGAGATTGGTGAGAAGGGATAAAAAGCGTGTTGTGAAGAAATGACTGGAAGGTGACGGTGCGGCTGAGAGGCTTGTGAGAACGTGGCACAGCACTCATTTGTTGACTGCCTTGCCTGAAACTTTAAGCCACCAGCCACAACAGCTACACAGATAAACAACAGAAACTTGAGACTTCTACTTGACCCGGAAATGATTATGTGAAGTTTCCCTGTGTTTTTTTTATTGTCTTTTTTTGTGAAAGCTCATGATGTTGTGATACAATTTTCTCAACTTCAAAACTTCTTCATTGTTGCCACAAAATGCATATTAACTAAGTACGTGAAAAGGTCTGAGATAAGTTCTTACACAACCTCAATCAGGTCATGGGGTGCCTCTAGGACAGGCCAACGGGGTGAATTACACTTGGTAATAGCCTGCCTTCTCCCCAACAATCAAAGCCAAAAAAATGTGACTGCAGTCAAATGAGGCTAAAGCCACTTCTTCATGGACAGTCAGTGTCCCCGAGTTCTTGTGACATTAGCTTGATTGAAACACGCATCTGAGCCAGCTGATGAGTCCCCTCCTAACACTACAGCTTTAACTGATACAGATTACCTAATAAATCCCAATACAGTCCCTTTTGAATCAGAGGAAATGCAAATGTATTCTTTCATATTACAAATATTTAATAAAATCCCACGGTGATCCTGTAGTGGGTCCCCTAATCTTGCTAACACAAACTTTGCTGGGATTAAAATAAACTTTTTAAAACCAACTTGAAATTTTAGTTTTAAGTGACAACTGACTTTGACTTCCATATAGTATTTTCAACACATGATTCATTTAACACCCTCTAAAATTCAAGAGGTTTTGACTATTTTCACATTCTTCTCTTCTCTCCCTCCTCCCTAAGATTCAGGTTCCTAGAAAGGCTGTTTTCTTCCCTCACAAGGGGAGGAGGCCCTGAACCCCCCAAAACCCACCAAACCCACCAGCCATCTCAGCTCCCTGCACTGCTCTCGTCTGCTCTCCCTGACAACCCCTGCAAGCCCCCTGCCACATCAACCACAGGGCTCTTACATTCGTCTCTTCATGCACATCAAAATTCATTGTATGTTGCTCTCTCCAGAATTCAAAGACGTGTGTACAAAAATACATGGTGTAATGCTTTTGTTTCAGTTCATTTGTTGCCCTTGATTATCTGATTTCAATCTGAGGTCAGAATTTTCAGACTTTGTGTGTTGTGTTAGTCGATACTTGATGTTATTGTGCTGTGCAACTGTAATCCACTGTTACAGCAACAGCATTTATATAACCAATGTAAATAGAAGTTGTAAGCTGAGTCAGTTGTTAGCAAGTGTATAGGAGTGTGTCATCTGCATATGGATTGATATCACATCATTAAGTGCTTTTCACTTGATGAATGGAGCCTGTTTTGAAATCTATATTTTAGAAACTTCTGTGGCTGAGCATATTGTTGTATTTAATCAGAAATACTGAATTTTTCTAGGTATGTTTTATTGACGGGCAGCATGGTGGTGCAGTAGTTAGCACTGTTGCCTCACAGCAAGAAGGTCCCGGGTTCGAGTTCCGGTTTGGGCACGGGATCTTTCTGGGTGAGTCTGCATGTTCTCCCTGTTCCTGCTGGGTTCTCTCTGGTACTCCAGCTTCCTCCACAGTCCAAAGACATCAAGAGGGGACCAGGTTAATCCAGACTCTAAATTGACCGTAGGCGTGGCTGGGAGAGCCAGTGGTTGTCTGTCTCTATGTGTTGGCCCTGCCATGGACTGGTGACCTGTCCAGGGTGAACCCCACCTCTCACCTGAAGGCTGCTGGGATAGGCACCAGTCCCGCCCCCCCGCGACCCTTAACAGGATAAGAGGTAGAAAATGGATGGATGGATGGATGTTTTATTGACTGATTTCTTGCATTGTGTGTCCTACTGGTCCATAAATTGCATTTGTCTGTTTTCAAATTTGGAAGAAGACATCCACAAATTCCATTCTTACATTTTGTCATGGTAACTGACTGAGCGGGATCATTGATTTCTGCTCAGTTATTGTGTTCCCTCTGTTTGAGTTTTTTTCTCTCTCTCAAAATGACAACTTATTTGGGGACCAGTAAATATGTGATCAGGTAATGTGAAATTAATTTGAATAAAGTATTTAGTTGCTTCTGGTGGTTGGTATCTGAAAGCCATACAGACAAGAGTGTGCCTGTTGTCTGCTGGATAGGTGGGTACCAGCGACTGTTGGCAGCTTTAGCAAAAGCAGGGTTGAGCCATTGCAGTGTTCTGTCTCCAGGGAGCATGCTTTTCTTTTGGTCTACCTACAAGTGATTTTTTTTTTTAACACATTGTTCATAAAATCAAAGTGTCCCTAAATGTTTTTTTGCCAAACATAAAAGCTCATTAATTACTAGTTAAACCCTGAAATCTGTATTTTTGGTTCTCCTGAGCTAAGGTAACTCTTTTCAGTGTCAGCTTGAGGCTTGGTCATTTTACAACTAGCTTCATGGGTTATATTAGCATGAGAAATAAATCTCCCTCCATTCACAGATGAAACTGTGTGGGTAGTGTGTTAATGACATCATGAAGACTCTTTTATGTGAGAATAAAGACATATTTAAATTTCCACTTATTCACTCACAGTCAGAATCATACACCTCTCATCCAACGATGACTTTATCACATTGGTCGAACAGTGACTCTGGCATCATGACAGCTGATTTCTATTACAGTTTATATGCTTACAACTACCCAGAATTCTGGGGACGATATACAATATTTGTTTATGTAAATATACTTTTCCAAATGAGGCATCAAATAACAAAAAAGTGAGGAAATAAGGATCTGGTTTTCTTTTTTAACTTATGGTTCTTGATTCATTTGTAATTTTCTCTATCATCTCAATGGAGTACTGGGAATTTGTGTGTGTGTGTGTGTGTGTGTGTGTGTGTGTGTGTGTGTGTGTGTGTGTGTGAGTAAAAGGTCTCAGCTCGATGATCCTCAGCAGCTTTTCAAAATCAGAACATATTTCATTGTCACCAGTTGGTGGGGATGTAAAGACAGAGGATGGTGTAGGAAACTCTCACCATACAGCTTTGCAACAGAGGTAAGATCAGCAATTCAGCTGGAATATTTTCTGCTGCTATCAAGGTTTTATTTCATAAATACATATTTTGATTGTTACTGTACAATCAATGTGTATAATCTGTATTATATTGGCTTTCACAAAATATAAAAGTTAAGTGTATAAAATCCTAAAACAAATTTGGAAGAATTTTCTAATATAAAAGCGGTTCCAAGCAGATCATTTTTGTAATGTATCATAACTCAGCATGTATTAAACATTGCTTTGTTAACTTGTTTACTTTTGGTAAGGTAGGAATCAAACTCTAATAAATTTTACATACCTAAATGGGGGTTATATACACAAAGGAGGCATAGAAAGTAGAGCACAATAGGTTAGCAGTTGTAGTCTGGCAATATCAACCCCAGTTATCCTCCAATAAAGCTCTGACATATTTTGCAGGTGCATGGCTGCATTTTTTTTTTAAGGAAACCTCAAGTTTTGGCATTGTAACTGAAAATGCACCAGCAGGTGCGGCACATCTGATTGTGTGATTCTCTTAAAAGTTCTGACTTTTCTGCAGGTTTGTTTTTTTTACCTCCCTCTACCATGCCACGATCCTTCCTTGTCCGGAGCAAAAGGACTCTATTTTTGCCATCTAAGGACCCGTGTAGACAACAGTCCCAGTCTCAAACAGACTTTTACCAGTCTGGGGAACTTGACACTGGGGACACTCAAAACACCGTGCAGCCTGTGTCCCTCACTTTAGCTGAAAGCCAAACACCATGGGAAAGGATGGCAGTGCAGACTCACAATGTCTCCACAGATGACCCTTGGGCTTCAGGTACCCAACACTTTCTTTAGCATAAAAATATTATATCTTGACATTGTTAAGGTTATGGAAGTGTTTTGTTTTTGTTTTTTTAATGGGACCACAATTAATCCTCAAGAAAGTGTTGTTGAACTCATTGAACTTTCCTGCAATATTATGGAAGAAAGTAGAAGCAGTCAAGTTATTTGAGACAACATTCAGGATTTTGTACCCTTCATGCATACAGAACATAACAAGGCCACAATGGGCCAACTAAGAATCCTACTGAATATGGTAGAAATACTCCCAATCCCTGGCATGTAAACTAAAAAAACACTGTCAACTTCTCATATTCTAACAAAAGGCACAGTGAGGAATGGAGACGCTCGTCTGCTGGTCTCGCCTTGGTCAGCAAACAGACACCCGCCGTCTGACAGAGAGAGAGAGCTGGAGAGACTGGTCTTCATGTTACTCAACCGCACAACACGCACAGACCTCAAATCTCCTTTCAGTCAATGTCCTCTGTGTCAAAAGGTAGGCAAGACTATATTTGCTGTGTCTCTTGTCCTTGCTGTCTTAGGTGGAGGTTTGGATCTAAAATGAACTCGACCTCACCTGCAATATCCTCGAAGGAACATTGAGGATAACATTGCTGCAATGACAGAGATAAATGCTTCAAAAAATTAAAAATCTAATTTATCAAAAAAAATTGACGAAAATGTGTCTTGCAGTAAAGATAAAAAAAAAGCCCCACATTTGTTTTTGAAACGCATTGCAGAACATCTTTACAAACCACCATCAAAGAATTGGCAATGAAATTTAGTTACACGCTGCCTCAGCAAAGTGTCCTTCAATTAGATTCTGTATGGTCTTCTGAAAAAAAATGTTGCCCACCTTTGTGCTAGATGCTCGATTCTTAAATCAAGGGTCACACGCAAATGAGAAGCCATTATCTACTCGCCCTAATGCTGATGGAAGGTTGCGCAGAGTTTTTTTAGGTCACAAAGTACTGCTGCAGAAAAGCATGTTGAAGTAATCTCCCAAACAACTGAAGCTAAAAGTGACTAAACAAATTCCACTGATCTTCAATCAGCACTAGGGTGAGCAGTGAATGAGTGAATTTTCTTGTCTTTTGCCTGACAAAAGACATCAATGTATACTGTTTTAAAAATCTACATTACATCAGCAAATAACTTACAAAAAAAATGGCTATTTAAGAACTCTGACCACAATGTGTTGGAAAAGTTTATGAAAGTAAAACCAAATTTGTCAGTGCACTCTTGTGGACAAACTGTGTAATCATGGAAGCTTAATTCTTCATCCACATCCTCCTATTATTGGAGAATTTATATCAGCCCGCCTCCTCTGCCGTCTCCCTCAGGCTCTTTCAGAAGTCTACATGTCAGGAGTTGGCCTGCAGGCTCACGTTCACGACACCCTTTCTGTCCCATTGCTGAAGTCCCCAGCATCCACAGACATGCCCAATATGTCTGTGAAAGCACTAGGCCGCTTTAGCAGAGATAAGGTACAGTGAAAATGTTTACATGCAAAATATCTGATCCTTCTCGGAGCAAAAACTCATGTCACTTGTGTGTATTCCTGCAGGAGCGTAGTTTCAGCTGCATGGTGTGTGGAAAGGTGTTCAAGCGCTCATCCACCCTGTCTACCCATCTGCTCATCCACTCGGACACGCGGCCCTACCCCTGCCAGTACTGTGGTAAACGGTTCCATCAGAAGTCAGACATGAAGAAACATACTTTCATTCACACAGGTGAGTGACAAAAGGAGGTGAAGTTTCCAAGTATATCTTGTGATACTGTTGTGTATATATGATGAAACAATGCCCTTTGTTGTTTTAATCTGGTCTAACCTTAGGTGAGAAACCGCATGTGTGCAAAGTGTGCGGTAAAGGCTTCAGTCAGAGCTCCAACCTGATTACACACAGCAGGAAGCACAACAGCTACCGGCCTTTCAGCTGCCCCCAGTGTAAGGTCAGCTTCCAGCGCAGGGTGGACCTGCAACACCATCAAGAGAGACAATGCAGCTATGGGCCAGTGCATGCGCAAAACTCACCCCATGGAGCAAGGGCAGCATTTGCAGATGGTTCCTAGTCATTCATAATTCTGAAAGTCTACCAAGTAATGTCATGTAGCCTCTGAAAATGGGTCTCATTCAAAGTGCACAGGGACCTGGAGTGGCCATAGAGAGGAAAAAAAAAAATGGAAGCACATAGAAAAATATTCTTTGAGGGCACAAGATTTAACTTCTTCCCTCAATATAATTATTTTGAGGCCACAAGATCTCAATCAACAACTAATTAGTTGTGTTCATAAAGCAGCATCATTAGTTGTGTTTTTAGAGTATCATCCTACAACTCTTCCCTTATTTAATGGAGTCATGGCCGCCACATCTTATGAAACCAGGCCCTTTTTTTTTTTTTTGAAGGGCCACGAAATTCAACTAGATCCCTAAATTTTGTTATTTTTTAGTTACATCTTACATCTTGACACTGGGCGAGAGGTGGGGTTCATCCTGGACAGGTCGCACTTACACCTTGTAGCCTTAAAATAACTCAAACTGAGGGACAAATTCTATCCTTTGGCCTCAAAACAAGTAAAATTAAGGAGCAAATTGCATCTTCAGGCCACTGTTAAAAAGCTCTGCTTTGGTGACACAACTAGGATCAACACAAAAGATCAGCAGAGGATAAATGGGTTGTTTTTCCCAGGGGCGCAGAGTTCTTCATGTAACAACATGAAAGCACACCGTTATTTTTCAGGAGCCCCTGACCTCATTAAGTTGTGGGAGAGGCATCACAGGACATGTATGTGTGTGTTTGTGTGTGTGTGTGTGTGTGTGTGTGTGTGTGTGTGTGTGTGTGGCAGCCCCATTACTGAACAAAGCAGGCTCCCAATAGAGATGATGATCCATTCATATTCTTATAAATGCTGCTAGCAGGACATCTCAGAAACAGAAATAAAGATGGATTTTGATGACATCTGTATTTGCCCTCTGCCTGCTTCCTAGTTTTGTAATTATTTCCTCGGATGACAACCAAATTTTCAGCACCAAGAATCAACTGATAGAATGAATATTTGTATTTTAACAATGGATCAAAATGACAAATGTGACATATAAGTGCAGCAATGTAATATTACCTCTGGGTTTGTGTGTGCTACATCATGGTAACAGATTACCATTCAGGGTTGATGCAGACAAAAATCAGCTATGTTTGCCACAATGTTGTATTTACAGAGGCTCATTTCATACATCTCAATTATGTATCACATGAATATGATAGATATGATTTTGATATCCAGCTGCTATTCACAGTTACATCACAAATACTGAACATGACTCTTCAAACTGGCAGACTCAAAAATAAACATCTCCATTCACCTTTGACCTTGTGTGCCTTGTCATGTGC